>NC_082710.1:20117169-20435606 GCF_030144855.1 Hypanus sabinus | reverse complement strand
AGATAGAGTGGAGAGACAACATCTTTTTCCAAGTATTGAAGAGTCTTAATACCAGAGGACATGTGTTTAAGGTGAGAGGGTTATACTATACAGTTCAAAGGAGATGTACGGGCAAGTTTTTACACGGAGAGGGGCTTTCCGGGGTGGTGGTGGAGGCGAAAACAATAGGAGTATTCAAGAGGCTCTTAGATAAGCCCATAAATGTGCAGGAACTGGAAGGGTATGAACACAGAGTAAGCAAAATGGATTAGTTTAGTTGGGCATTTGATTAGTTTGGCACAACAATTTGTTCAATGCTGTAAAACAAATATATTGTGGACTCCAAAAATCTGAAAACCTGAAACATGCTTATTCTGATTCTGAAATATATTAACAAGTTAGGGAACATCCATGGAGAGAGAAACTAAATTGAAGTATCTGATCAATGGTCTTCTGCTAGGAAATGCCATTAGTAGTGTCTCAAAGTATAAAAATCCCTACTTAAAAATATTAGAAGATATGAAAGAGGAGCAGCAGCAGAAACTCAATGTTATAGAGTAATTGAACCAGTTTTGAACTCAAATTGGTAAATCAGTTTATTGTTGCCACCTGTAGCGAGGCACAAAGGAAAAACCTTGTTTTGCCTGCCACCCGTACAGATCCGTTCATCACACCAGTGCGCTGAGGCAAGGGCAAAGAATAATTGAATGCTTAACACAGTGATACAGTTACAGACAAAGTCCAAGAGCAGGCCAACAGTAACGTGCAAGTCTATAACAAGGTAGACTGCGAGGTCAAGTATCAGAATCAGGTTTACCACTGAAATACTGCATGCCATGAAATTTAGTGCAGTACAGTGCAATACAAAAGTACTATAAGTTAAAATAGCATCTCTCTCTCTCTCTCTCTCTCTCTCAAAAATAAATAAACAATACAAAAACAGAGAGGTAGTGTTCATGGGTTCATGAACTATTCATAGATCTGATAGTGGAGGAGAAAAAACTGTTCCTAAAATGTTAAGCGTGTGCCTTCAGAATCCTGTACCTCCTCCCTGATCATAGCAATGAGAAGAGGGCATGTACTGAATGGTGACAGTCCTTAATGATGGATGCTGTCTTCTTGAGGTACCACCTTGTCAAGCTGTCCGTGCTGGTGAGTAAGAGTCCATTTTATTGTACTAGGGGCCTGTGCAGTAGTCTTACAACAAAGGCGTAGAAGGTGTCTTTGAACCTGCTGCTTTACTGGGACAGGGAGAAGTGGAAACAGCCCATGGAGGGGAGACTGGTTTCTGTGATGTGTCCACAGCTCGCTGCATTTTCTTGTGGCAGAGGAGCTGCCATACCAGACTGTGCTGTTTCTGGATAGAATACTTTCAAAGGTCTTGTTCTGCTTCTTCTTCAGCCCATCGCTCCTGCTGGGGCATATGCCACCAACAGCATCTTGCCAGAGCCTTTCACAGCTGGGCTTGGGACCTTCCATGGTGGAGGTCTTTCTGTGGTGCATCAACAAAAATTAGTGAGGGTCAAAGGGGACGAGCCAAATTTCTTTAACCTCCTGAGGAAGTAGAGGTGTTGGTGTGCTTTCTTGATCATGGTATCTACGTGGATTGACTAGGGAAAGCTATTGGTAATGTTCACGCTTAGAACTTGAAGCTTTCGACCTTCCCAAACTTAGTATGTTGATGTAAACAAAAATCTCTACATCACCCTGCTTCCTGAAGTGAATGATCTGATGAAGGATCTAGGTTGAAATGTTGACCATCCATTTTCCTGCATAATGCTGCCTGACTTACTGAGTTTCTGCAGCTTTTTGTGCATGTTGGTCGAAGACCAGCTCTTTTCATTTGCTGATGTTGAGGCAAAGATTGTTACCATGAGACCATGCCACTGGACTCTTTATCTCCTTCCTGTGCTCTGACTTATCACTATTTGTGATTCAGCCCACTATCATGGCGTCATCTGCAAACCTAGCGGTAGAGTTGGAGCATGACCTGTCCAGCAGTCATTAATGCATAGTGAGTAGGGTAGGGAGCTGAGGACGCAGCCTTGTGGGGTACCTGTGTTGAGGATGTTTATGACAGAGGTGTGACTACCTATCCTTACTGAATGCAGGGTGTTGCTCAGGAAGTCAAGGATCCAGTTGCAAAGGGAGATGTTGACTCCCAAGTCTAGGAGTTTGGAGGTGACTTTATTTAGATCTCCAGAATACTGATCTGACATTTGTACCAGTGACTTTGGTACAGGAATAAGATGTTACACTGACAGAGGAAGTGCAGTGCTGGCAGATAATAAGGTGCAAGGCCAGAGTGAGGTAGCCAGCTGGTGGCGTAGTGGCATCAGCGCCGGACTTCGGAGTGAAGGCTCCTGAGTTCGAATCCAGCCAGCCCCCTTGCATGCTTTACATCTATGCTGGGTTGAGTGTTGAGCTGGCAACTCAGCCTTGTAAAAATAAGAAAGCCTCCCGATGACTCCACTGGGAATTAAGGGCTTTCCAGAGTGAAGTAAGTGGTTTCCTGATTTCCTGTTACTTCTGGATACTCCTATATTAATTGCCTGTCAGTCTTGTCTTTGAATCTATTCAATGACTGCCTCCACAGCTCCCTGGGGTAGAGACATCTGGTGGAAACATCTTCACTTTCATTCCCTACTCAGTGTAAAATATTACAAAGATTACTCTTTTCTCAGCACTCCTGGGGCAGCACAGTACAGTGATGGTTAGCACAACGCTTTACGGTACAGGCGACCTGGGTTCATTTCTTACCGTAAGGTGTTTGTACTTTCTCCCCCATTTCTCCATGGGTTTCCTCCAGGTGCTCCGGTTTCCTCCACAGTCCAAAGTCGTGCCTGTTGGTAGGCTAGGGTTGGTAGCCCGTGATTAGGCTAGGGTTAAATCAAGGGTTGCCAGGTGGCATGTCTCGAAGGGCCGAAGCTGTATTCCCAAATAAATAAATACTTAACCTATAGATTCTTGCAAAGTATGTGAATAGTACCTCAAATGAGAACATCAGATCTGAAAGCAGAGCTCCATTGCATCTGGTAAATCTGCATTAAAGTAACTTTATTTTTAGACACCTTACCCCATGCAGTAAAGACAAATATTTATTGGTCTTCCTATTTACTTCCTGTACCCAATGTACATGCTAATTTTTTTGTGTTTCATGCACTTGGACCCTCTGATTCTTCTGTATGGCAACATTTTATAGTTTTGATCCATTTAAGTAATAAAACTTTTTTCATTTTTCTTTATAAAATGAACAACTTCATATTTTTCCACAGCATACTCCTGCCAATGTCTTGCAACACAGTTAATATATGCAAGAGTCGCTCAGTTTGTAATTTCCAAGTGAAGGAAATAAAAGCCTTTTACCTACATGATTTTTGGTCTCACCTTGCAAATCAATGCCCAATCTCCCCAGTCAAATTTCCATTCATGCCACAGGGCCGTGTCATCACCTTCAATCAAATTCCCCCTCATAGGACCACCCTGTCAAATCAGAAATCAAATCTCAGGAAAGAAATATTAGCCTTGGAATGCAGACAAGTTTTCACTCAGGAACGAGAATATTGGTATTTATCTTAAATTTCTAAAATAGAAAACAGTTGTTAAGTTGTCTTGTGACGGCTGGAATAAAACAGCTGAATTTACTCAGAAGTGCTAGCTGATTCGGGGAAAGCAATCCCTTTGTTTCTCCTTGAATCCAAGGCAATATGTGTTGATGTGGAACATTATAAAGTGCTGCCCACCACTGGATGGAAAGAGTCTGGATGGAACCCAATCACCTCTTCACCATTAAAATATGTCTGCAGATAACACAACTATTTCAGTAAAACCACTACATGTCTTATTTCATTTTATTTTGAGTTACAGTGTGGAACAGGCTTTTCTGGCTCAACTATTGAACATGGGACAATTCACAATGACCAATTAACCTACCAACTAGTATGTCTTTGGAAATTGGGATGAAACCCAAGCACCCAGTGGAAACTCACGCACTCTCAAAGGAGGGATGTACCAATTCCTACAGACAGCTTTGGAAATGAACTCTGAACCCTGAGCTGTGATAATGTCACACTAATCACCATATTACCATGGCACCCTGCATGTTTCTTAAAATCATGGTTTCCAAGTTAACAGAGCACATTAAAATACATTTGTTCCTTTGTTCATTAGCAATCATAATCTTTCCATAACCATGATTGTTCTTGGCAAAATTTTTCTATAGAAGTGGTTTACCATTGCTTTCTTCTGGGCAGTGTCTTTACAAGCCGGGTGACCCCAGTCATTCACTGATTCTCTGCCTGGCGTTAGTGGTCGCATAACCAGCATTTGTGATATGCCAGCTGCTCATACGACCATTCACCACTTGCTTACATAGTTTCATGTGACCCTGATCGGCAGGGCTAAGCAGGCGCTGTACTTTGCCCAAGGGTGACCTGCAGGTCAGTGGAGACAAGTCTTCTTTGGTAAAGATGTATCCCCACCTCTCCACCCTAAAATGCATTAAAAATTTCTGTGAAAATTGGATAAATATCTTCATGTTGATTTACTTACGTGGTATTTGCCAAAGCTTGTTTCACATTGGGTATGAGATTTTTTTTCTGAAGACTTCCAATGAGAGCAAGTATTTCATACTTCTACTTTGGTCTTGTGGGTTCTCAAGTGACCAGTGGGATCAATATGGGAAATATAGACCCTTCTAACTGTAGGGATGATTTTCAAGATATGGGAAGTAGTCCAGGTTTCGCTTTGTCTCATAATCAACCTTTAATATTAAGAACACAAAGCAGAGCATGGTGTGCAGGGATGGCAATGTACAGGATCTCTGTCTTGCAGTTGTTAGAGTGTACGAACCACCCTCTCATATGATTTTTGCATTTAGTGGCAGTGAACTATGGCAATGTGTTGAGGGCTACTTACAAAACTTCTAAGTATACCTCTTTTGAATTACTCCCACTGAAAACTGCAGCCTGTAATTTCCTTTTAAGTTCAGTAATATATTTCTGAACAGTTTTAATAAACCAGTGATTTCACAATCTTCTGAGGGACTCAGTGGACCTAATCCTCAAGTATGCAGGTACAGCACCTTCAAGCAGATGAAGGTATATCTTCATGGCTGTGAGGAAGGGAAGACTCCAAGCCAGGCTGGAATGCAAAGGAATGAGACTCACTCTACCCAGCATCTTGTTAACAGATGTGCATTTACTGGAGAACAAGATTGAGGATCTAAGGGCTCGATTGCTGTATTGGAGGGAAATGAGGAATTGCTATGTTCTGTGTTTCATGGATATATGGCTTACTCTGGAAATGCCTGATGCTTCGGTAAGACCTGAAAGCTTCTCAATACACAGTTTGGACCACACTGCTGATTTCAGCGAAGGCAAACAGTGGTGAGATGGGGGGGGGGGGGGTCTGTGATTCATGATAAACTCTATGGTGTTCACATGATGTGGTTTTGTCGTATTCTTGTTCCCTCAAACAGAAATATCTGGAATTAAGTGCTGACCATTCTATTTACAGTATCAAGATAGCTTTCCTCTGTGATCCTGACCACAATTTACATACCACTGAAATATGACATTAATAAGGCACTTGGGATATTGAATGCTGCCATCTCCAACCAAGAAACAGTGAGCCCGATGCATTTCAAATCATAGTCAAGACTTCAATCAAGTTATTTGAAAAAATCTCTACCAAATTATCATCAGCATTTAACCTGCATCACCAGAGGTCACAACACACAAGACCACTGTTACACTGCAATTAGGAATGCCTCCCTTCACATGCCGAGACTGCATTTTGAGAAATCTGACCCTTGGCTGTCCTCCTCCTTCCTGCATTCAGGCAAAGGGTGAAGAGTGAAACTCCAGAGATTAGGACAACAAAGATGTGGTCACGAGAGGCAGAGGAGTGGCTATAGGATTGCTTCGAGTCAGTGGATTGGGCCGTGTTCAAGGAACCTTTAGAGGATCCGAATGAATAGAACATGATTGTTACGGACTTTATAGACAAATTCGTTGCTGAGGACCAGATGAGTGGCATTCAAGTCTGGAGACCAAGTAAGATACAAAAGATCCAGGTACAGTCTCCAGAAATCCATCTCACATGCAAAAGGGCAATTCCAGATCAAACCTGAATCACTGAAGGACGCTCGACAGCTGTGTTAGGGCTTGGATGCTACAACACTTACAAAGCAAACCAAGCACCACAGATGACAAGAAGTCTTTGCTCCCAGGTGAGTTTAATGTTTCTCTGCTCGCTTTGATTGTCAAAACATGGAGGGACCTTCACAAATGCCCACAGCCCCAGAAGACCAAGTGATTTCAGATTCTGAGGTCATTGTGAGGGAGAATCCATGGAAAGCATCTGGTCTATATGGGGTACCTGGCTGTGCCCTAAAGACCTGTGCTGATCAATCAGCTGGAGTTTTCATCAATATCTTTAATCTCTCACTTCAGTAGTCTGAGGTTCACACTTGATTCAAGCAGGCTTCAATTATATCGGAGCCAAAGAAGAATGTGGTAATCTGCCACAATGATGTACATAGCACATACATCCACTGTGACGAAGTGCTTTGAGCGGTTGGTGATGAAACATCAACTCCTGCTTGAGAAGTGACTTGGATCCGCTCCAGTTTGTCTACTGGCACAACAGGTCCTCACCGGATGTCATTTCATTGCCTCTCCACGCAATCCTGGAACTTCAGAACAGCAAAGATGTATAGATCAAGATGCTCCTTATTGACTACAGCTTTGCATTCAGTACATCATCTCCTTAAAAATAGTCAATAAGCTTCAAGACCTAGGTCTCAATACTTCCTTGTACAACTGGATCCTTGACTTTCTCACTTGCAGACCCCAGTCAGTTTGGATTGGCAACATCTCCTCCACAATCTCCATCAGCACGGGTGCACCACAAGGCTGCGTGCTTAGCTCCCCGCTCTACTCGCTTTATATTTATGACTGTGACGTTAGGAAAAGTTCCAATACCATTTTTACGTTTACTGACGACACCACCGTTGTTGGCCGGATGAAAGGTGGTAATGAATCAGGAGGGAGAAAGAAAAGCTGGCTGAGTCGTACCACAATAACAGTGTCAGCAAAACCAAGGAGCAGACTATTGACTTCAGGATGATGAATCTAGAGGTCCATGGGCCAGTCCTCATTGGGGGATCAGAGTCGGAAAGGGTCAGCAACTAAGTTCCTTGTTATTATTCCAGAGGACCTGTCCTGGGCCCAGCACGTAAGTGCAAATATGAAGAAAGCTTGGCAGTGCCTACAATTCCTTAGAGGTTCTTGAAGATTTAGCGTGGCACCTAAAACTTTGAAAAACTTCTATAGATGTGTGGTGGAGAGTATTTTGACTAGTTGCATCACGACCTGATATGGAAATACCAATACCCTTGAATGGAAAATCCTGCAAAAAATAGTAGATACAGCCCCGTTCATCATGGCCAAAGCCCTCCTCACCATTGAGCACGTCTACATGGAGTGTTGGTGCAGGAAAGCAGTGTCCATCATCAAGAACCCCGACCACTCAGGTCATGCCACTCTTCTGACTGCTGCCATCAGGGAGAAGGGTCAGGAGTCTCACCACTAGGTTCGGGAACAGTTACTACCCCTCAGTCATCTGGCTATTGAACCAAAGGGGATAGTTTCACTTCACTTGCCCAATCACTGAAATGTTCCCACAACTTATGCACTCACTTTCAAGGACTCTTCATCTCATATTCTTGATATTTATTGTGTATTTATCAATTAATTAATAATAATTATGATTTTATTTTGTATTTGTTGTCTTTTGCACATTGGTTGTTTGCCCATCCAGTTGGGTGCAGTCTTTCAATGATTCTATTATGTTTCTTGGATTTGCTGGGTGTGACACAAGAAAACGTATCTCAGGGTTGTATATTAGAGACAGAATCAGGTTTATTTTCACTGATGTGTCATGAATTTTCTTGTTTTTGTACAGTGCAAGACATAAAAATGAATTACTATAAGTGACAATAAAAATAATAAATAGTGGAAAATAGGAATAGTGATATGGTTTATGGTTTCCATTCAGAAATCTAATGGCAGAGTGGAAGAAGCTGTTCCCATAACATTGAGTTTGCATCTTCAGGCTTCTCCTGATGGTAGTATTGAGAAGAGGGCATCCCTCAAATGGTAAGGATCCTTACTGATGGACACTGCCTCCTTGAAGTACCACCTCTTGATGATATTTTTGATGATGGAGTTGTCTGAATTGACAAAACTCTGAAGCCATTTTCAATCTTGTGTATCGGAGCCTCTATACTAGACTGTGATGCAACCAGTTAGAATGCTCTCCACTGTACATTTGGAGAAATTTCCTAGAGCTTTTGGTGACATACAAAACCTCCTCAATCATAGTACTTATGGTACGTGGCATGGTAGCATAGATGTTATCATAATGCTTTACTTTATCATAATGGGTTCAATTCCTTCAATTCCATTGCTGTCTGTATGGAGTTTGCGTGTTCTCCCTGATCGGTTAAGATCGAGTAAGATTGGTTTCCTTCACGTGCTCCAATTTCCTCCCTCATTCCAAGTTAGGGCTAGTCAGTTGGTGCCAGATGCGTGTTGACACTGGCAATGTTACAATGTGTGTGAGACAAACAAAATTAATTCTTAAAAATCTTTAATGAAGTATCATATAGGTCTAATAACTAACAGTTCTCTGTGGTCAAAAGGCAACACCCAAGATTTTAGTCCAGAAAACAACAGTAGCATTCAGACACAAAATGCTGGTGGAACACAGCAGGCCAGGCAGCATCTATAAGGAGAAGCACTGCCAACGTTTTGGGTCGAGACCCTTCGTCAGAACTCCGCCCAAAATGTCGACAGCGCTTCTCCCTATAGATGCTGCCTGGCCTGCTGCGTTCCACCAGCATTTTGAGTGTGTTGCTTGAATTTCCAGCATCTGCAGATTTCCTCGTAATAGCATTCAGAATTCAAATTCAATCCATTTATTTACATATCAAAATATAAAGTGAAGTAACAGCCAACACAACCTAAGGATGTGCTGGGGGCAGCCCACAAATGTCTCCACACGTTCTGGCACCAACATGGCAAAGCCACAATGCTCAGCAGAACAACATAGGACACAGCAATCAGAATCAGAATTGGGTCTGATATATGGTATTAAATTTGTTGCTTTGCAATAGGAGTGCAGTGCAATGCAGAAAATATGCTATAAATTACAACAAGAAATATATAACAAATGTTCATAAAATTAAATAAGGAGTGCAAAATTAAATAGTCAGTGCAAGACAGACCAGAACAAAACAACAAAAGCAAAACAAGCTGAATTCCTCCCACCACTAAGTTCCTCCCTTGCAGCCGTGCTGGATTCCAACCCTAGGACAGGTCATCTCTGGCCGCCAGCTTCCAGTGGCCTCACAGATTCGCAGAATCTGTAACGTGGATTCTTGCCTCTTATGAGCACACTACAAGTGCTTGTAAGTGATGAGAATCCATGTCATACACGACCAATTAACCACTTGTTTGTCCCTGTAAGGATAGCAAGATGTAATGCCAGCCAGAAGAAAGGACACAGTATGAAAATCTATTCAAAAGACAACAGATAAGTACTGTTTCCAAAGCAATAACAAGACAGAGAAGGAAAGGCTTTGTTTAGAAATCACAGTGAAATGTTTAATTGATACAGACAAGGCAGAATTTAGTTTGTATAACATCTAACTACAGGGGACCACAATGGGAAACAAGAAGGGTCTAAAATGTGTTGTGCTATTTATTGTTATGTCAGAACTAATGCAGATTGACACTGTGGCAGACTGCTCCATCTTGGTTAAGGAATACTTTGAGAAGAAGTCCAATCATCTGCTCTTTGCAAGGAGCAATGTTAGGCTCAAAGCCTAATCAGGTGAAGTTCTGAAATTTTTGAGGCTCTCTGTTGGTTGGGATCGACCATTGATGTTGCATCCCATCTGTCTCGTGATATGGAGACCAGGGCAGTATGATATGGAGAGCACGCTGTTGCTCACGTAGCAGGCTCCCCTATCCTTGCAGCTGTTGAATCCAAAGGAATGGTAGAGACCTATACAGTTTGGCACTGATGGCATCACAGGAGTTGCCAGTCAGGGTTAAACTCAATGTAGGACTGCCTTAAGGACTCCAGCTCCAGATTTTTCTTTGGGTCTTACTCCAGAAGTCCTCCCCATGAGTGGGTAGATCCGTAAGGCAGAAGTTTGACATCAGAGTTTTCCTTTTCCAAGATGAACTCCGAGCCACAGACTGTGATCCCCATGTGCTTGGAGCAACAGGTCTTCAAATGCCAGTAATCCACTTTTGTCCCTTCTCCTGTCAGTAGAAATAGTTTTGCCAGGCTTAGTAGCTAAGCTACACCTGAAGGCCAGGAACTGGAATTGGTTGTCAGAGGCTATTTGAGATATACGCCATTCAGAACATTTAATAAGTAGTGGAAGTTTATCCCCACTGCCACCCTTAGCTATAACAACCTTCAGGAACCTTGAAAGGTATTGGCACTAATATAATGTACAGTTGATGACAAAAGATAATGTTTCATGCTGGCAGTAATTGTAGCTCAGTATTCAGGGAGACCAACTCTATTTAGCAAGAATTTGCTCATGAGTTTGAAATCTGCTTGGAAGGCTGTATTCAATATCTGCACAGCTAATCAAAAATCTTGCCTGGGTTGTGATAGTATCTTCAGGGATACCAGCACAATAATTGCAAGATGCATAGGCTGAATGCACTGGTACTTGGAAACTACCATACAGTAGCCTGGTAGCTGTCTGCATTTTAGTGACATCTGACCAAAAGTGATTTTAAAATGAGTACATGGGAAAACCTTAAGGCTAGCCGAAGAAAGAATGACATGATATGAACAGCTAGCAGAAAAAGTTTTTCTGTGAAGGAGACAAGAGTTTTCACACCAAGGGTGAAGAGAAGTCATAATGGCACAATAGTATGTGTTGTCGCTGCGTGGATCCAGTGACCTAAACTTGTGTTTTGTTCATATGGAAATTACACATTCTCAGAATCGGAATCAGATTTAATATCACTGGCATATGTCGTGAACTTTGTTAACTTTGTGGCAGCAGTCCAACACATAATAAATTTAGAGAAAAAAACTGAATTACAGTAAATATATATATTTTGTGGCCAAGTTTGCAGATGATATGAGGATTTGTGGAAGGGCAGGTAGTGTCGAGAAAGCAGGGAGATTGCAGAAAGACAGACTGGGAGAATGGGCAAAGAAGTAGCAGATGGAATATACTGTAGGGAAGGATGTCCTTTTAGGCAGAAGGAATAAAGGTGTAGACTATTTTGTTAATGGGGAAAAAATTCAAAAATCAGAAGTGCAGAGGGACTTGGGAGTCCTTTTGTAGGATTCCCCAAAAGATTAACTTACAGCTTGAGTCAGTGGTAAAGATGGTTCATTTCAATGTCAGAGAATATATACAGTATACAACCTGAAATTCTTACTCTTCACAGATATCTATTAAACAGATAGAAAAATACACAAAAAATAAAGTGCAGAAAGACTTTAGAATTCTAAAGTTCCACCCCCATGCACAAACAGCAGTAAAAACATCAACCCTTCACCACTTAATCCCACAAAAGTATCAGACCCCCCACCCCCCGACCTCCCAGAATACAAGCCCTCAGACACCAGGATCTAGAGTCTGTCAAATACAATTGTTTATCGCACACTTCGACATCTCAACAGGCCCTCACTCTCACTAACGAGGGAGAGAGAGGTGTTGCTCCTGCTACAGCGAGAGGGGAGGCCAACAGCTTGCTGTTTTCATCTTACAGTCTGCAGTCTCACTTATTCAAGTTCCCCGGGAGGGAGAGGGAGAGGGAGAGGGGGAGGGGGAGGGAGAGGGGGAGAGAGGGAGGGAGAGAGAGAGGGGGAGAGAGAGAGAGGGGGAGAGAGAGAGAGGGGGAGAGAGAGAGAGAGGGGGAGAGAGAGAGAGAGAGGGGGAGAGAGAGAGGGGGAGAGAGAGAGGGGGGGAGAGAGAGAGAGAGAGGGGGGAGAGAGAGAGAGAGAGGGGGGAGAGAGAGAGAGAGAGAGGGGGAGAGAGAGAGAGAGAGGGGGGAGAGAGAGAGAGAGAGAGGGGAGAGAGAGAGAGAGAGAGAGAGAGAGAGAGAGAGAGAGAGAGAGAGAGAGAGAGAGAGAGAGACTCTGAGAGCTTCACCCGTTGTTGTGATGTTTCGATCTCCCGCACCGCTTCAGTTAGTGACATTGCTGAAGACTCGGGTTGTCCACAGAGCCACACCCTGGAGGCGCACATCTTCCAAGTTGCTCCTGGCAATCCTGAAATGCCTGGCTGCTTGGTGAATTCTGGGGGTGAGAACGCCTGCGAAGAATGTAGTTTCAGCACAGCTGTAGATCGTTGAATCCGACAGGACCCCAGACATCTTGAAACGGGAAAAAGAGACGTGAGAACAGGAGGATTAAACTGTTTCATGGAAGAAGTTGCCCAGGTCTGCAAAAGCCTCTGGGGGCATCTTCAGCTCCCGAAAATGCAATGTTAACATTAATTTCAAGAGGACTAGAATGCAAAAGGATGTTAATGCTAGTAGCTTATAAGGCATTAGTTAGGTTACATTTGGAGTATTGTGAAGAAAGCACATGATGGCATCGGAGAGAATCCCGAGGAGGTTCATGAGAATGATACCAGGAATGAAAGGGTTTACATATGAGGAGTGTTCGATGGTTCCAGAACAGTACTCCCTGGAATTTAAAAGAATGAACAGGGATCTCACTGAAACCTATAGAATATTGAAAGGTCTGTATAGAGTGGATGTGGAGAGGATGTTTTCTATAGTGGGAGAATCTAGGACCAGCGGGCACAGCCTCAGGCTTGAGGGAATAGCGATGAGGAGAAATTTCTTTAGCCAGAGCGTGGTGAATCTGTGGAATTCTTTGCCACAGACAGCTGTGCAGACCAAGTCATTGGGCATTTAAGGTGGAGGTTGACAGATTCTTGATTAATCAGGGTGTCCAAGGTTACAGGGAGAAGGCAGGAGAATGTGGTTGAGAGGGATAATAGATCATCCATGATGCCATGGTGGAGGAATTAGATGGGCTGAATGGCCTAATTCTGCTCCGAGGTCTTACGATCTAAAGAACTGAGATTCGCTTTCTCACTTGGGGAGCAAGTCTTGGATAATAATCCTCAGGTTAATTCATTTCTATTTGAGCACTATATGAAACAAAATGCTATTAAGCACATTCTTATTGCATCATGTCATCCAGTGTCAAATGGAGCAGCTGAGAGATCAATGAGAAATGTTAAAGATGCACTGACAGGGGAGCTCAAGTTTAACAATGAGACATCGATTACCATGGCCTTTGCTAAACTATGGAAAAATACCCCATTCAACCACAGGTTATATTCCTGCTGAGTTATTAATGCATAGAAGACTTTGATCATGATTGAGTTGAGTTCAGCCTAATCTTGAGGGGAGAGCAGAAGAGAGACCGCTGAGACAGAAAGGAAATTATGACTCAAGCCATGGAGAGGAACAATTCGAACAACATGACAGAGCTTATGTGTTAACGCCATGGGAAATCTGATATTTGGAAAAAGGATGTTGGAATAACAGCTGAAATACACAGTACGAAGAGAGAATCTTATATAAAAAAGAGATAAAATTAGTACTGCTCATGTAAATGACTTATTTCTTGCGGAAGATAAGCAAAGAAAACTCATATTGTTATGTGATTATGACCATATTCCAGAATTCAATCAGGTTAAGGCAGAAACAACATAAATTTCTAATGAATTAAATCAAAACATGATTCCCTCCTCAAGTTAAATACTGCTTGCAATACCAATAACACAGACCTTTCACAAAATAAAATAAATTCAAAAAACTTGAATGGGTTAGATTTGTATGTACTGTGTATAGTATACATGAATTATTATTTTTCCAAAACTTGCAAGCATGTGTTCTGCTTGTTCTTCATGTATCAGTGTGTCTCTCTGTGCTCTGCATTACTTGTGTTCAAGGTCATTATATTATACCATCCTTCAGCTTTCTCTCCTGAAGAAAACAGTCCTGGCTTGTTTAACCTTTCCAGATTGGTATTGCTTCACATTTTTAACCACGTCCTTGTGCACCTTTTATTTTTAACACCCACTCCAGCTGTTCTGTATTACTTTTTGTGATATAGCAACTACAATTCCACACAATACTTCAAATAAATTTGATTCAGCTTCAGTGTAACTTTTTTATGGTAATAGTCTCTCTCTCTAGAAATAAATCTCACTCCTTAGTTTGATTTTTATAGTCCTATTAACTTGCCTTCATGTTATTAATCATAATGAAACTGAAGCAAATAAAAATCTAAGCACAAAGTTGCTTCAAAAGTTCGTTCCCAGCTATTAATGAAGTTTTTAAAGAAGTTGATTGCTGGATCCAGAAAAGGCAGAATCTGTATACAGAAGGCAGCTTTAGCCAAAAGCAGGGAATATGAAAAAGCTACTCAAAGGAGCAAACACAAATAATCGACACTGTATTTTCACACAGCACATTCATAATGGAGACGACAATAATGCATCTTTTGGTTCAAAGGGTGAATGTTCTGTTTACCATTTGCTGCAGATGCACAGAAGGAGACAGAAGGTCCATGAGCCAGGCAATTCATATTTTCATTCCCAGTGAATGGTGCTGACTGTAGAGGGCTGCTGTGTGCTACTGTATACAGAACCTATAGCCAAACCTATCACAAGCCGTTTTACTATCAATGGGAAATTCATTTCGTCCAAGGGTACAAATATAAGGAGGGTGAAAGCAAATGGAAATGGGGGTGGGGAACCCAAACACCATTCCTTTGCAGGGCATTTGTTGGCTTCTTATTGCATAAGCCTCATATGGACATTTTGTTGGCTCTTCCATTGTGAAGAATGAATCATGAATTTAAGAATAAATGTAAATTTTCTACTGCATAACTGAAAATAAAATAATCTTGGAATAGGGCAGATAATCACTTCAGGGGGTAATTACATAGTCATCCATAGGATATTGTGTTTTTTTAAACAGACACTAAACAATGTCCTCTGTCTCCAGTGTGGCAGGTACGAAGGGCACATTCATCTTAAACCAGAAGTATGCCATCTACTATAGTCAAAGAGCACTACAGCACAGAAACAGGCTTTTTGGCCCATCTAGTCCCTGCTGAACTATTCATCTGCTTAGACCAGTAGTAGAAGAAATGCAGGTATGACCTATGGAAGGCTATTTTAAGGGTGAGGAAACAATTCTGATTGAGGTTAGAGATGGAATCAGATGTCCGTTTCCTCTGGCAGGGTTTGCAGGCCACTACTTCCTACAAAGCGAAACCCAACATCATGAATCGCTGTGATGCTTCACTCCCAGATGAGCTCAACGACTTTTGTGCACGTTTTGAAAAGGAGACTAAAACTACAGCTGTGCAAATCCCTACAGCATCTGGTGACCCTGCGATCTCTGTCTCAGAGGCCGACATCAGAACATCTTTGAAAAGGCTGGGACTTTGCAAGGCGTCAGGTCCTAATGGTGTACCTGGTAGGGCACTGAAAACCTGTGCCAACTAGCTGGCAGAAGTGTTCAAGAACATATTCAATCTCTCACTGCTGCCGTTGCAGGTACCCACCTGTTTCAGAAGGACAACAATCATACCATTGCCCAAGGACAGAGTGAGCTGCATCAACAACTACCAGCTGCACTCACATCTACTATGATGAAGTGTTTGAGACTCCTACCTAAGCAAGGACCTGGACCCCTGCAATTTGCCTATTGCCACAATAGGACTACTGCAGATTCAATCTCATTGGCTCTGCATTCATCCTCGGATCACCTGGACCATAGTAATACCTGCTATTTATTTACTACAGCTCAGTGTTCAATACAACCATACCCTCACTTCTAATCAACAGACTCCAAAACTTGGCCCTTTATTCCTCCTTCAGCATCTGGATCCTTGGCTTTTTGGGAAACCAGAGTCTGTGCGGATCGAAAATAACATTTCCTCCTTGCTGACAATCACTGCTCTATTTTCTTAACACCTAGGATTGTGTGGCTTGCTACAGCTCAAATGCCATTTATAAATTTGCTGACAATACATCTATTGTTCGCATAATTTCGGATGGTGACGAGGAATGAGGTAGATCAGCCAGTGAAGTGGTGTTGCAGCAACCTTACACTCAACGTCAATAAGACCAAGGAACTGACTTGGACTTCAGGAAGGGAAAGTTGAGGGAATGCATACCAGTCCTCATGGAGGGTCAGAAGTGGAAAGGGGAGCAGTTTCAAATTCCTGGGTGCCAACATCTCTGAGAAACTATCCTGGGCCCAACATATTGATGCAATTACAAAGAAGGCACAACAGCAGCTATATTTCATAGGGAGTTTGAAGAGAATTGGTATGTCACCAATGACTATTGCAAATTTCTACAGACGTACTGTAGAGAGTATACTAATTAGTTGCATCACTGTCTGGTAGGGAGGGACCATTGCACAGGATTGGAAAAAGCTGCAGAAAGTTATAAGTTCAACCAGCTCTAAGATGGGCAATGGCCTCCCCAGCATCAAGGACACCTTCAAAAGATGGTGCCTCAAAAATGTGGCATCCACTATTAAGGACCTCCATCACCCAGGACATTCCCTTGTCTCATTGCTACCATCAAGCAGGTGGTAGAGAATCCTGCAAAACATGACTTCAATATGATTTCCCTCACTTTTTACATTACTTACTTACTTTATTTTTTTATATTTACTTCTATTAGTAAATCATAGTTTTTATTATACTGTATTACGATGTACTGCTGCCTGAAAACAACAAATTTCACAACATAGAATCGTGTACATATTCTTTGATCCACAGCATCTGCAGTTGCATTTTTGTGTTTAAATTTCACAACATATGCCATCAGGATATTAAACCTGATTCTGACTCTGATTTCTTTTGATCTGCACTTGGGCCAAAGCCCTCCATACACCTCCCATCTATGGATCTATCTAAACTTCCCTTAACTGTTGAAAACAAAACTGCATCCACCACTTTAGCTGGCAGCTCATACCACATTCTCACCGCTCTCTGAATGAAGATGTTTCCCCTCATGTTCCCCTTAAATATTTTGCCTTTCACCTTAACTCATGACCTCTAGTTAAAGTTTTCCCCCAACCTCAGTAGAAAAGGTCTCCTTGTATTTGCCTTACCTATACCCCTCATCGTTTTGTGGTGGGGGTTGTCTGTCATATTCGACGGTGACTGACTTCTCTGTGAGGACAGGCATGTCCATATCTCATTGGGGTATGAGGCTCAACAACTGCCCTCACCTGGTTTAGCTTTCCTGTCAAAGCACTGTACTGGGGTGTGGCTGCTGTCAAAAGCAAATAGTTGCTTGGAGCCACAGGCGTGAGCCATGTGTCCGGTGGGGACCAAAGGTGAGTGAACTGCCCCTTCGCCACGGGTGTTACACCTTCCTGAACATCCCAAACACCTTGTAATTTTGTACATCTCTATGAAATCTTCCCTTATTCCTCTACGCTGTAGGAAATAAAGTCCTAACCTATTCAACCTTTCCCTATAAGTTAGATCCTCTATCCCAGCAACATCTTTTAAAATTTTCTCTGGCAATCTTACTGACATCTTTCCCGTGGGTGACCAGACTACACTCAGGACTCCAAGTTTGATGTCACCAATGCCTTACACAACTTCAACTTCAACATAATATCCCAACTCTGGAACTCAGTACTTTGACTTATGAAGACCAATGTGTCAAAATCTCTATGACCCTATCTGCCTGTGACAAGGAATTATGGATTTGTAGTCCTAGATCCCTCTGTTCTCCCACACACCTCAGTGCCCATTCATCGTGTAAGTTATATACTGGTGAAACCCAAAGCTTTTGCTTGCAATTCCCTTGCCCAAGACAAGTGTTAAGCAACTTGCTTTGGAAGTAAGGAACATGATAAACTGTATATCCCTTCTCTCACTATGCAATTGCTTTTTGTTGGGATAAAATTCACTGTATAATAATAATAATAATGAAAATCAGGCTCTGACAATCAACCCTTCAGGTATCTGCTGTTGGGGTACAAGCAGCAAGGTGAGATTTAAAAATACATTTGTATCAACATGGAGCCGGATTTAACCTGCTTTCTTTCAATTTAACCCTAAATTGAAACCCTCAGAGCCAAGAGGTAATGTTGCAGCTATACAGGACCCTGGTTAGACCCCACTTGGAGTGCTGTGCTGAATTCTGGTCACCTCACTACAGGAAGGATGTGGAAGCCATAGAAAGGGTGCAGAGGAGATTTACAAGGATGTTGCCTGGATTGGGGAGAATGCCTTATGAGAATAGGTTGAGTGAACTCAGCATTTTCTCCTTTGGAGCGACGGAGGATGAGAGGTGACCTGATAGAGGTGTACAAGATAATGAGAAGCATTGATCATGTGGATAGTCAGAGGCTTTTTCCCAGGGCTGAAATGGCTAACACGAGAGGGCACAGTATTAAGGTGCTTGGAAGTAGGTACAGAGGAGATGTCAGGGGCAAGTTTTCTATGCAGCAGTGGTGAGTACATGGAATGGGCTGCCGGTAGTGGCAGTAGAGGTGGAAACAATAGGGTCTTTTAAGAGACTCCTAGAGAGGAAGATGGAGCTTAGAAAACTAGAGGGCTATGGGAACCCTAGGTAATTTCTCAGGTAAAGCATGTTCAGCACAGCTTTGTGGGTCGAAGGGACTGTATTGTGCTGTAAGTTTTTGATGTTTCTATGTTCCTAAATTAAAAGAATGATAGCCAAGTCAATCCCTCACAACTCACCCCTCTTAACACTTTTATTCAGTACCCTTCCCCCAACATCTCCTTCCAGATCTAACCATCATCTTCACCTTTGTCTGCACTCCTTCCTCACTCATCCCAGAGCTTTTGCAAAAGCAGTAACTGCTGGATTTACAAACAAGCTCAGCTTGCCACTCTCTGCTCCTCACTGACTCACTGACTTCATGGAACTGAGGCTTGAGCTTCAGTACTCTGGATTCATCTACCCTTCTTGATTAGGCGCAAGAATACTTTCCCCTGCACACATCCAAATTGACCTGCTAATTTTCTGTTATTTTAAAGGTGCCTGAAAAGAGCAGGACAATTATAATTAAAAGCTGCCCTGTTAACTGTAAGCAACTCACTCAATTGCCCTCGATGACATGGGACACTCTGTTGACATGCTCAGCTCTGCAGAGTTGACAAGCTCATCAATATTTCTATCATCTAATGAGAATCATTTAGAGCTTTTGAAGAAGAGTCACATAATCATATAACACCTTTTTTTTCAATGAACACAACAAAACCACTGGGGAAAAAAAAAAGCTCATTCGCAAATACTATATGGCCAGTTTGGATTCCATCTTTGCATTATTTGATAGTGGTTTTTGAGGAGGCAATGCGGCTACAAGCAGGATATCAAGGTTGAACAGAAATCAAAAGTGCTGAAAATTTGAATCAAGGTCTCAGTCAGTATTTTGAAGTTAGTAAATGATCATTTTCAAGTTGCTCCTTAAAGACATACCTGCAACGGAAGAAACCTTGATCTGAATTCTCAGTAAGTGAGCCAAGTTTTGAGGCATTCACCATTCATTATCTGATGCTGGTCGTATTCGATGTGATTGAAGATCTGGAGGATTACTCAAGGGTTTAAAGCACAGAGCAGGCGCCATTGCACAGCCAAACCACAGAACATATCTCGCATTCTTGCCTTATTCATGAGGTCAGAACTGTAGATGGTGAATGGTAATTGAACATGACTGCATTTTGACAGCAGTTGTATATTACTTTTAATTCATATAGTGATGACCTGTGTTCACGCATAATTCTGAAGTTTTCACTCAAATCACAGAACAACTTTCACTAGCCTGAAAAAAATAAAGCTCAAAATTTAAACAAATATATTTTATAGGAGCATTAAAAAATGAAATTGTGGATCGTTTTGTTGATTGCTTATAAAAATTAAGCTTGAAGTTTTATGCTAACTAAATTTTATGGTATCTTTTCATGGTTAGGAATCAACTATTTGAATAGACAATTCAAGTTCAAGTTAAATTTATGGTCATTTAACCACTTGTATACCACCACATGAAACAACGTTCCTCTGGACCAAAGTGCATAACACAGTCCATGCAACTCACACACACAGCGCATAAAGTAATATTACCACAAACAAATTCACAAATAATAAGGTGCACACACAATACAAATTAAAATGTCAATCATATAATTTCACTGGCGCTTCATACGTTATGAAACCTGGATGGTGGCAGAGAGTTCAGTAGTTTTACGGCCTGGTGGAAGAAGCTGGTTCCCATCCTAACAGTCCTTGTCCTAATGCTACAGTCTCCTGCCTGATGGCAGAGGGTCAAAGAGATCGTTGGATGGATGGGAGGGATCATCGTCAATGCTAAGGATCCCTCATATGCATTGCTCCTGATAGATAACTCTAATGGGTGGAAGAGAGAACCTGATAATCCTCTCAGCAGACCTTGCAATCTTTTGTAGGGACATGTTCTCAAATGTCCTGCAATTCCCCATACCAGTCAGTGATATAGCTGGTCAGGACACTCTCAATGGTGCTCCTGTAAAAATAAGTTGAAATAAGGGGTTGGGGAGGGCAGCATCACTCGCCTCAATCTCCCCAGAAAGTTGAGACATTGCCTTGCTTTCTTGACCAAGGAGCTGGTGTTGATGGACCAGGTGAGATCTTATAAACATTCCAATCTTAATTTTGTGTTATATTTTCAGTCCACAATAACCTTGGGCAAAATATTGGATGCAAAATAACTTCATTATCACTTCACCTTTTAAGACTGTTGTTGCCTTTGTTTAAAACTGGAAACAATCTCTTAAGTGTCTCACAATAATCAGCCAGCATTGATGGATTCCAGTTACCCAATACTGTTTCTCCATGACCACAATGTCCTGGTGAAACCTTTCACCACACTCATGACTAGCAGTGCCAAGATTTGCAGGGAAGAAGTCTAAATGGGAATGCAGAAAATGAATCTTTAGTAACATATTGGACTTCATGGTTTTGTATGCATGAAGCATGTTGCAACCAGCTACACATGGTTTGCTTTTCTGTAGCTGTCAAGGAATTTTCAACAACATCCGGTCCCACAAGAAGTTCTTCAAATTGCTTGTCATTAACGACCTGTTTGATTTGTGGACCAACAAAAGCACCCTCCTTAAACTTGGTATCAGTCATTCTGGGAAACATCTGTCCCAAATATCAAAATCCTTCATTGAAATTCCTGTGTCTCATGACAGCAGATTTCATCCTTGCAGTCTTGAACCCAGTAATTTTGTATTTGCCTTTGACAAACCCAAGTATCTGACCAAGTCATTTAACTCAGACTGAGTTATAGGATGAGGATCACTCGACATGAAAGGTTCAAAATCTATATCAATATCGATGTCATTTTTCATTCCTGGCTCATGCATCATGGCATCTATGGCTTCCTCCTCTAGACTCCATGTTTCTGGTGACTTTGGTATTGGAAGGCTATTGTTATGTGGCATAGGTCACATGGCTGAAGGGAGATTGAGGTATTCTCTCATTCATGTTTACCTCTCACACGGCTGAGGTATTCAATGGATTTCTTGTTTTGAGCAGAGAAACCAGATGCACTGGTCAGATAGAAGTAGCAGTCTGTCACCTGATTCTTCTGCTCTCGCTGTATCATCGGGGCAGCAAACGACATTGACTTCCGAGTACTTCTGAGCCAAGCTCTAAGATCAGCAGTGCATGTTACCCACAAATATGAGAAGTCCAAGCTTTGTCTTGATTGCCAATTTAACACCTGGAGTAGAGCTGATAGGCTTTCTTACTAAGAGGAGTCATGCTCCATCTTTGAGGTTTAAGCATATACTCATCACAAATATAACAGTAAGTATTTCGGCTGTGCAACATTAGCCAGACATTTTGCTATCACAAATGCTCTTGAAAATACAATTACTTCATTATAATGAGTACACAAAACATGCTATTTGTATAGCGCATGCATATCAACGTAATGGCAAACCGATATACAATACGTAGAACAGTGTTTTCGTGATGCATTTATAATCTTTCTAAAGCCCGGCTTGTCTAAGCATACCCAGGCATGTCTGAATAAGACAGAAAATTTTTCAGCTTACACTGGGGGCAACATTTTAATTGACTTGAATTATGAGTTGAAATGACAGGTTTAGGCAATTTCAAAAAGCAGGTGTGTGATAGGGACATTTCATGGTGATTTCCATGATTATCATACCAAACTCCAGAAGGTACACCAAAATATATTCAGGAAGCAAAATCTTTGTTGCTCTGTGTTGACTGACAAACCCGTACATCTTTGGACTGTGGGAGGAAACCAAAGCACCCGGAGGAAACCAAAGCACCCGGAGGAAACCCACACATTCATGGGGAGAACGTACACACTCCTTACAGATGGCAGCAGGAATTGAACTTGGGTTACTAACATTGTAAAGCATTACATGAACTGCCACACAATTCTGATGCACATATAACTTCCACTTCAAGTATATAAGTCCCCACTTCATCTCTGTGCTGTCCTGCATCTAGAGAAGGGGGTTCCTGTCTTTTATTATGCTTTGGATCCCTACCATTAATTGAGGGGTCTGTGGGCCCACTGTTGGGAATCATTGATCTGGAGCTTCTGCCAACTCTGCAAAAGGTACCCAATGCAAGGCTTATTGAGAAAGTAAGGAGGCATGGGATCCAAGGGGACCTTGCTTTGTGGATATAGAATTGGCTTGCTCAAAGAAGACGAAGAGTGGTTGTAGATGGGTCATATTCAGCGTGGAGGTCAGTGTCCAGTGGTGTGCCTTAGGGATCTGTTCTAGAAACCTAGAAACATAGAAATCCTACAGCACATTACAGGCCCTTTGGCCCACAATGCTGTGCCGAACATGTCCTTACCCGAGAAATTACCTAGGGTACCCATAGCCCTCTATTTTTCTAAGCTCCATGTACCTATCCAGGAGTCTCTTAACAGACCTTATCATATTCACCTCCAACACTGTCGCCCGCAGCCCATTCCACACACTCACCACTCTCTGTGTAAAAAACTTATCCCTGATATCTCCTCTGTACCTACTTCCAAGCACCTTCAAACTATGCCCTCTCTTGCTAGCCATTTCAGCCCTGTGAAAAAGCCTCTGACTATCCACACGACCAATGCCTCTCATCATCTTATACACCTGTATCAGGTCACCTCTCATCCACCACTGTTCCAAAGAGAAAAGGCAGAGTTCACTCAACCTATTCTCATAAGGCATGCTCCCCAATCCAGTCAACATCCTTGTAAATCTCCACTGCACGCTTTCTATGGCTTCCACATCCTTCCTAAAGTGAGATGACCAAAACTGAGCACAGTACTCCAAGTGGGGTCTGACCAGGGTCCAAGATATCTGTAACATTACATCTCAGCTCTTAAACTCAATCCCACAGTTGATGAAGGCCAATGCACTGTATGCTTTCTTAACCACAGAGTCAACCTCTGCAGCAGTTTTGAGCATCCTACGGATTTGGACCCCAAGATCCCTCTGATTCTCCACACTGCCAAGAGTCTTACCATTAATACTATATTCTGCCATTATTTTTGACCTACCAAAATGAACCACCTCACACTTATCTGGGTTGAACTCCATCTGCCACTTCTCAGCCCATTTTTGCATCCTAACAATGTCCTGTCCTGCTGTAACCTCTGACAGCCCTCCACATTATCCACAACACCTCCAGCCTTTGTGTCATCAGTAAATTTACTAACTCCTCCCTCCACTTCTTCATCCAGGTCATTTATAAAAATCACGAAGAGTAGGGGTCCCAGAACAGATCCCTGAGGCACTCCACTGGTAACTGACCTCCATGCAGGATATGACCCATCTACAACCACTCTTTGCCTTCTGTGGTCAAGCCCATTCTGGATCCACAAAGCAATGTCCCCTTGGATCACATGTCTCCTTACTTTCTCAATAAGCCATGCATGGGATACCTTATCAAATACCTTGTAAAATCCATATACACTACATCTAAGGCTCTATCTTCAATGTGTTTAGTCACATCCTCAAAAAATACAATCAGGCTCGTAATGTCACACTTATTCTCTTGCTTTTAACATACTTATGGAATGCCTTGGGGGTTGAATCCTGTCCACAAAGGCTTTCTCATGGCCCCTTCTGGCTCTCCTAATTTCTTTCTTGAGCTCCTTCTTGCTGACCTTATAATCTTCTAGCTCCCTATCATTAGCTAGCTTTTTAAACCTTTTGTAAGTTCTTCTTTTCTTCTTGACTAGATTTACAACAGCCTTTGCACACCATGGTTCCTGTATCCTACCATCCTTTCCCCATCTCATTGGAATGTACCTGTGCAGAACTCCACACAAATATCCCCTGAAGATTTGTCACATTTCTTCTGTACATTTCCCTGAGAAAATCTGTTTCCAATTTATGCTTCCAAGTTCCTGCCTGATATCCTCCTATTTCCCCTTACTCCATTTAAATGCTTCTGTGATCCTTACTCTTCATGATTTTTATCAGTGACCTGGATGAAGAAGTGGAGGAATGAGTTAGTAATTTTGCTGATGATACAAAGGTTGGAGGTGTAGAGGGCCGTCAAAGGTTACAGCGGGACATTGACAGGATGCAAAACTGGGCTGAGAAGAGCCAGATGGAGTTCAACCTATATAAGTGTGAGGTGGTTCATTTTGGTAGGTCGAATATGATGGCAGAATATAGTACTAATGTTAAGATTCTTGGCAGTGTGGAGGATCAGAGGAATCTTGGGGTCTGAGTCCATAGGACACTCAAAGTTGCTGCGCAGGTTGACTCTGTGGTTAAGAAGGCATATGATGCATTGGCCTTCATCAATCATGGACTGAGTTTAGGAACCAAGAGGTAATGTTGCAGCTACATAGGACCCTGGTCAGACCCCACTTGGAGTACTGTTCTCAGTTCTGGTCACTTCACTACAGGAAGGATGTGAAAGCTATAGAAAGGGTGCAGAGGAAATTTACAAGGATGTTGCCTGGATGGGGGTGGGGGGGGGAAGCCTTATGAGAATAGGTTGAGTGAAATCGGCCTTTTCTCTTTGGAGCAGTGGAGGACGAGAGGTGACCTGATCGATGTGTTTAAGATGATGAGAGGCATTGATCGTGGGGATAGTCAGAGGCTTTCTCCCAGGGCTGAAATGGCTAACGTGAGAGGGCATAGTTTTAACATTCTTGGAAGTAGGTACAGAGGAGATGTCAGGGGTAAGTTTTATTACGCAGAGAGTGGTGAGTGCGTGGAATAGGCTGCCGGCAACAGTGTTGGAAGTGGATACGGAAGGGTCTTTAAAGAGATTCCTGGATAGGTACATGGATATTAGAAAAATAGAGGGCTGTGGGTAACCCAAGGTAATTTCTAAAATAAGTACATGTTTGGCACAGCGTTGCACAACGGGCTGAAGGGCCGTTATTGTGCTATAGGTTTTCTATGTTTCTAAAAGGAACACTGAAGCCAATAATTTGGAAGGCAATCGCTAAAATTGTACAATGAGTTGGGTGAGAAGTCAACTTTCAACAACCAAGGCATAGAGAGACATTCAAACTATAGAAACAATGCTGCGAGAAACCGTATGACTAATCCAGGGGATTTTATCTTCTCTATTTTCAAAAAGGATAATAAACTAGAAGCTTTATTGAAGGAATTAAAAGAAAATGGTAGGACCAATAAATCCAAAGTATTCCTGCAATTTAACTATGTTCAGTAGACTCTTTATTAAGTACACCTATACATCTGCTTGTTAATGCAAATATCTAATCAGTCAATCATGTAACAGCAAGTCAAAGCATAAAAGCAGGCAGACATGGTCAAGAAGTTCATTTGCTGTTCAGACCAAACATCAGAATTGGGAAGAAATGTGAATTAAGAGACTTTGACCATGGAACGATTGTTGGTGCCAGACAGTGTGGTCTGAGTATCTCAGAAACTGCTGATCCTGGGATTTTCATGCACAACAATCTATAGAGTTTAAAGAGAATGGTATGAAAAAAGCTAAAACATCCAGTGAGCAGCAGTTCTGTGGGAGAAAATGCCTTGTTACTGAATGGCCAGACAGGTTTAAGCTGACAGATAGGCAGCAGTGGGTCAATTAACATGCATGTGCAGAAGGGCATCTCTCAATACACAACACATCCAGCTTTGCTGTGGATGAACGACAGCAGCAGAAAAAGTCCATGAATGTACATGCAGTGGTCACTTTATCAGGTACAGAGGGTATCTAATAGGGTGGCCACTGAGTGTATGATTGTAAAACAAGAGGTTCAAACTATCAAAAATCTAGATAGGATGATTCTACTTCAGATGAAGATTTCTGGATATAATGCAGCTGGTCACATGATGGGAAGTCAGTAGATGTTTCCTGATTGTACAAGGACTGAGTTGCCTGCTCTGGTATGTACTTGTATTCTTTCCTTGCTCTTGCCTTGCTGGAGGAGAAAAAAAACTGTAGGTCATCTTTGGTGCGAAGTGCTTCATAACTAAGGTGGACAATATTCAAACAGGTCAGTGTACACCATCAACTACTGCAGCAATTTCCTGTACCCATTATATTTATTGTGTGTGCATGGAATACAAAAAGGTGTTTGAAAAATATCTGCTAATTAGGGGCATGTTTTTAAAGCACTTTAGCTTCTAGGTATTCCATAACCAGGAGCTTTTTTTTAGAAAGGTTAAGCACTATACATATCTAATGAATGCCCCAGAAACTTAACCCAGAGACGTCTCACTCACTTTACATAATTGAATTGGATATTTACATGACCAGATATTACTCAAGGGAAATTCTGTCTGTTTGCTCTTTTGCTTATTTCAGGCTTTAATTTGCTCATTGATGGGGTATGCAAGGTCACAGGGAAATTGGTGGAAGCATTCTTTTGATATGATCACCATTATGTTTTCCGGAAATGTTATAATAAATTGTCCCTAGTAATCATGACACTTAATCCATGTTAAATGGATTGGCGGAATATTTGTTAGTTGTTTGGACTCATCGTTTCTCATAAAGCAGCTTCGGTCAAATTAAGGATGTTGTCTTATCCACTCAGTGGCCACTTTATTAGGTACACCTGTTCGATAATGCAAATGTCTAATTGGCTAGTCATGTGGCAGACACCCAATGTGTAAAAGCATGCACAAGAGTTTCAGTTGTTGTTCAGACCAAACATCAGAATGGATAACAAATGTGATCTAGGTGACTTTGACCATGGCATGATTCATTTTGCCAGATAGTGTGGTTTGAGTGCCTCAGAACGTACTGAGCGCTGGGATTTTCACACAGAACAGTCCTAGGGATTACAGAGAATGGTATGAAAATTTTAAAAAGCGGCAGTTCTGTAGACAAAAATGCCTTGTTAATGAGAGAGGTCAGAGTGGTTCAAGCTGACTGGAAGGTGACAGTAACTCAAATAAACCTCGTGTTACAGCAGTAGTGTGCAGAAAGGCATCTTTGAATGCTCAACACGTCAAACCTTGAAATGGATGAGCTCGAGCTGCCGAAGGCCATGGATACACTCAGTGGCCTCCTTATTGGGTACAGGAGGTACCTGATAAAGTGGCCATTGAGTGTATGTCTACATTTCTGTTGAAGATTTGGGACAGAATTTTACATAGAGCAGAGAGCCTATTTGTTTATAGGGTCTGCAGTGACTGTGCTTGAAACTGAGGGACGGGGATGTTATTGTTTTTGGTTAATTGGCTTACTTTTAAGTGCAGTTCAGAAGCATCTGCTTGAATGATGTCACTTAGAATGGTCTCAACCAGTCTAACATTTCTCTTGTTATTATTTTAATTTCTTGATCAAAATTATAATGTGCACACATTGATCAATTGTACAATTTATCACAATTGTATCTGTAAAAAGTGAATGGGTCTTGTCGGGACCTCCTGTGGAGCTTGGGATCACTTGAGCTGTTGCTCGTGCCCACTGCGTCAGCTTTTCTGAAGGTCAAAGGACCAATATATGCAATTCTTTAAGTCCAGGCTGGGGACTGAAGGCTGGAAGCCCAATGCCAGGCAAGTCTAGGAGTCTAGGGCTAAGGACTGGAGACCCAGGGGTGGCCTGTCCTGAGGTTGGAAGCCAGTCTGTGTCTGAATGGGTTGGGAAAGGGGCCTATTTTGCTATTGTTGTCTGGTTATGTATTGTTGTTTCTGTTGCTGCTTGTGTCATTTTGCTGAACATTGTGGGCACTCTACTTTGGCACTGGTATGTATGGCAGGACTTGTGGGGTCCCAGCACATTCTTGGGTATCAATGCAAATGATGCAGTTCACCCTATGCTTCAAAGTGATAAATACACGTAGTGGCCAATTTAGTAGATGCCACCTGTACCCAGTAAAGTGGCCACTGGGTGCATGTTCGTGGTCTTCTGCTGCTGTAATCCATGCACCTTGAGGTTCAATGCATTGCGTCTTCAGAGTTGCTATTCTCCACACCACTGTGGTAACACGAGGTTATTTGTCAGCTTGAACCAGTCTAGTCATTCTTCTCTGACATCTCTCATTAACAAGGCATTTTTGTCCACTGAACTGCTGCTCACTAGATGTTTTTTTTCTTCTTCACACCATTCTCTGTTATCTCTAGGACTGTTGTGTGTGAAAATCCCAGGAGATCAGCAGTTTCTGAGATGCCCAAACTATCCCGTGTGGCACCAAGAATCATTCTATGGACAAAGTCACTTAGCTCCCATTTCTTCCCCATTCTGATGTTTGATCTGGCAAACAACTGAACCTCTTGACCAGGTCTATATACTTTTATGCTTTGAGTTGCTGCCACATGATTGGCTAATTGATATTTGTATTAATGAGCAGGTGTACCTAAAAAAAAAAAGTGGCCACTGAGTGTAAATCTGAATTTATATCTAATACCCTTGCTATTTAAGCTTTTGTAAGAATGGAGGCGTATGATCTTGTTAATTGCTCGATATAGAAGGTGACTTGGCATAACCACCATTGGTGTTGTAAGCAGTGATGCTGCTAAGATATGTGAAGTTAATAACTAAGGATTAACTAAAATAAGTTCTAGAGATGGGAAATCATCTGAAATTGTTATTTCAGCAAACTTTGGCTATTAGACCAAAATCATGTTTTTCCTTACTAAATGAGAAAGAGAAAGCTGGGGATGCTGGAAATCTGAAGTAAGAGCAGAAGATGACAGGAATGCTCAACAGTCAACGTTTCAGATTATGGAACCTTTGCCCAAATGGGTGATGGGTTTAGGATGTGAGATGTTCTCTGTTTCTCTCCACAGATGCTCCTTGACCTGTCATGTATTTCCAACATTTCATTAGCTTTGTGCAGAAATGGAGTACAATGTTTGATTTTCTCAAAATCGATGTTGTGTTTGCTTGATCCTGAGCTGACTGTAGCCACCATCTCTGAAGGCATCAGTTCCACTTAAGTGAGTCTTGGACCTGCTGTTGATTAGAACTTGCTTCGTAATGGATGCCAGTGACTCAGTTGCTTGATTCCATCATTGAATTCTATATGGTGTCTAGTGGCCAAACCCTGCCTTACTGGCATTGCTCAGAACACTGGTGATTCTGTTTCTTGCATTCCACATTCAGCCAGAGATTCCACCTCAAAAATCTAAAGAAACTGCGGATGTTCAATCTCTGAATTGAATTGACATTATTTCTTAAATCCTTCATAGACACAAGGAGTAAAAATCTTTATGTTATGTCTCCGTCTGAGTGTGCCATGTGTAATTTATAGTAATTTGTAATAAATAGTATGGACAACAGGACAGTTAATATTGCTTATAAATACAATTGTATCAGTGTGAATTAATCAGCCTGGTGTAAGAAGCTGTCCTGGAGCCTGTTGGTCCTGGCTTAAATACTGTGGTACCGTTTCCCGGATGGTGGCAGCTGGAACAGTTTGTGGTTGGGGTGACTCGGGTCTCCAATGATCCTTCAGGCCCTTTTTATACACCTGTCCATGTAAATGTCCTGAATAGTGTGAAGTTCACATCTACAGATGTGCTGGGCTGTCCGCACCACTCTCTGTAGAGTCCTGCGATTGAGGGAAATACAGTTCCCATACCAGGCAGTGATGCAGCCAGTCAGGATGCTCTCAATGGTGCACCTGTAGAAAGTCCTTAGGATCTGGGGACTCACGCTAAACTTCTTCAACCGTCTGTGGTGGAAGAGGTGACATACAAAAGAAAATGTTGGAAGATAATATTTCAGCTCATCAGAATGGGAAAGAGGGCAAACAACTCTGTTCTTAGTTGTAGGGAAAGAATACCGAGGTTTTAATAGTTGGTGTTGCAGTGGGTAGGCGGAATAGTGAGTGCCAGTAGCTAAAGATTAGCCTTATTTGTCACATGTACATTGAAACACTGCAATGTACAATGAAATGTATCATTTGTGTCAACAACCCGCAGAGTCTGAATTTGTGCTGGGGGTAGCTTGCAAATATTGTAGCTCCAGTGGAGCATGCCTACAACTTACTGACCCTAACCTGTACATCTTTTGAATGTTGGAGGAAACCAGAGCACCTGGAGGAAACCCACGCGGTCACGGGGAGAATGTACAAACTCCTTACAGATGTTGGCAGGAATTGAACCCTGATCATTGATCACTGGCACTGTAACAGTAGCTAACTGCTATGCTATCGTGCCACTTACTAACTGGTAAATAAGGATGTGGCTTGTGCCAATGTGGCCACAGGGAACCACAGAAAAGCTTTGAAGTAGAGACATGGATTGCTGCTGAGAAAACATAGTTACAGAACTTCATTAATTATGTTATAGAGTGCACCCTTTGTTGTAATAGAAAATTGGATTTACTGTTAGACCTGTGGATAATCATTTTATTGTGTAATCAGGAAATATTCTGTAACTTAATTAAGTCTCCCTGTAGCCACCATTCTATTATCAAAATATATTTTTACTGGTAATCTCATCAACTGAGAATGTAAAATCTGTACCAAATTCATGCTCAGGTAGATCAGCCCTGATTGGTCTCTTGGTGCAGACCAATTTTTTAAATAAATCACCCATTATTTTGACAAAGGGACATGTACAAGCTGTGAATTGCAGATCAGAGCTGCAGGAAAAGCCTAGAACAGCAGGTAGTTCTGGCTGAGTTAACATTACATATTGATAATGTACTGTAGATTTGGCCAGGTCTGATAGAAATGGGAAAGTAAGTAAACTGAACTTGTTGAATTTGATCAACATACACAAAATGCTGGTGGAACACAGCAGGCCAGGCAGCATCTATAAGGAGGAACACTGTCGACGTTTTGGGCCGAGACCCTTCGTCGACAGTGCTTGTCCTTATTGATGCTGCCTGGTCTGCTGTGTTCCACCAGCATTTTGTGTGTGTTTGAATTTCCAGCATCTGCAGATTTCCTCGTGTTTGTTGAATTTGATACTGAGTCCTGAAGACTGCAAGAATCTCAGACAGTACACGAGGTGCTATTCTTCCAGCTTCCGTTTGAGACTCATTGGAAGAGTTTAGGTCAGAATGGGAATGGGATGCAGAATTAAAGTAACAGGCAGCAAACACTCTGCTGGAGGAGCTTGGGTCCTGACGCAGGGATTTTACCCGAAACATTGACAAATTCTTTCTCCTCTCAGATGCAGCTTGATCTGCTGAGTTCTCCCAGTGGAATGTTTACTGCTCTGGCATCTGCAGTGTCTTTGTCTAAAATGCTAGGCAATTAGAAGCTCTAGCTCACTCTTGTTGACTGAAAGGAAATGCTCAGACTCCACCTTACTGGCCTGAACATTGGGAAGAAAATGTAAATTTAAGTTATTAGTTTTACCTTTAGTTGTAATACTTTTTACTTGGTACCATTATTGTCCATGGTACGTCTGGCTGCATCAGTGTACATGGCACATTTGTAGAAATTTGTGAGTGACACACCAAATGTCCTCAAATTCCTTATAAAATATGGCACTGTTGAGCTTTCTTTGTAGCTGTATCGGTGTGTTGGGTCCAGGATAGAGACGTTGACGCCCAGCAACTTGAATTCCACTTCTGATCCCGCCATGAGGACGGGTGTTGGTTCCCTCATCTCACCCTTTCTGAAGTCTACAATCTATTCTTTGGTCTGTAAAGGAGTTTGCCCATTCTCCCTGTGGCCGTGTGGGTTTAATTTGGGTGGTCCAGTTTCCTCCCACAGTCCAAAGGTATACCAGTTGGTAGGTTAATTGGTCATGGTAAATTGTCCCATGATTAGGCTAGGGTTAAGTCGATGGTTGCTGGGCAACACAGCTTGAAGGGCAGGATGGGCCTACTAAACGCTGTATCCCACTAAAAATCTATCTGCCTCAGGTGACACTAATTTCTCAAGGTCTGCAGTTAGCTGATACTGAAAATGTTAAATTGCAGATAACAAACACTACAAATATTCCATGAACCATATCATTCCTCAGCTAAATGAGCTTTGGTTCGTGAGCATTACTTTAAGTAACCCTGGCAGAGTTCTAAAGTGCATAAACCCTAAGTGAAGCACTCTGGAGAAAGATTTACTGCCTGACTGAATAAATCTTGTTCTTAATTCAACCTGTAATGTATGACTTTGGGAAGTTTAAGAAAAACAATTTAATCAAAATTTTAGTGCCTCCTAAGCTGGTGCATTTGTTAGTGGCATGGAATCCTCGGAGAATGCACAATTAATTTAGTCATTGTAAGAGTGCAGGGAAAAGGGGTCGTGCATGCAAGCTACAAGGAGCATTTTTGCAGGCACTTTACCTTTAATGGTCAGTCCTTGGAGACTGGTAATGGATAAGTAAATGCATATTTCTATTATGCCCAGTGATCCTATTTTAAGTGATTAATGAGAAATAAAATGAGCCTAAAATATTTGGTGTTGACCACAAACCATCAAGCAAGCTTTGTGTACCATTTTAGCTATTAAAATAGGCCAATAACCTGATTTCTGTCCATGAGTTATCTTATTCTAAACCAACATGTTGCGAATTTGTTACCAAATTCACTCAGTGGCCACTTTATTGGGTACCTCCTGTACCTAATAAAGTGGCCATTGAATGTGTATTTTCGTGGTCTTCCGTTGTTATTTCCAGGTTCAATGTGTTGTGTATCCACTGTTGTAACACTTGGTTATTTAAGCTACTGTTGCCTTCCTGTCAGCTTGAGCCAGTCTGTCTATTCTCCTCTGTCCTCTCTAGTTAACAAGGCATTTTCACTGTTAACTAGACTGTTGGATGGCTCTAGGTCTGAATTCACTGGAATTCAGAATAGAGGGGTGACCTTATTGAAATCTATCACGTGGATGTGGAGAGGATGTTTCCTGTGGTGGGAGAGTCTAAGGCCAGAGGACAAGGCCTCACAATAGAGGGGCATCCTTTTAGAACAGAGATGAGGAGGAATTTCTTTAGCCAGAGAGTGGTAGATTTGTGGAATTCTTTGCCACAGGCAGCAGTGGAGGCCAAGTCTTTATGTATATGAAAGGCAGAGGTTGGTAGATTCTTGATTGGTCAGGGTATGAAGCAATACAGGAAGATTGGGGATGAGCCCAATTGTATCAGCTCAGATGATATGGTGGAGCAGATTCAATAGACAATAGGTGCAGAAGTAGACCATTCGGCCCCTCGAGTCTGCAATGGGTCAAGTGGCATAATTCTTTTCCGATATCTTCTTGTCTTATGGTCTAACTGCTAGTCACTGGATGTTTTAGTCTTTCACATCATTCTCTGTAAACTCTAGAGACTGATGTGCGTGAAAATCCCAGATTAGCTGTTTTTGAGATACTCAAATCATCCTGTGTGGCACCAAGAATCATTCCACGGTCAAAGTCACTAAGATCATGTTTCTGCTCCATTCTGTTGTTTGGTCTGAACAGCAACTGAACTTCTTGACCATGCTTCTGTGCAGTGAGTTGCTGCCACGTGATTGGTAGATTAGATATTTACATTAATGAGCAGGTGTACCTAATACAGTTGCCACTGAGTGTAGAAAAGATTCTACTAAAGGTTCTTCATTTAAAAAAAAACATTAAAGGCTGTGATGAAAAGCTTCCTAGGAGATTTTCCCACTTTGGGATTTTCACATTTCTGCTCACATAATGGATACCGGTGGAAATTCAGTTACTAAGAATTTCTTCAAAACTTTCAATGAAAATAAAGACATAGTTAAGTAATAGTATTTATCAAGCAAGAAGCGAAAAATAGCAGTTGAAACAAATGTAAAATAAAAGCAGAAACTCAATGGATCAGGCAGCCTCTGTGGAGAAATGTTCCAATTTGAAATTCCCTTTGTTTTCTTCATCCATTCTGCCCTGCAACTTCAAAACGTATTTGAAATCAAAGTTTCCCTGGTCTTGCTGAAATGTGGTTGACCTGAAATGTTATTTCTGTTTCTCTCTCCACAATGCCACCAGACTTCCTACATGCTGCCTGCACTTTTTGTCTAATTAGCTATTTGAACATGTTTACAAAGCTGTATCATTTTCCAAAAAGCATTTTGAGTGCTCAGGGAAAGTCACATCAATTTAATTGGTTTAGATCAAATGTTGCAAATGTTAAAGGGTTTTACCACAGTGGGAGATCATCATTAGTGCCAAGTTTAAAATTTATAATAATTCAAGTAAGTCAGTACATTCTACAAAAAGGCACTCAGAGTTTACTGCTTGAAGCATGGCATTACTGTTCACTAGTATATACAGTAAATATACATGTACAATGATGTGCAAAGGTCTTAGGCAAATATACAGTATATAGCTAGGATGCCTAAAACCTTTGCACAGTATGCATTACACTGTGCTGCTGTCACAAAAAAAAATAAAATGACCTATGTGAGTGAAGAGAAACCTAATTCTTGATATGGGTCTCTGTTGTGGACCGAGAATGGGAAAGGCGCAGGGAGAGGGGAATCATGGTCGGGTAAAGGTGATGGATGATGGGAGGGAGAGGAAAGCACCAGAGAGACATTCTGTAATGATCAATAAACCAATTGTTTCAAATCAAGCGACCTTACCTAGTTTCTCAGGGCTGAGTGTGTCTACACCCATACACCCAAGTCACCCTCCCCCCCCCCCCCCCCCCCGGTCCCCCACCCCTAACACTCCATCAGTGCCATCCTCACCATTCATAAATTCCTTTGCTCCTGTTAGATTTACAAACTTGCTCTCTGCTCCATGTTGGCAAATACAGGATAGTGCAAAAATCCCAGATGTCCGCGGGGGTGGGGGTGTGTGTGTGGACTGTATACTGTTCTCTTGCTAATTTTCAACTCTAATATCTTATATGGTGATTTATTGAAGGAAACTCTCAAACAAATAGTTTGATTTTGTATGTTTCACCACAGCAATTTTCCTAATCTTGCACGAATACTCTTACCAAAAAGAATTGCATAATTGTTGAAGATGTGCCTGATCTTCACCCAGGCTCAGGATGCTGTGCCACCTGACCACACTGCCGAAAGTAGGGTAGGTGTTAAAGGCAATAGCCTCAGTTTGGCCAATGGGATCAGTATCGCAGTGGAGTAAAGGGAATGACAGAGGTGTGAGAGCGCAGCTTACTTAGGTGCATTGAAGGAGGATACTGTTGGGAATGTCAGCAGAACAAAGGTGGCTGAAGTTTCTGTGTCATTAGCTTTCAAATTCTTGGTATTCATGTATCAGGGGAGACCAATCCAGGGACCAGAACATAGATGTCACCAGAGGGAAGGCTCGGCAGTGCATTCATTTTCTTATAAGCTTGTGTAGATGTGGCATGCCACCAAAAACTGACAAATTTCTCTCGATGTACAGTGGGGTGTATCTTAACTGTTTGCAACATGGTCTGCTATGGACACTCCAATGCCCAGGAACAGAAAAGGCTACAGCAAATGGTGAATTCAACGCAGATCATCATAGGCGAAGTCCTCCCCAGCACTGAGTAAATTTATACGGCGCACTGCTAAGCACAATTCATTATCAAGGACTCCCACCATGCAGGCCACAAGCTCTTCTTAATGCTGCCTTCAGGCTTGGGAGCCTTAGGTTCCACACAACCAGATTCAGGAGCAGTTATTACCCTACAACCATCAGGCGCTTGAACTGGTGTGGATAACTTCATTCACCACTCTTCTGAACTGATTTGACTACGTGACTCACTTTCAAGGACTCTTTTTAGCTCATGTTGTCAGTATTATTTTTATTTGTCTTTTTTTGCACATTAGTTGTCTGTCACATCAGTAGCTATTAGTTTTGCTAATGCATTTTTTTTGCAGAATTCTATTGTATTTCTTTTTTCCCTGTAAATTGTTCAGGAAGATGAATCTCGAGGTAGTATGTGGTAGCATATAGGTAATTTGATAATAAATTTAGTTTGAACTTTGACAATAGAGTCAAATTGACTTCCTCACCTTATATAAAATCACCCATTATAGCCATTGTGCTGTCACAAAAGCTTATTGAGAGGACAAAGACAATTTCACAAAGTGAACATTTTCAAATTTTGGTTTGCTAAGATGATTGCACCGTGAATATGAATTAGGTGTTGAGACAGATAAGGGGAATAATATGGTTTAGGTGTCACCTTTCAAATTTGTAAATTATGAACAGGAGAGAGAGAGAGGGAAAAGGGGAGAGGGAGAAATAAGAACTGATGTGTTTTATTTTGTTACAGTTACAGTGTGCTATTGAAATGGAAGGATCAGGGAGCGAAATTTCATCATAGAAAGTCCCCACAAAGAACAATGAGACCAGATTGATTGATTATTTTATTGCAAATCTTGATTTTTGGCTAAGTATTGACCTGAGTATAAAGGATAAGACTCTGCTTTTCAAAATAGTGTCTTTGTTTGTCTGAAAGAGTAGTTAGTTTGGAGAAATCTCTTTGGAGAGATGACATTTCCACTGACTTACAGAGCTGGTGACCTGGGTTCAATCCCAGCTTCTGGTGGTGTTCTCTGTCACGTGACACATGCTTTCAGGATAAGAGGGAGGAGCAGAAAGATTATCTGAGGTGGGTAGGGGTCTTTGTTTATGCTGGCTAATTTACTTAGTTAATGAGAAGTATAGACAGAGACCATATAGCTGGTTTCCATGATGTGTTGAGCTGTGTCCACACTCTCTGCCGTTACCTGTGGTTATGTGTAGACCAGTTGCCATACCAAGCTGTTATGTATCCAGACAGAATGCTTTATTTAGTGCATCAATTGAAAATTGGTAAGAGTCAACAGGGACATGTTAAATTTCCTTAGCTTCCTAAGGAAGGTGAGGCATCAGTAAGCTTTATTGGCCATGACATCAACGTGGTTGAATCAGGGCAGACTATTGGTGATCTTCGTACATAGGATCTTGAGGATCTCAACTCGCTCAACCTCAACCCCATTAGGAGCATGTGCACTGCTCCATTTTCTGACATCAGTGACAAGCTCTTTTGTTGACATTGCTAGTGATGCAGTAGATCGGCTGAATATGAGTGGGTGAAACTAAAGGAGATCAATTACAGAGTGGAGATTAGCAAGAAGGCAATAGACAATGAAAGAAGCTTCTTGCGCACCTTTTCTTATAGTTTTTTTAAAATGTATACAAAGGTTCAGATCAAATAAAGAAGTATTTTTCATCAGAAGTCATTAAGAAACACCAGAAGCCCAAAGGCGGGATTAGAATACAGGGCTGGAGATACAGTAATTTTATTTATAGGGTAGATATGGAGTTTGGATTTGAAAATGAGACTAAGTGTCTATACCGAATCTTTGAAAATGAAGCCAGGTGATGGTGTAGGATGGGATCTGGGCAGCTACATTTGGGATCTATTGTGGTTCATGGAGGATTTAAGCATGAAAATAGCCTTAGAGTGGTGAGGTGGATTTCAGCAACAGGTGAGCTTAGAATGGACAGTTTGTGCAAATGGAAAGCAGTGGACCTATTAATGTTTAGAATCTGTACTGTGAAGCTAACCTCAAAGTTGTACAGGGCACTGATGTTTAAGGTAGAGAGGTTGAACTTGAGTGGTCACAGACATAATGGGAAACAGATACAAAGAACTGGAACTTGAAGCCCAGGCTGAAAACAATAGTTTTCACTGAGTTGAATTAGAAGGTTGCAGTTTACCCTTTGTTTAATGTCAGGCCCATAATTTGACAGCGAGGGGATGATTGCAGAATGAACTAACCAATGGAGATGACTCTTCACGTGGAAAATTGGCTAATATTAGGATGTCCATGAAAAAGGGAGAGGACAAAGTGGAGCACATGGGAAGCATTCTGCAGTGAAATTGCAAGCTGGGAAGGGGAAACATTGCCAGAGATGCATTAGATCTGTTATATACAAGAAGGTCAAACTAAAGGTAGTCAATAGGAGAATAAAGATTAGCAGCAAAGAGGAAATGATCACAATCGATCATGAAACAAAACTTTTAAGATGTTTTCCAATAGTTATTTAAAATGTATGCAAAGGTTTAGATCAAATAAAGTGGTACTTTTCCTGAGAAATCAGCAAGCTCATGAGTAACACACACAATATTTTGGAGGAACTCAGCAAGTCAGGCATCATCTATGGGCTGAGACCTGAAACTTTGTCTAGTTTTATAGGTTCCTTGAACCACTGAGATCCTCCAGCGCTTTGTGTGGGAGTTACTCTGGATTTCTAGCATCTGTTGAATCTCTTGTGTTTTTAGTAAACTCATTATAATATTTTGTGAGGTAAAGATTAAAATTTGATGCCTGGAGTTTTAAGTGGCCTGCTTGTGTATAAGAGCTCATTGATGGTGCATCATAAAAACTGTTCGTTGTCTGGGTGAAATAACCGTTGCACCACATTAGATATTTATTGTATTAGTCTATAAAACTTCCTGCATTTAGTATTTTCATGTGTTATTATTTTATGCAGGGAACAGCATGACACCAAGTGATGTGCAGCTCCTGAACTGTTTCACGTGCATATTACAGTAACGTTGCTCTCCTTTTATCACACTGAATAAAATGAAGTGAGAAGTTTTTTCATACATTAGCTGTCAATTACGTTTGGCCTGGATAATAAAATTTTATTGTCATGGAACTGTTTTCCACTTCAAATCCATTTGAGAGATTGAAATGTAAATTATTCTAGGCCACCTCTGACTTATTATACATGTCTGAATAAATGAGATTTACATGATTGAGGAAATTTACAAAATACCCACTAGGGGAAAACAACTATCATCCCTACCACTGCATGTTTTTCTAATAATATAAAAGGCAAATATCGGCTTGTGTAAAAAGCTGGAAAAGGTGTCCTGAAACCCTTTCATATGGAGCTGCTTCATTTGGACTTAATTCTGTTTCAAGTTCTTTTATGAAAATAATACAGTAGATATCAATTGAAAGTTGATCTGCATTTTGTCTGTTTGTACCAGTAGACTCACTCCTTTGCTTGTGAGCACATAATTACATCAACTGAGGATTACGAGGAGTATTAATAGATGGATGAATGCATGCATGCAGGGTTCTCCCCCTCACGTTGCTTAGACTAGAACAAATCAGAATCAGGTTTAATATCACTGGCATATGTCGTGAAATTTGTTAACTTTGTGGCAACAGTACAATTGATCCATGATAAACATAGAAAAACTGTGAATTACAGTAAGTATACATATTGATATTACATAGTTAAATTAAAATAAATAGTGCAAAACAGAAATTTAAAAAAAATAGTGAGGTAGTATTCATGGGTTCAATGTCCATTTAAAAAGTGAATGGCAAAGAGGAAGAAGCTGTTCCTGGATCATTGATGGACACCGCCTTTCTGAGGCACCGCTCCTTGAAGAAGTCATGGATACTACAGAGGCCAGTACCCATGCTGGAGATGACCAATTTTACAACTTTCTGCAGCTTACTTCGATCTTGTGCAGTAGCACCCCCTCCCCACCTACCCCACCCCATCTCCTCAAACTCTAATGAAATATAGGTGCTGTCTTGTCTTCTTTATAGCTGCATCAGTATGTTCAGAACAGGTTAGGTCAGGGATACTGACACCTGGGAACCTGAAATTGTTCATTCTCTCCATGTCTGATCACTCTATTAGGACTGGTTTGTGTTCCCTTGTCCTACCCTTTCTGAAGTTCACTATCAGCTCTTTGGTCTTACTAACACTGAGTGCAAGGTTGTTGCTGCAACACCACCCCACTGGTTGGTATATCTCACTCCTGTACGCCCTCTAACACCATCTGAGATTCTGCCAACAATGGTTGTATTATCAGCAAATTTTTTGATGGCATTTGTTGCTGTACCTAGCCACACAGTTACAGGCATAGAGAGAGCAGAGCAGTGGGCTAAGCACACATCCCTGAAGTGCTCCAGTGTTGATTGTCAGTGAGGTGCAGATATTATTATCAATTCGCACAGAGTATGGTCTTCTGATCAGGAAGTTGAGGAGCCATTTGCAGAGGGAGGTACAGGAGCCCAGGTTCTGCAGCATTTGGTCAGGACTGTAGGAATGGTGGTGTTAAATACTGAACTATAGTCAATAAACAACATGCTGACACCGGTGTTGTATTATCCAGATGATTCAAGGCCGCGTGAAGAGCCGCTGGGATCGTGTCTGCCGTAGACAAATGGCTGGCAATGAGGGATAAGCAGGCTGCTAAATCAATGCACTGAAGGTTGTGGTTGATGTCAACTAACAAAGAAAACAAATGGTTTGTGCCCTCCTTGCAGCTTTGAAGGGGGCACTACATCATGCAGGTGTTACGAACCCCGTAACTGGGTCACTTACCAGCAAAGATAGAGATGTCCATTGAAGTCTGATGGTACTATTTTTATCATTATTTATTAGTAAAAATACACAAAAATAATATCAATGCAAACATACCGATAATATACGTCGTCAATACTAAATCTAAAAGTGCGGGTATAATAATAATCAAGAAGAAATAAACTCTATCGTTGCCTAGGGGATAATGTATTGTCCGATGGAAATATAAAAGTCACTCAGTTCATTCAGGCTGCAGCCTTTGGTTGGAGAGAGAGAGAGATTTTAGAAACTTGCCGGCTTTCCTTTTTATGATTTCAATCCTTCGAGAGTTCCGTTGGTGTAGCCAGTCCTTTAGCTAAAGCCATTCTTACATGGTGAGGCCCCAATCCCAGGCAACGGGAAAGGACGCACATGAGCCCCCCACCGGCTGTCGCTATTAAACACTGTCACAGGATTTCTAGCGTCTCTCCTGGTGCGTCTAAAGGGATTGTTCCCCAGACCCTCTTTTATCCTTACTCACGGGGTCTCGGATGTCAATCAGGTTGGGATGATGCAATCCCTCAACCAGCCCACTCTGGTCATCTCCTGAGGGCTTCAATGAATAGTACAGTACTCAATACACAATTCCGTCTCCAAGAGACAATAGCCGTTATCAATGGTTCCGCCTTGTTGAGGCCAGGGCACATTCCAAACCCTGTGTATTCTGTCATTTCTCTCTCTCTCATTTCCTGGGTCCCAGACCTGAATTAATAGCGATCTTGCGATTCTCATAAAGGAGGGGGCGACTTTGTACCCTTCGGCCCCTCAGAGTTGTGGCATATTCGTAACACAGGCGAGCTGGGAAAAGAGCAAAGGCGGTATTTGGCTGTGGGGCGGGGGGGGGGGGGCGGTCTTCTGTAGTCAAAAAAGCTACTGGTACTCACCTTCTAACCTTATGGATGAAGAATGCCAGGAAGCAGAGTGATAGAGCTGGGTGAGAATTGGGTTCAAATGTAAAACAGGAAGTCCTGAGCTGCTGCTTTGTGATGTATTATGTAGCATGCTTGTGTCTGTTGGAGAATCTTTGTACTTCAATACAATGCCACAATCATTGTGCATTTGGCAGCCTTAAATATAAGCACTGTGGGGATGGATTCTAAGCTTTTTACATAGGATCACAGCTCAGCGGAGAGACACAGCATTGATGAAGAAGGTAAACCCTTTCTAGAGAACAGCTTTTGAGCCAGCGGGAGCTGGATTGCTTTCCCATGCCTCTGTTGACCACATGTCTTCTTGATGCACTGGCCCACTCTGCCCCTTCAGCCTTTGTGTGTCCACCCAATATCAATATCGTGTTTCCACGCCTCCACCTTACGGCAAGTGGTGGATCCCTACCCCATCCAAATTTAATTCCTCTCAGTAATCGGTCAACAGTGCCACCACAGGCCCTTAAGTGCCAGTCTTTATCCCAATGATCTGCTCCCTCTCCACAAATGCATTGACCTCCCTTCTTTCCCAATGATCTTTGCTCCACCGTCTGGATCACTCCTCCCTAAGCCTGCTATCTGGAATCTCCCTCTTAGTAATACTTTACCTTCCTTTAATTTATTTGTTTGCCTTTCACACTTCTGCCCCAGGGTTCTTCCTGGCTTTCCAGCCCCCAGCACCCTCTCCCCTTCACCAGTCTCTCATTTTGGTTTCTGGCCGGAAAATAAAACAATAAGAAAAATGCCACAAGCTATTTTCTCAAAGTTGGCAGACCTTAGCATCATTAGATTTTTGGATTCACCCTCCACTCCAAAGTCTTAGAACCATGTTCCCTCACTCTTAACCACTATGGGATTCGTTTTACGCTATTGCCTCCTACAACGTGAAGCTAAGCTACATAGATGACAACAAAACTTCACTCCCAGATGAACTCAATGTTTTTTACACTCGCTTTGACTGTGGTGGAGGAGGAGGAGGAGCCTTTGCATACTCTCGCAGCCCTCGATGGCCCTGTTGTTTCAGTCCCTGAGGTCGATGTGAGAACATCCTTCAGGAGGGTGAACCCATGGAGAGCATCCGGCCCAGATAGGGTATCTGGCCAAATACGGAAGACCTGTGCTGAAGAACTGGCTGCAGGGTTCACTGATATTTTTAATCTCCCGCTTTTTGGCAGTCTTGAGTACCCATCGGCTTCAAGCAGGCTTCAATTGTCCCAGTGTCTGAGAAGAGTGCAGTAACCTGCCTCAATAACTATCATCCAGTAGCACTTACAGACACTGTGATGAAGTGTTTTGTGTTTTAGGAGTTTGGTGATGAAACATATCAACTCTGCCTGCGAAGCGACTTGGATCCACTCCAATTTCCTACCGGAGCAACAGGTCCACAGCAAATGCCATTTCATTGGCTCTTCACTCAACCCCAGAACATCTGGACAGCAAAGGTATATCCTTCAGGGTGCCGCTGATTGACTACTACTCAGCATTGAACACTAACATCCACTCAAAACCAATCAATAAGCTTCAAGTCCTGGGCCTGAATAACTCCTTGAGCAATCGGATCCTTGGTTTCCTCGCTTGCACACCCCAGTCAGTTCAGATTGGCAACAATATCTCCTCCACAATTTCCATCAGCACAGATGAACCATAAGACCGTGTGTTTAGTTATCTGCTCTGCTGGATTTATACTTATGACTGTGTGGCTAAGCACAACTCCAATACCATATTCAGGTTTGCTGATGACACAACTGTCATAGGCTGAATCAAAGATGGTGATGACTCAGCATATAGTAGGGAGATTGAAAATCTGGCTGAACAGTGCCACAACAACAACAACATCTTATTATCAGCAAGACCAAGGAGCTGATTATTGACCAGGACAAGGAATCTGAAGGTCCATGAGCTAGTTCTCATTGGGGGATCAGAGGTGGAGAGTGTCAGCAAGTTTAAATGCCTTAGAGTTATTTCAAAGGAACTGTCCTGGGTTCAGCACGTAATTGCCATAATGAAGAAAGCACGCCTCTACTTTCTCAGAAGTTTGTGAAGAATCATCAGGTCATCTAAAACTTCTTCTGTGTGGTGGAGAATATATTGACTGGTTGCATCTCGGCCTGGAATGGAAACAGTGATGCCCTTGAATGGAAACACCTACAAAAAGTAGTGGATATGTCCCAGTCCATCGCAGGTAAAAGCACTGAGGACAGTTACAAGGAGCAATGCCTCAAGAAAGCAGCATCCATGATCAAAAACTACCATCCAGTCCATACTCTTCTCTAACTGTTGCCATTAGGAGCGTTAGATCGCACACCATCAGGTCAGGAACAGTTATTATCCTTCAACTCTTCAAGGGGATAACTGCACTCGCCAGTCCCCTCCCCCCCATCATTGAACTGTTCCCATAATCTATCGACACACTTTCATCTCTTCATCTCATGTTCCGTTGCTTGTTTGTTTATTTGTTTGCTTATTTATTTATTATTTTTTCTATATTTGTACAGTTTGTTGTATGTTGCACGCTGCTTGTTTGTCTGTTCTTTTGGGTGCAGTCTTTCATTGATTGTGTCTTTGTATTTACTGTGAATGTCCACAAGGAAATTAATTTCATGTTTGTATATGGTGACATTTCTGTACTTTGAAAATAAATTTACTTCGTATTTTGAACTTTGAACTATCACAGCAAATTTCTCAATCATTCTTCCACAAGAAATCTTTTTTTTATTAACTTCTTGAAATGAAATTTTAGGACTCAATTGTAACTCACAGAGAGCAGTTTTAGACTTAGAATAAAGAAGTTTGACTCCCTGCTCATCCAGGCTGGGAAAAAGCTTGCAGTTTCACATTGACTATGTAATTCAGTGATGTGTGTTAACTTGCAACTTCCTAGCTGCTGGTGTGTAATTTTAGTGGTTTCTTTAGTTAAATTGTCAAAATATCAAAGTATAAATGTCGACAAATCATTCTTGATAATCCTATTGTACAACTGCTTAACACTCTCATTTCAACAGTGGTATGGGTTAGTCAAGCTTTCAAAGAATAACATGACCAATAGTAATTTCTAGACAATAGCATTTAGTCCCCTGATTATCTTATAATAATAAATTTACAGTTGGCTCTCAGCCATGCAGGGACTGAATTAAAGTGTGTTGAATCGTAGCCAGATTTGAAACAGAAGAACTGATGGGAAGAAAACCAAAAAGGCAATCTATTGAAAATTAAACTAAATAATACATTACGCTTAGTGGACAAATGATATATAAAAATAGATAATCTGAATGTAACAGTAAAATGATATAACATTAATAAAGCTAATAAGTTATTAGCAGAGCTAGCCTGCAATTATTAAAGTCTTATCACATTTTCATAACACTTTCAACATAACTTCAGGGTGGATTGAATTGCTGTACAAGCAATGATGTATTTAGTGAAGTACAATCGCTATTCTAATTTAGATAACGTGATAGAAAAACTTGTGCATTGCAAACATCCACAAGCAAAAATATGTGAATGATTGGAAAATCTGAGTTATGAATAAACATTGGCTTCAGCACCAACAATATCACTGGACGACAAAGATTTTGCTTCCTGAATACTTTTGGGTGTACCTCAGGGATTTTGGGCATTTGAAACAAATGTCTCACAGGTATCTGATGCCGAGATTAAGGAAGTCATTTTTGCTGGTCTGCTAATCAAACAGGTAATCAATGACAGGCAAATCAGAGAACTTCTAGTGGTACTGGAGAAAATCGCATGGAGAGCATTCAAGGACATTGCTGAAATTTTTCTTGGCACCTACAGAGCACCGAATTATGTGCAGTTAGTTGACAACATACTTCAACCATACAAAACCGTGCAGTGCAACCATTTCACTGAAGATTCATTTCCTGATTTCCATTAGACTTCTTCACACTGTCAGTGACAAGCATGGTGAAAGGTTTCACCAGGACATTGCATTCATGGAGAAATGGTATCAGGGCAACTGGAATCCATTAATGCTGGCGGATTATCATTGGACACTTAAGCAAGAACGAACACCATCAACAAAACATTTTTAGTTTAGTTGAAAAAAAAGAAAATAAAATGAGAAAAACAGAGGGCTATGGGTAACCTTAGGTAATTTCTAAGTAAGTACATGTTCGGCACAGCATTGTGGGCCGAAGGGCCTGTATTGTGCTGTAGGTTTTCTATGTTTCTATGAACCATCATAGACGCAAAGCATTAGCACCATTATGCAATTAAATGCATTATATTAAATCAAAGTTAACCTCTTGTTTCTCCAAATTCCAATGTGATACAAGTAGTCTTAAATTATATTTCTGTTCAGCTTCAAGTAGTCTCTCATAGGCATAAAAAAATCTGAGGAAGCAATACCTCAAAAAAAAAATTGATGTCCGGTGTAATTCCTCTTGTACCTTTTCAAATTGATGCCATAGGAGCTCCATGGTGTAAGACTTCCTTGTGCCCCTGACTCCAAAGTCTATGTCAGGGATACATAATCTGCAGTTACTTCTGCAATATTCCTTTTAGAGTAATGCAGGGGGACTTGGACCATGTTGCAGAGATATGCCTGTTGTTGGACTCTCCATTGAAATAGAAAAACAGAGAAATCCTACAGCATAATACAATCCCTTCGGCCCACAAAGCTGTGCTGAACATGTCTCTACCTTAGAAATTACTAGGCTTACCTATAGCCCTCTATTTTACTAAGCTCCATGTACCTATCTAGAAGTCTCTTAAAAGACCCTATCATATCCGCCTCCACCACCGTTGCTGGCAGCCCATTCCATGCACTCACCACTCTCTGATTAAAAAACTTACCCCTGACATCTCCTCTGTACCTACTCCTGTGTCCTCTTGTGGCAACCATTTCAGCCCTGGGAAAGAGCCTCTGACTATCCATACGATCAGTGCCTCTCATCATGTGGAAATGTGGGTTTTACCAGCACAGTTCTGCACCACAATACAAACCAGGTACCAACATTCTTTCCTCAGGACCTCACCTCCCCCATCATTCCCAGGACCTCTTGCCTGTAAGTCATGTGTGTCTCCAGTCCCCATTTGCCATTCTCTGAGACGGCTTTAACCTCTTAAGCACACCTTTCCATTGAATCTGCTGTTCTTCATCCCCTTTTCACCTGTCACCCTCCTCTATTTGTAATGTTTGCAACTTCACTCCCATTTGCCAACACCATGAATTCCACCAGTCCAACTTCCCTATTTTCTCCTCTAACACCACCCTTCCTCTCCACTTCTGATATCAGGCTCAGGGAGTACCAGGCAGCAAATTTCCCATTCCAAATGCATGCACACAAAGTCATCCAAGTGAAGGAATTGGAATTGGTCTATTACTGTCAAATGTACGGAGATGCAGTGAAAATATTGTCTTGCATACTGTTCATTCAGATCAGATCGTTACACAGTACATTGGGCTATAAAAAGGTAAACGAGTAACAACTCCAAATAAAGTGTAACAGCTACAGAGAATGTGCAGGTAAACAATAAAATGCAAGTTCATAGCAAGGTAGACTGCGAGGTTGAGAGTCCAACTTATCATATTGAGGAACTATTTAACTGTCTTATAACAACAGGGTAGAAGCTGTCCTAGAATTTGGTGGTACATGCTATTTAGTTTTTGTATCTTCTGCCCAATGAAAGGGGAGGGAAGAGTGAGAATCCACGATGAGTGGGGATTCTGCTGGCTCCATTACCGAGGCATCAAGAAGTATAGACAGAGTCCATGAAGTGGAGGCTGGTTTCTTTGAGATGCCGAGCTGTGTCCACAACTCACTTCATTTTTTTTTGTGGTCACATGTAGACCAGTTGTCATACCAAGCTGTGATGCATCCAGACAGGCTGCTTTCTATGGTGCATTGATAAAGATTGATAAGGGTTGATGGTGACATGCTAAAGTTCTTTAGCCTCCTTTGGACATAGGAGGCTTTCTTGGTTGTGTCTTCTATGTGATTGGACCAGGACAGGCTATTGGTAATGTTCACTCCAAGGAACTTGAAGTTCTCGACCCTCCCAACCTCACCCCATTGAAAGACAGGAGCAAGTTCACTGCTCTTCTTCCTGAGGTCGATGACCAGCTTTTTTTTGTTTGTTGGTGGACTTGCAAAAGACCAACAACCTAAATGACAGGCAGCTCCCTGCTGCCTTTCCTAATTGCCTCCAAGACAAAATGTAGTTTATATGGTGTCATTCCGGGAGCATCATAAACAGAGTGACAGGAGCAGTTCAGGTTGAAGGCCCTGATTGGGATGACAAGGGATGGCGATATGTGAGGTGCCGGTATAACTTGTAATCATTGAATAGTTATACTCATAATTATGTCAAGTGTTATACCCATTAGCAAGGAGAATAATAGCTGGAGAAAAATAAGACATGATAAGCAATAGATTTTTGAAACTAATTAGAAGAGAAACACAGAAAAAATTGCCACTGAGTTCTTCAACCTTGAAATTACAGTCTGTGATATTAAAATAGCAAACAGGCAATCCATGTGGAATTAATTTAAGATTGTTTTGATGGAAACAATGACCTTTTGAAATTTTTTTTGAGCTGTAGATGAGTAGAAAATGGCCCAAGATGTGGCAGCCAGTTTTGTATTCTGCCTGATTTTCTAAATCATTGAAATTGAGTAAGGTGTAAAAAGTTTACAGATTTGAATGGGCTCAACTCTTACCTGGCCATAATGGCTTTACATGTTCTGTACAGTAGTGAGATGTCTACACTGTCCGCCGTTCTATGCAGAAGGACGGCACTTGGTAGAAAGTTAACTTTGTGGAATAGATCAGCTCCAACCTCGGCACCTGTCTCAGGAACAGTGACAGAGGTTTCACAAATATGTTCTTTTGATGGGGTGAGGGGAGAATGGGGAGATGGAGTACAAGTTTCCATCATGAAACAATGACGTTTGTGATATTGATTGGCATCAATTTGTCAGTTACCGACAGTGAGCAACACCTGTTAGTCTTGTTCTAACTTTAGTATAGATTCATTTCTCTCGTGGTGGAGAAATGCTACATATCTCACTTTGAGCAGGTTTGTTTAATAAAAGACTATTTTATAGTTTAAATGGTTAATGACTCTCCTGACTTCTTCATTATTGAATAAGAGATTAAAAAAAACTTAGTGAAACGGGTGTTAGAACTGCTGTTTGATGAAATGAAGACATTTGGATGCCCTACCTGAATGTGAATACTAAATATCAGCATGATCCTTCCCACTAAAGATAACACAGGACACAGACATAGGCCCTTCGGTCCATTATGCCTGTTCTGATTCTGATGCCAGTCTGCTAATGCCATCTGCCTGCTCATGGTCTATACTCAGTGACCGCTTTATTATGTACACCTGTACACCTGCTCATTAATTCAAATAGCTAATCACCCGATCATGTGACAGCAACTCAATGCATAAAATCATGATGACATGGTCAAGAGGTTCAGTTGTTATTCAGGCCAGACATCAGAATAGACTTTGACCATAGAATGACTGTTGGTGCCAGATGGGGTGGTTTGAGTATCTCAGAAACTGTTGATTTCCTGGGATTTTCAAGCACAACAGTCTCTGCAGTTTACAGAGAATAGTGAGACAAAGGAGAAAAGAAAACTTTCAGTGAGCAGTGGTTCTGTGGGCAGAAACACCTTATTAATGAGAGAGGTCAGTGGAGAATGGCCAGATGGGTTCAAGCTGACAGGAAGGAAACAGCAACTTAAATAACCACGCTCTCATGGTTATTTGAGTTACGATGGCGAGCAGCAGAGCATCTCTGAATGCACAAGACATCGAACCTTGAGGTGGATCAGCTAGAGTAGCAATCGATCAATTATATACTCTCAGTGCCCACTTTAGTACGGACGGGAGGCACCTAATAAAGTGGCCACTGAGGATATTTAAGTAATGAAGAAATGAACAACGTTTAAAACTGCTAAATGTCAGTATATCAATAAATCTGAAGCCTTCATCTTTCTTTTTCTTTCTTTTAATTATGCTTTTTATTATTTTCCAAGTAATTGGAACAAGCAATCAAGACCTTGATAATGCATTGAATCGAATACAGTGCTCCAGATGAGAGTTGCCATGGAAGTAGAGTGCTACCATTTTCAATTATGCACATTTTAGGAATCACTCAGCCTTCTGAGTATCTTACAGTCTTTCAGAATAGGTTAGATGTTTATTTAGTACCTATTCCTGTGAAGTTTTTAAAATATATATTGCTGGTGTTACATGCAATTATGTGAAATGGCTGATAGTGAATTTGTAGGTTGCTTCACAACTGGAAAACTGTGGGAGTGAAGTGGGCTTTTGATTTGCTATAAGGCATTTTACATGGTCACATAGAGCAAATTTATTCTGTCTACTCATAACATGCAAGCAGTAATTTTAGGCAGGAGACCTTTATATCCCATTAGCTGGAAGCAACAGGGAATATTTTAATATAACATAGGTCTATCCAATCTTAAAATAATATTAATGGGACAGCTTTAATCTAATGCACCAGATGGGCATGGGCCAGGTTTGGGTCAGATGCTCATTAATAGCCTGCCTATTATTTGTTCTCCAATGAAATCAGAAGAGAGTTAAATCAGACAGAGTGCACAATACACATCCAATCCAAGCCAGTTCAAGATTTGCTTTCATGTAGTAATTCCTTTTGAGTCTGCATTCATTTGAAATTACATAAGGAGAAATATTTGCACTTTTGCAGTGCTTTTTGTTAGTCTAGGTCTTTACAAGCAATGATAAATAGACATTCTTGCTGATGAAGACTTCATTCTGAGGGCTTGATGATTCGCTTTCATTCGGGTTCTCTGAATTCTAATAAGTCTTACAGGGAACGTGATCTCGGATTTTTCCAAGGTCAGATTTGAAGTCTTCCTTGACTATGTCTAGAGCTTGCAGGGCTGTGGTTTAAGCACAGACTACCGTGTCTGACTCTGACTAGATTCACAGCTTATCATCATGATCATCCCAGTTAAAAAAGTCAGCTTTATTTGTCGCATGTACAGTATATTGAAACATGCAGCGAAATGTGTTGTTTTGTACCAACAACCAATTCAATCTGTGGATTGCGCTGGGGGCAGTCCGCAAGTGTTGACTGTTTCTGACGCCAACGTAACATGCCCACAATCCACTAACCATATGTCTATGGAATGTGAGAGGAAATCAGGGCAACCAGAGGAAACCAACGCAGTCACAGGAAGGAAGTACACACTCCTTACAGACAGTGGTGGGAATTGAACCCCAGTTGGAGATTGCTGGCACAGTAAAGCATTGTGCTAACCACCACCCTCACAGCTCTTTTCCCTATTAGTGATATTCTCCCTGCCTTTCCCTAAATGGGTGTTCAATCCAAAACATCAACTCTCTTTCTCTTCCCGCAGATGTCGTCTGATCTGCTGAGTGTTTACAGAATTCTCTTTTCTTTCCGGATTGTCGTCCATGGTCAACATTGTGATTTTCAATCCTGCTTTTATGTTCATGTGAGCAGAAAAAACCATGAGGTGTGAATAAAGCAAAAATGTCAGACTAGTTTATTGCATGAAAAAGACGTTTCTCCTCCAGGCTGCCAATCCAGTTCTAAGTCATCATTCCTCAAATTTGGCTTCTCCTATCAATGTTGCAGAAGGCTATACTTCATTAGGGGTTTGTGAAGACTTGCTATGTCACCAAAGAGTTCAGAAGATTTCTACAGAAGCACCATGGAGAACATCACCACCTGGGATAAAGACTCAAATGCATGGGATCAGAAAAAGCTTCAGGTGGTTGGAAACTCATCCAGCTCCATCACGGGCACTAGCTTCTCCACTGCCGAGGAGATTTTCAAAAGGCGGTGCCTGAAGGAGGTGGCATCCATCGTTAAGGACCCTCATCATCTGGGTCATGCCCTCTTTTCATTACTGCCATCAGGGAGGAGGTACAAGAGGCTGAAGACACACCCTCAATGTTTTAGGAACAGCTTCTTCCACTCCACCATCAGATTTCAGAACAGTTCATGAATCCATGAAGACTACCTCACTATTTTATACTTTTTTGCACTATTTATATATTTAAAAACATTATTATGTTATTTATATCAATTGTTAGGCATTGCACAGTACTATAGCCACAAAACAAATAATTTCTTGACATACGTCATTGATAGGAGAGTGGTGTTCAGGTCTGCTCATGAGGGTCCTGATTCCGAACTTCAATTTGAGAGTGTGTGATTTCTTTTAACGTGGGTCAGTCATATCATTTACTTCAGGGACTTGATCGATAACAAAGGGAGATCGAGCCGTCTGGAGATTTGGTCTGCTGTACATACGAGGAGGTCTGTAATAGACCAAACCTCAGCAAGCTCCAGTCGCAAGCGAGTTTCTACGCTCTTCCTTTCTGTAATGCTGCATCTCTGTGCCACCATATTTCCTATGGAGTAGAGCTAATCCCAGAACTAATGGGAGAATGTTCGATCTCTGTTGCATTCACTGAGGAAATATGATCTTTGGCTTAGAGGCCCATTGCATCCACTGTGCCAGGGTTAACATAGAGGGAGCCAGTTTTCTGGACTAAATGATTTTGTAAAGTCCATCTATTCTCAGTGATTAAGTTGTTGCTTAGTAAAGTAAAATGAGGTCAAATTTTTCTCTTAGTCACATATATTAAACAAGTGTTAGAGTAGAAGCTATTTTATACCACTGGGGCAACTTCTTACTGTTAATTCTCTGAAGACGATGTAACTAAACATCGGGAAGATGGACATGCACCTACAGAGTAGTTTAATAGGTTTTTCTGTCAGCCTTGATGATGTTTAATTATCTATATCAGAACTTTGAAATGAGTTCCTTGATCAGATTGGAACTTCCAGTCAATCAAACAAGTAAAAATACTATCCAAAACTTTTGTCATTTTTAGACCGTATGACCACAAGACAAGAATGTAGGCCATTCATCCTATCGAGTCTGCTCCATCATTCTGTCACGGTTGATTTATTATCTCTCTCAACCTCATGCTCCTGCCCTCTCCCTGTAACCTTTGACACCCTGACCAGTCAAGAAACTGTCAACCTCTGCTTTAAACATATCCAATGACTTAGCCTCCACAGACATCTGTGGCAACAAATCCACAGATTCACCATCCTCTAGCTAAAGAAATTCCTTTCCATCTCTGTTCTAAAGGGATATCCCTCTATTCTGAGGCTGTGCCCTCTGGTCCTAGACTCCCCTCTGTAGGAAACATCCTCTCAATGTCCACTCTATCTAGGCCTTTCAATATTTGATAGGTTTCAATGATCTCTTCCCCCCCCCCCCCAATTCTTCTAAACTCCAGTAAGCACTGGCCCAGAGCCATCAAATGCTTCTCATTCATTAACCCTTTCTTTCTCGGAATTATTCTTATGAACTTCCTCTGAACCCTCTCCAATGCCAGCACATCCTTTCTTAGATAAATGGCCCCAAAACTACTCACAAAACTCCAAGTGCAGTCTGACCAATGCCTTAAAAAGCCTCAGCATTACATCTTTGCTTTCTATATTATAGTCTGAAATTAATGCTAATATTGCTTTTGCCTTCCTCACCACAGACTCAGCCTGCAAGTTAACCTTTAGGAAATCCTGCACGAGGACTCGCAAATTGTCACTAATTGTCTGGGAAATGAAGTTAATTGTCAGCTAATTATTGACGCCTGTCCTAAATCAGAAGTAGATCACGCATTGATTGAAAATTAACAATCTGATATGAAATAAAGACCAAATGAAGTAGATTCTGATTATTACTAGTTTGTGAAAGGTGTGGTGGAACTAATCTTTTGTACTGCAAACAGTGATGGTTTCCCTGCACACAATAGGCAATATGTCAACAACAACCCACAAATGTTGTTGGAACTGGATACCACAATGTGATGGGTATTTGCAACTTGGTGATGCCATAACTACATTCTAAGTGAAAGAATAAGATGAAGAAGATGTATGGGTGATTTGCATCCTGGTGAAGAGCTGTGGAATGGGGAAATAGCATTTTCCTGAGATGAGCTGAGTGAAGATGGGGATGGGGTTTCTATGTGAGTTGTAACTCTGGACAAATAACGTGGAGACTAAACTTGTTCGATCTGGATGAGGCAGCTGTGTTTGTCTTGATTAGACTCTACAAGGGTGGGACGGTGGTGCAGCTGGCAGAGCCACCGCCTCACACGATTGGAGATCTGGGTTCAGGCCTGATCTCAGGCCCTGTTGATGGTTTGAATGCAAGTGTTTCTTCTGGATGCTCTAGATTCCTCCCACATCCCAATGATCTCAAGTTGCAGGTTAGAAATGGAATCGGGGCAGAGTAGATGAGATTGTTAAGAGAAGAAAAATAGGATTACTGTAGGATGAGTGAATGATTAGTCAGCAGAAACTTGGAAGGCTGCAGAGTCCTTTTTTTGCCCTGTGTGTTTCTATGACTATAGCATTTTCTAGGTGATATCTACATGTTTTTCTTCATTATTTCCACCTTTATTTCTTCCATGTTACTTCTATTACAGAAAGCATTTCTGCTAGGCATTGTATTAAAGCCTGAATGCATATCAATGTCCGAAGAGTGACTTTCTAATTAGTATTATGACTATTTGACACAATTGTGGAAAATGTATTTCACTGTTGATTATACATTGCCCTTATGATATATGAGCCACCTTGCTGACTGCACAAAAGTAAGTTACAACATTATTTTGACCCCCTTCCACATAAATAGCTTTTGGATAGAATGTGGTCAGATAAAGAAGGAAATGATCACCAAATTCTGTTTAGTAATATATTTTTCAGACAATTTGTCATGTCTTTCTTCAGGACATTTAGGTTATTCAATGATAAATTAAGTTATTGTTAAGACTTACTGTCAGAGATTATTTTTGAAAACTGGTTGCTGAACTACCAAAATAAAAATTCAAACTTCAATGTTTTTCTGACCTTGCCTTACTACTATACAAATCATTCTTTTTGATTTAAACTTCCTTTAAATATAGATTGTGTTTGCTGAGTTTATCATGGTTTTTTGACCTGTTTTGCAAATAAGCTTCCTTCCCTCCTGTACAACAAATTATACTGACTCAGTTGATATCCAGACTGTTGAATAGTTTATTACTGTGTAATGGTTGTAAACCACTGATTTTTTAAAAATTTGCTTTAGGCTCTGGTTTCCCTGGCGTCATGTAGTTATTTTGTTTTGCTTCCCAAACACATTTTGCATATTGTTAGGAGCTGAGCTATTGTGATTACATGAACAAAAATTGACCAAATAGCCAGATCCTTACACAGAAAAGCAAGAACTTTGTCATATCTGAGTGAGTGTGAAAGGCTTCTTCAAAATAAAGATGACCAGAAAATTAGAAAGCTTTGCTCCCTATGGAGGTAGTATCTGTGGAATGAAGTCACAGTTGCCATTTCAGGCTGACTATCAGCTCTGAGCTATTTACTTCAAAACAGTTTTTCATCTTTCTAATATAGATTTTTCTTCCAATACTCCTTTAATTGTCTTTCAATTACAACCAGGCATTCCTACTTTGAAGAGATTTTGCTGAAATGTGTCTAATTACCCTCTCTTTAGTTTCTTGTTACCAATTTGCCAACTGTATAATCATACTTTCCTTTTAAATTAATGTTTATAATTTATTAATTCTACTAGATCTCTACCTGAACTTCCCTAGACAACACAGCCTAAGGTTTCTGAATCTCCCCTGTAAAATAGTCTACATTGTCAATGCGTATGTAAGTGGCAGTCTAGTGATAGTGCTTTGGCTTCCGTTCTACCCTCGCATCATTCCGAAGGACAGTGCAAAGGAAGGAGATGTAATAGGCAGCAGGTCGACATCTGTTGCTTGACCTCCCCCTCCCTCCCCAACAGCAACATTTCAGAAGTAATAATTACCCTGATATTTTCCCATTTTGTTGGATATCCTGATGGGTTTATTGTATTTTTTTTCATGGCTCTAAGTTCCACAATGAAATGCTCAAAACTGCACATACATACAATGCTTCATCTTTTGGTTAGCCCAGGGGTGGGCAAACTTTTTGACTTGAGGGCCACAAAGGGTTCTAAAATTTGACAGGGGGGCCGGACCAGGAGCAGATGGACGGAGTGTTTTGGTAATACACCTCATAAGAGAAAATAAAATATCATGGGATATGTAGAAAACATGTGCTTTAATTTCAATTGAAAATGAACAAATGCATTACAACAAAATATCTGTCTTTGAAGTCCCATGGTATTTAGCTATTTATTGAAATGACTTTTAAAACACTGAAAATTAAATGAATTAAAATACAGCTTTTTTAATAGTAACAGTTATTATTTTAAAGCACTGAAAATTCTGTTATCCTTCAAGATATTATCATCATCATTCTCCTCCTGACTGTTTTTATTTCAAAAACAGTAGGAGATGCAGGTCTACTTGTCCTGCTCCTTCTTATTCAATTGTCCCCTGTGCCAAAACTCAACAACAACCTGTACAATGACAGAACAGTGAGAGCGTGCAGTATGCAGAGCGCGTTATTTGATCTGGAGCGCATTTTTTATTTTGAGAACATAGGTGCACCTGCGCACTACTCATGTCCATCATTTAACAGAAATGACATGTAACATGTAAGGCATATTGAAAAAAAATTTTTCAAATGCATTTTTTACATAACACAACGAAGAAACTTATTTTTAATTTCAGTGGGAACGGTGTTGTTGGTCTCCCTTTTTAGCCAGCGCATCAAAGTCTGGATTTAGTTTTGTTGTGGCGATTCTCAGGATGGATCTGAGGTGTTGGTCAGTTAACTTGGATCTGTGGCTGGCTTTGTTGATGTTCATGACGCTGAACGCCTGTTCACACAAATAGGTTGAGCCGAACAAAGAGTAAAGCGCAAATGTGGAGTAATACGCTGCACCTCAACAAAGGTCAATGTGTAGCGGTGTGCTACATGCAGCGCTAAAATTACAACACGGAGTCGGTAACTGCAGTCGAAGAAAAAACTTTATTCGAAATCCCCAGCCTCAGTTTTAAGCCTCCCTCAACCTGCCCCCCTGCGCAGAGGCTCCAAAGCTCTGTGCTTGCAAATCCCCGCAGGCTATCTCCCTTAGACGGAACGCTGGCTAATTGTGAGCTGGTTCGGATGTGCCAGGAAATGGGTCGCCACAAATGTATATAGAGTGCGTCATCTATTGGGAAAGCGCCAGAATTGTGGGGAAAAAACCTTAACAAGGTTTATTAATATAATTTCATCAAGTTCTGCGGGCAGGATTAAAAAGCTTAACGGGCCGCATATGGCCCGCGGGCCGTAGTTTGCCCATGCCTGGGTTAGCCCATCACCCTGATGGTTATTTGAAGAATGGGCTCCATTTTAAAATGATTCAGGATTATATCTCCATTAGTAATAAAAATTACGATAAACATTGATTTCAAATATTGCAATGCTTAGGAAGTTAGTGTTTACGATATTCCTGTTTTAAAGTCTTAGATTTTTGGGACACATCGAGCTCTAGATCCAAAGATAACCATTAGATTTTAAGTTAAGAACATAGAACAACGCAGCACAGGAGCAGGTCTTTCAGCAAACCATGTTTGCATTGACCATGATGTAAATCTAAATTAATCCTAATGGTCTGGACATTGTCCTTAACCTTTTATTCTCTGACTGATTATATGTCTGTCTAAATGCCAATTAAACATTCATTGCATATTTATTTTCACCACCTACTGTGGTAGCGCATTCCAAGCACCATCCACTCCTGGTGTGTAAAAAAAACCTGCCTTACAAGTCTCCTATAAACTTTAATTTCTCTCTGTAAGCCCATTTCCTCTAATATTTGTCATTTCCATCCTGGGGAAAAATACCATCTACCTTTCAGAATTTTATATACTGTACAGGTTTCCTCACAACTTCTGACGCACCAGAGAAAGCAACGTAAGTGTGTTTAACCTCCCCTTATAACTAATGCTCTTCAAGTAATATCTTGGTGAGCTTTTATGCACCCTCTTCAAAGCCTTCACATCCTCCTCATAATGCGGTGACCAAAACTGCAGACAATACTCCAGCTGTGGCTGGACCAAGGCTCTTGATTAGTGAGAGTGTCAAAGTTTATGGGGAAAAGATAGGAGAATGGGGTGAGGGAGACAGTAAATCAACCACGGCAGAGCAGACTCGATGGGCCAAATAGCCTAATTCTGATCCTGTGTCTTATGAGTTAAACAGTGCTGCGAAAGGTCTTCCCAACTTTTACACTCAGTGCTCTGAGAAGGAAGGCAAGCAGACCAAATGCCTCCTTTACCACCCTATCTACTTGCGTTGCCACTTTCAGAGATCCGTAGACTTACACCACAAGATCCTCTGTGGATTAACCTTCCTATGGGTCTTGCATTTACTGTCTCCTTTTGTCTTGTATTTGAACTCCTGACACTTGACTAAACTCAACCTGCAATTGCTCTGCTGTCCCATTCATATTAAAAAAAACTTTGCAGGTTTGGAATACATTTCATTTTTTTTTTAACTGGGTTTTTAAATCGGTTCTGATGTTTCTACATTTTAGGACCTCAGAGGGTTTTTGTAATTCTCCTACAATTCACTCTAGAGATGGAAGAAAGAAAGGATGTGTAAATCCCCTGGCCTAGTGCCAAGACATGTTATATTCCTATTCCTTGATTATCTCCCCTCCCTTTTAAGTTCTATAGAGAGCTGCTGGATGCACCCCATTGGTCAATAAGCAGGTTGTCTGACAGAGCTCATTCACTGACAGCAGCCAATCAATTCTATTGCAAGAATCCATTGTGGCTTGACTCCCAGTGATGCCATAACTGTGCAGAAGTGGGAATTTGGGCAATGTCTTCCCATTACCTGTTCACACAAAACTCACTCTTAATATTTGAATTTGACTACTAAATAAAATACACATCTCTGAAAAAGGATCCAATGCTTTTCCTGGTGTATATACATACTTCTCAGGCTTCTAGCCGGTACAGGAATTGAGTTTATCCGAAGTTTCAATGCCATTTTCATCAGGGATGATACCTGGGCATGTCTAGTCTGGTGGTATTTATACCCCCATCATCTGTCCCTCCTGATTGGTTAGCCCTCATCTAATCAGGTTTCTGCTGTGGCACCTTGTTTACAATCGAATTCCAGTTCTTACTTAGAATGAGACCTTCGTCTTTGTTAAAATTGTTTTCCGCGAGTTTTACTTCAATGGCTTCCTTCACCAGGCGGTCCAAAAAGCCATCGATGTGGCACAGTAGTGTTGTGCCGTCGAAGCCAATCCCATGGCCATTGCAAGTGCAATGTTCTACCAGCACTGATTTTTTCCAGGTAACTCAAACAGATACACCTCCTATGCTCCTTGATGCGGGTTTCCACTGTGCAGTCTGCATGGTCGATACATACTGTTATGTTTCAACTAATTCGCCGACAAGGGAGTCGGAACATCTGTCAGAAGAGGAAAATTTAGATGTAACATTAATTGCTAACCAGCCTTAGAATGGTTTAAAAATTATTCCATGGCGTCAAAGAACATGCATATTTTTAATTTATTTATTTCACTTTCTTCAATGAATACTCCACAACCTGTAGACTCACATTCAAGAACTCATGTCATGAGAACTCATGTTGTCAGTATTATTTACATTTTTCAATATTATTTGCATAATTTGTCTTCCTTGGCACATTGGCTGTTTGCCAGTCTTTGTGTGTAGTTTCTCATTGATTCCATTGTAGTTCTCTGTTCTATTGTGAATGCCTGTAAGCACGAATCTTACAGTAGTATATGTTGACATATGCATACTGTACTTTGAATTTTGAATAGGTACCTGCTAAATAAAGTGCAATATTTATCCCCATCCAGACCTATCAAACAACTTCAGAATCAGAATCAGGTTTAATATCGAGAGGACATGATTTGAGATTTAGGGGGCAAAAGTTTAAGGGAAACACGAGGGGGTATTTCTTTACTCAGAGAGTGATAGCTGTGTGGAATGAGCTTCCTGTAGAAGTAGTAGAGGCCAGTTCAGTTGTGTCATTTAAGGTAAAATTGGATAGGTATATGGACAGGAAAGGAGTGGAGGGTTATGGGCTGAGTGCGGGTAGGTGGGACTAGGTGAGATTAAGAGTTCGGCACGGACTAGGAGGGCCGAGATGGCCTGTTTCCGTGCTGTGATTGTTTAATGGTTATACGGTTATATCATTGGCAGATGTCGTGAAATTTGTTAATTAGCATAAACACAGGAGAGTCTGCGCATGCTAGAAATCCATAGTTACACACACAAAATGCTGGAGGAACTCGGGCAGCATGTTTGAAGAGTTATAAAGAGTCAATGTTTCAGGCTGAAAAATGAAGGGGGAATAAGGCAGAATATTGTGATTGCAGGAGGGGAAGGAGTACAAGCTAGAAGGTCCACAAGTTTTGACAAGTTTTCATTTGATATTCATTTCAACAGCGTGTAGTTTACATAACTTTGTAATTCCACAGACCATGATCTCTATTCATGCCTTAATTTACTCTTTTTCTTCTTCATCAGCTCTTCATTAATATAAACAGTAGGTGGCTTTACCAGGCCTGGCAACTCAGTGGGGTGTCATCACTCGCAAAGTTCTCTGGTTCTCTTCTTGGTTAAACTAGAAGTTCAATGAGCAAACATTTAAAAATGTTTAATGTTCTAAGGTTAGTTGAATAACCCATACTAAAATTATAATTGCATCACCTCAGAGCTCAGTAAAAACGAGAGGTTGCAGAGCTGCATGCAGATTCAGAATACAGTAAAAGGGTTACTCGTAGTTTGGAATCTCCAGCTGTCTTCCAGTGGCATTCACTAAGTGTAAACCAGCATGGGAAGGCTTTACTTAATTACATACTTTAATACGCTTAGCAAATGATGAATAGTACTGTCTTACTCCACAGTTAAATAGTCTAATAAAAGGTATTCTGGGGAAATGCAATCTAAAAATTCTGTTCTCCAATTATTTACAGGGAGCTCTAATAGAAGGGTGTCAGCATGAGGCAAGTAACCTCAAAAGAGTTTTCCAAACTGCAGGGTAGCGGATACCGTTGGTGGTCATAGATGGTTTCAATTATGTATAATACGTTCACGTAATTTTAGGCTCTGAAAATTGGTCTGCTGGATATCTTTCAGTGCCTTTCAATCATTCTAAATGGGAAACTTCTGTCTGGGGTATCTTGTGCAAAGCAAAGAGTGGTCTTCATCAAATGGCAGATACTGTGTGAAGCAACACACACAAAATGCTGTTGGAACACAGCAAGCCAGGCAGCATCTATAAGGAGATGCACTCTCGACGTTTCGGGCTGAGACCCTTTGTCAGGACTAACTGATAGGAAAGATAGCAAGAGATTTGAAAGTAAGAGGGGGAGGGGAAAATGCGAAATGATTGGAGAAGACCGGAGGGGGTGGGATGAAGCTGAGAGCCAGACAGGTGATTGGCGAAAGGGATACAGAGCTGGAGAAGGGAAAGGATCATGGGACGGGAGGCCTAAGGAGAAAGAAAGGGGGAGGGGAGCACCAGAGGGAGATGGAGAACAGGCAGAGTGATGAGCAGAAAGAGAAAAGAAAAAAGAGGAGGAGGGGGAAAAAACCTATATATCAGGGATGGGGTAAGAAGGGGAGGAGGGGCATTAACGGAAGTTAGAGAAGTCAATGTTCATGCCATCAGGTTGGAGGCTACCCAGTCGGTATATAAGGTGTTGTTCCTCCAACCTGAGTGTGGCTTCATTTTGACAGTAGAGGAGGCCATGGATAGACATATCAGAAGCACATGCTTCTAGAAAAATATGCAATCTAGGGTAGCATTGGAATTTTAGGTGGTTATCTTCAATGATTGTCTTGTTCTATTTGGACCTTTTGTTCATCCTTGCTTTCTTAATAACTCATGGGAGTGAAAATTTTCCTATGGCCAAAATTGAAAGAACGACAGATAATTTTCCTCATAATTAGCTGCTTGCTGGTAAAGTCACAGTAACTTGTCTTTCATAGCATGGAATTTTCTTCAGTGTGCCTTTGTTAGTAAGCCAGCATTATCAAATTAACTGTTTTGCATTGTATTCACAACCAAGATTCAGTACAGCTGCAGGTATGCTGACGCATTGCTTGTGCAAATGGGTGAGGGCTTGCCTTGTTTATTTAATTATAATCAAACTTGCAAGTTCAGGCACAACTAAGCATTCATAGGGTAAATGAGTGAATATCCTGCTGAGGAGTGTCCTTCTGCCCCCCCCCCCAACACATTCATTTGATTTCAATCATTTAATCTGCCCTCTTCGGTTTCCTGCTTTTCTTTCAAGAGGATTCTTGAGGATAACAAGCTCCTAACCAAAGACATCAAAAATGGATAGAACTTTAATGCATTTTGACATTTTAAATTAATTAATCATTTTCATATTTCTGTTTCCAGTTCAATTGATTATGGTGCAATGTAGTTTGGATTAAAAAAAACAGATTTTCCACAATTTATTTCTGGAGGTTGTCCTTGCTACCAATACTTCTTAACATGCACAGGGTTCAAATGCTGAGATAATGCAGCTCATAATATATCTCATTTATAATGAATGCTAATTCATAAATCTGCCGAGTTTCTCCAGCATTTTGTGTGTATTTCTCTGAATGGAAATTTATTTGTCTTTCCCCTTTACCCATGATATGCAAACCTGTACACGTGTATGTGCATACTTATGAATCTGTATGTAGTGGATCTGTATACTGGGTACTATTATGTGGGCTGGGTGGCATAAAAGATTGGCACATGTTTCTTTGATGACTGTGAATTGTTCTTCTTTTTTAAGCCCTTCACCCCTACTAAGGCATAATCTACCGATAGCAACTCTCCAGAGTCTCCTGTTCAGGGCCAGTCTTTCAAGTTAACCCCAGTTGTAATTCATCCTCAGAGATCCTTCCTCTGCCAGGGATGAGGCTGTCATTTCTGTAACCCTCCCCCTTTCCAAGCTGGGCATGGGATGCTCCATGGCAGAGTTATAACTGTGGTGTGCCTTTGGTTAAGCCAGGTTAACAAAATGGCAAAAACGAGATCTTTCATATCTGTACCTAAGAAAGAGAAAACTAGACAAGCAACAAGTTCAGCAGCAAGCATGAGGAAAATATTAAAAAGATCGATGAACCAGTTGCAACTGGAAAATCCAATTGTTATGAGCAGTTAAACTGTCCCCATTTGCCCTGGTGCGAGACACAAAATTAGTGCCATTACAATTGCAGCATTTAGCTGGAGTCAGACTTGCTGCCACATAATGACTCCAATTGCATAAGTTTCACAATGGACATCAAGGATTCCTTGGGCTCACCTCAATCTTCTGGAATGACTTCTGTATGACAATTCTTCGTCCATTTCCAGTTCTGATGAAGGATCTTCTAACTGAAACATTAACTCTGTTCCTTTTTCCAGAGGTACCATTTGCCCTGAGGAGTGTCTCCAGCATTTTTTGTTTTTCAGCACCACCAGTGCCTTGATTTATGTTTACTGATTAAAGCCCAGTGTACATCTCTTAACAAGGACGAGTTCATTGCCTGCAGTCATGACTGAACATAGAAGGGGTGATTTGATTGGCTTTGGAATCAGGAGAGGAATAAGGAAGATACGAAGCCCAAAATGTCCTCCAGTTCCACTTGAAGCAGAGTGGGTTGAGGTGTTGGTTGTGTGTGTGGGGGTGGGGGGTTGGGGTAGTATATGCTGGTAGAAGGAGAACGCTGTATTCAAGGTCAACAACAATGTGAAGCATCTAGGACGTGCACTCAGTCAGAAAAAAATGTAATGAACCAGATGTGTAGTAGAAATATGGAAATGGGAAAACAACCAGGGGAATAATATTGGTTTTCTCACCTGCCCTGTTACTTAATATGATGACAATCAATCCTTTATCGTGAAAGTGTTCTTCTACTCTCTCTTTCCTTGCCCCTCTGTACCATTCAAGACAAAATTTTCCGTCATGAAATCATAAAGACCTTCTTAAATAAATTAAGCATTTGGGCCTCTAGCATCAACAGTGGTAGAAAATTGCACCAATTTGCTGTCGTCAAAGTGTAGAAAGTTCTCCTTGTCTCATTTATCTCTTACCTCTTACCCTCAGACTGTGATCTTTAATTCTATACCCAGGCCAGGAAAACCAATCTTGATCCATCCAACTTGTTGAAGTGTGTCAGAATTTTTGTATATTTCAGTGAGATCTTTTGTTATTTTCTTGAACTCCTGACAATAGAGGCAGGCCACCACTCCTTGTTATCCCAGGAAAATATCTGGTGAAAACATTGGGCTCCTACAGCAAATGCATCGTTTCTGAGGTAAAGAGACCAAAACTGTACATACCGTTTGAGGTATTTACCAGGATCTGTACAAATGTAATGAACCAGACAGACAGACAAACTTTATTGATCCCGAGGGAACTGTCCTTGCTCCTGGCCTGAACAGCTCTGGCTGTGAAGGGCAACATAACATTTTCCTTCTTAACTGCTTGCTGCATTGACAAATTTCAGTAACTTCTGTATGAAGACACTCTGATTCCTTAGTACATCAACATTTCCGAATCTATAAGAATTCAATGAACATACCACCATTAATTTTTATCTCAACGAGGTGATCACCCCATACTCCATTGCATCTGCCATGTACTGTACTTAATCAGTCACTCAACTTGTCTATATCACTTTGCACCCTCCTTGCAGTTCACCCAGTGTGTATCATTGGCAAACTCAGCAATATCATATTTAATTTTCTTATTTTTGTAACTGATATAAGTTATGAATAGGAGTGGCCTAATCACAAGTCTTTGCGGTACCTCACTTGACTCTGCTAGCACCAGGGCATGGTGATTCTTTGCTAGTTTCTCTCAGCAGATTTATTTGTTATATGTATTATAATGAATGTGTGTGAGAAAGAAAGATGTAAGAAATAAAATGAATTCAATTATTCCACTCTTTTAAGTCTGAATTCTAAGGCATTCTGTTTTGCTTTTAACTACCTCAGTGACCTAATGTATGGAATGATTGGTCCGGATGGCAAAGAAACAAAGACTTGGTCCATGTGACAATAATAAACCAACTGGACCTATTTACTTATTGAGATACATTGTGGAATAAGCCCTTCTGGTTCTTTGATTCACACCGTCCAGCAACCCCTGATTTAACCCCAGCCTAATCATGCAACGATTTGCAATGACCAACTGACACACCAACCGATACATCCTTGGACTGTGGGAGGAAACCAGAGGACCTGGAGGAAACCCAGGTGGTCACGGGGATGCTGGAAATCTTGGGGAAAAGCTTTCAAAATGCCTGAGGAACTCAGCAGGTCAGGCAGCATCCATGGATGGAGAGTAAAGAGCCAATGTTTCCATCCGAGACCATTTGTCAGAATATTAATTACCTTCCAATTCTACAACCTTCATTTTTGTACACTGGACTCTTGTTTGTGACTTTATCATAGATCTCCTGAAAATCCAGTAAGCATCATCCATTGCTATATCTTCTGTTCTGCCGTTGATAACTTCCAAACCTCCAGCGGCTTGTAAACACAATTTTCCTTTCATAAGCCCATGTTGAACATTGTGCAATCAGATGAGGGCTCCCTGGGCAGTAATGCATTAACCAGCCTTTGCAGGAAGAGAAAATAGAAAACTTTTATTCCATTGTTTTTTATAGACAATGCAATACTGATAAATGTTGGTGAACCAAGGGATTCTGGTGTGTCAGCTTATAAAACAGAAAATAAACTTGCAAGCAAGGAAGGCAATTGGATTGTTAGCTATCTTTGCAAGGGGATGGAATATACATAATGATCTATGGTAGATTCAGAAATATTTATTTTTAATTTATATTTTTAGACACTTACAGATGTACATCACTGGTAGACAACCCATCCCTGACTGGCTATAGCTGGGAATCTAATTCCATCATACACTGCAAAAATTGTGTGAAGGGACTTTGATCATTCTGTGAAATGGCATTTTCCAAGATTTGGACTTTATAGAAAGCAAAGCAGGTGTATTTCCAAGCTAGGAGACAGAGTGTGACTTGGTGGTAAACTTTCAGATTCTGGTGCACACATTGATCATGCAGTTCTGGATGTTAGAGTTCATGGGTTTGGGAAGTGCTGCTGAAGGAATCTGAGTGAATTGCTGCAGTGCATCTTAGTGCTAATGCAACTGCAGCTTTGTTGTATTGGTGGTGAAAGGAATGTATTTTTATGGTGCTGGTGGGAGTGCCAGTCTAAAAGACCATTTGTCCTAGACAGTACTGAGTTACCAGGCTCTTCTTGGAGCTGCACTGGTTTCAGGTCATTGTAAGCCATTCCTTGACTGTCATGACATGCTGTATTGTGGTGAAAACACTTCAGGGAGTCAAAATATGAGCTATTTACTGGATATTATCTCATCTTTGACTTGCTATTGTAGCCACATTACTGATGATCATTTAAGTGTCTAGACAGTTGTCTCCCTGAGAATATGTCTAGTGGAGAATTCAGAAATAGTAAAGCTGTTATGTGTCTAACATTATGACTTTCCTTTAGTAATGGTCTATGCCTATCGTTTGCATGAAATGAATGTTACTTGTTACTCAATTGGACCTGGTCTTACTGTGGAACACATTGCTGGTGGTTGAAGCTGACACCTGAGGGACATTTAAGATTGGCACATGGGTGGAAAAAAAAATTGGAGAGTTATGCAGGATGGAACGGTTAGATTGCTCATGGAGTAGGTTAAAGGTCAGCACAGCATCATGGACCAAAGAGCTTATCAATTACTGTATTGTTCTATGTTTCTAGTTCATTCATGTATATGGATCAGGGCTTGCTGCATTAGCTCTGAATTTACCAATCAGGGAAGAAGAATTTCAGGATGTATATTGTGTACATTTCTCTGATGTTAAATGCACCTATTGAAACTTATTGAATATGCAATCATCAGCAAATATCTTCACTTCCAATAGAAGGAAGGTCACTGATGAAGCAGCAGGAGAAGGTTTCAATGCAAGATTCTGTTTTGAGGAACACTTATAGCAATATCCTGTGACTTAGACAATTTGTTCAATGACCACTATCATATTTTTTCATGTTGTTTATGATTTTAGCCAGTGGTACAATTTTCCTTCAAGTTTGATAAGGTTCCTTGGTGCAAAACTCAGTTCTGCTGTTGAATGTAAATGTTTTCATTCTTCATCCCTGGAACTTGTGTCTTCTGCCCATGTTCAGACATAGAATATAACTTATAATGAGGATTGGAGGCATGTGATTCTGATGGAAGCCCAAATGAGCGTCAGTGAGCAGTTAGTGGAGAGTTCCTACAACTTGTCACCACGTTCTTCCATATTGGTGATGAGTAGGAGTAGGTTGATGGGAAACAGAGAGCCATGGAGTCAACAGCCCACTCGTGGGCCCTTTGGCCCATCAAGTCTGTGCTTACCTCTGTGTTTATTTGTATCAGTCCTGTTTACCCACATTTGGTTCATAGCCTTCTCTGCCTTGGCTACTTAGTGCCTGTCCAGGTGCCCCTTAAATGTAGTTGTTACTGCCTGCAGCACCTCCTCTGGCAGCATGCTCGATATATCAACAACTTTGTGCGGAAATAACTTGCCCCTCAGATCACCCCCATCCCCTCTCAACCTCCTTACTCTCACCTAAAACCTGTGTACTCTTGTTTTAAGCACCTCCACCATGAGAAAATAGCAATGAGTAAATACCCTATTTATGCTTCTCATAATCTTATGTCCTTCCATTAGACAACCTTCAGTTTCCATTGTTCCAGGGTGAACAAACCCAGCCTATCCAATTTTGTCTTATACTGAAAATGTCCGATCTATGCAACAGACAGGCGAATCTCCTCTGCACCAATAGACAATAGGTGCAGGAGTAGGCCATTCGGCCCTTCTAGCCAGCACCGCCATTCACTGTAATCATGGCTGATCATATACAATCAGTACCCCGTTCCTGCCCTCTCCCCATATCCCTTGACCCCGCTATCTATAAGAGCTCAATCTAACTCTTTCTTGAATGCATCCAGAGACTTGGCCTCCACTGCCTTCTGGGGCAGAGCATTCCACATATCCACCACTCTCTGGGTGAAAAAGTTTTTCCGCATCTCTGTTCTAAATGACCCACCCCTTATTCTTAAACTGTGGCCTCTAGTTCTGGACTCACCCATCAGCGGGAACATGCTTCCTGCCTCCAGTGGGTCCAATCCCTTAATAATCTTATATGTTTCAATCAGATCCCCTCTCATCCTTCTAAATTCCAGTGTATACAAGCCCAGTCGCTCCAATCTTTCAACATATGACAGTCCCGCCATTCAGTGAATTAACCTTGTGAACCTACGCTGCGCTCCCTCAGTAGCAATAATGTCCAGTTGAATAGCATCCTCTCCAGTTGAATCACAACCTTCCTATAGTGTTGTGATCGGTGTTTGGGCATATTCTGGAGTTATGGAATATAGCAAAAATTAGTTTCAATATCAACCAGTCTTCAGATCTGAATGTGAATTGTAGCTTTAAAATGCAACTCAGAACAAATGCCTTCCTGGAGCTACAGACTGGTGCTGATTGGAAACCAGGAAACACCCCATTGACCTGAGATGTCTGCAATGCATGAATGCAGCTCAGGGACAGCAGTGATTAACACTCATTCTGAGTGTTTGGAGTGTTGTTGTGAAGATAAGCTCATAAGACTGTAAGACCATACGATACAGGTGCAGAATTAGGCCATTAGGCCCATCGTGTCTGCTCTGCCATTTCATCTTGCTGATCCAATTTTCCTCTCAGCCCCAATCTCCTGCCTTCTCCCATGTCCCTTCATGCCCTGATCAATCAAGAATCAATCAACCTCTGCCTTAAATATATGTAAAGACTTGGCCTCCACAGCTACCTGTGGCAAAGAACTCCACAGATTCATCACTCTCTGGCTTAAGAAATTCCTCCTCATCTCTGTTCTAAAAGAGTACCCCTCTATTCTGAGGCTGTGTCCTCTGGTCTCAGACTCTTTCACCATAGGAAACATCCTCTCCACATCCACTCTATCAAGGCTTTTCACCATTCAGTAGGTTTCAATGAAAACACCACTCATTTTAGTGAGTACAGGCCCAGAGCCATCAAACACTTCACATGACAAGCCATTCAATTCTGGAATCATTTTTGTGAACCTCCTTTGAACCCAACACATCCTTTCTAAAACAGGAGGTCCAAATCTGCTCACAGTACTCCAAATGTGGCCTCACCAGTGCTTTATTAAGTTTCAACATTACATTCTTCCATTTGTATTCTAGTCCTCTCGATCGAAGTGTTTTAAAATTATGTGTAATTCAAAGGAAGTGTTATGAATGCATTGTAACTATAGAAATTGTCCTGCTGTTACCTTTGATCTTTAGCATATGAAAATGTGATGTAATGTTGGGTCAAGGAGCCTCTCTCTAGAGTGACTCCAAATACTGTCAGCTTGTGTGTGCTGATTAAAGACTTTTATGCAACCAGCTGTGTGTCTCTCCAGTGGTGTTCACTGACAGTCACAACAACCAGAGCTGCACAGAATACTCAAAGTGCAATCAGACTGATGTGTTTTAAAGCTGGGTTGAACAAATACATTTTTGACATCCTGACTTCTACAGTCTATGTGCTGATCTCTGAAGGTAAGCATGCCATAGGCCATTTTCAGCAGCCTATCTACCATACTCAGAGAAATATACTACAAGGTCTCTCTGTTCATCAATACTCCTTGGGACACTACTGTTTACTGTATATGTCCATTCCTTCCTTGACTTTCCCAAATCCATCACCTTACACCGGTTAGGATGAAGCTCCCTTTGCCTAAATCTCCTGCTGATCTGCATCTTTGCTGTTTATGACACCATACATTTTCATGTCATCAACAAATTTACCAGTTACAATAATAATTGAACAATCGGCCAATCACAATAATAATCTGAGCTAATTGGCTGGATTATATTCAGACTATTTATCCACATTTCTGCTTAGATAGAATGTACCTTTGTTAATTTCCACTTACTCAAATTGATACCAGAATAAGCCAAACAGAATGTGAGTATGCTGTCTGCATTACAACAGGGATGATGTTGGGGCACAGACTTTGATAAATCCAGTGTCCTCAGCCCATCCTTGGTATCATTTAGAATGAATCAAATTGACTTAACTTTGGCGTATGTGATGGCAGGCACCTTGCGAGATGCTGGGCAGGATAATGTGTTCTAAATTGGAGATCATCCTGGTAATCTTGGCCTTCAAATTTTATCAACACAAGAGATGTTCTGATGAAGGGCCTTGGCCTGAAACATCGACTATACTCTTTTCCATACAGGCTGCCTGACCTGCTGAGTTCCTCCTGCATTTTGTGTGTGTTGCTTGGATTTCCAGCATCTGCAGATTTTCTCGTGTTTGAGATTCTACGGATGCTGGAAATCCAGAGTAACGCGCACAAAAGATGCAAAAGGAACTCAGGGTCCTGCTGAAGGGTTTCAGCCGGAAATGTCAACTGTACTTTTTCCATAGATGTGGCCTGGCCTGCTGACTTCCTCCAGCATTTTGTATGTGTTTTGATCAACATAGATACTGCCTGATCTGCTGAGATCCTTCAGCATTTTGTATGTGTTACTGTAAACAATTTACTCATGTTGGACTCCATTTTTGCCTCCTCTCATTAATTTGTTCACAACAATACACATGTGGAAGTGGAAGAACAGTGAATCTTTTATCATATGCATCATTATCTATAGCATAATACTGCTATCATATAGAAGGTAAACAGTCCTGTGTTGTAGATTCTTTATGGGCACTTCACATACACCTGGTGATATAGGTATATGGTGTATATACTATTGGTATATAGATATACTAGGTAATCAGTATATGGTGAGCATAGTGAGATGGATTTTGAAGTCTCCATAACATAGCCAATAATAATTACTATTGTAATTATTAGGAGGACTGCTCTTTGCTCTGTTACATGGTACCATGCTAACTGCATTACATTTGAGCAACAGAAGCATTAGCTTTGATTCAGCATGGGTATAGAACATTGAACCATCTTCAAAGTCAAAACCATACTGTATATTGGAGACTTTAAAATGTGGGATTATAGATTTATCAAAGTATTTACAGTATTTGTGGGGGATAAACAAGTAAAGCTATTCTTATGTCAGCATCAACTAGAAGATTATGGATGTAGATGTTATGATGTTGAAAAAAGACTGATTAATTTAAGTTGGCTTCTCTTTGAGAAATTACTTAATAACAAAAGTATTGACACCCCCTTTGTATCTGTTCCTATTCCCCTTGAAGATAACAACTCTTGAACCATGGTTTCATCTTTTACGAAGCAAGCATAACCAAGAAGCAAAGATTCATTGCCAGGCCAAGTTGACTCATCTCACTGCAGGAAATTTTGTTTTCCTAAGTATGTTGCACAATGTATCTTCCACATTCTCAGATATTTCATCTAGTTACCTTTGAACAGAGTTATCGCTGAGCAGAATCACTACCATGATTTGATCCGATGACTTATGCATAGCCATACTTAGAATCTCCCTTACTGCTGGCAGAATCGGTTCTCCTCCAATTGTTTGGGGCTTTTCTGATTTAGCCATGACTATTGAAATGTTGTATGAAGCATGCAAACCATCACCGTTTTGTGAAGTGCTGGCAAACACGTTCTGAAGTGTCTTTTAAGTTCCTGAAAGCTTTCACAAAGAGGCTGAAAGGAAGCCGAGTTCTTGTTTGCTTTATCAGAGTGTACCTTTTCAAATGTTCAAGGAGCCTAGTTCTCTGGCAGTATCTGTAGAAAAGAGTATAGTTGATATTTCAGGCCAAGACCCTTCATCAGGACTGGTGAACAGTCTGAGCCTGAAATGTCGACTGTACTCTTTCCCATAGATGCTGCCAGGCCTGCAGAGTTCCTCCGCATTTTGTGTGTGTTGCTTGGATTTCCAGCATCTGCAGCTTTTCTTTTGATTGTGGAAGGAGCCTGGTCAGTTTCATTGACTCATTTAAAAAAATATTTTCACACGATGGTCACATTAGCTACTGCTGCTTACTTGTTGTTGGTATAAATCTTCATTTCAGAGACTCCACTCCGTGCTGTCCGCACTTCCCTTTTGTCTGGCCTGCTTCTGCCAATTTTGTTATGGATTAACGACCACAATCAATCACCCGTTGATCAAGTCCAATCTCAAGTGTTTCGATCAATAAAGGAGAAAGTTATGATGTCATCATAGCTCAGGCAAAACCTGACTGTCTGTCTGAAAGTACACAAACTAGGGCAGCAATATCTTGTTTGGGCCTTGGGCTGGAGAAATGCAGTCAAGACCATTCGAAGGGGCCAATTCTGAATTTCACTAGATTGAAGGCATTCCCCAATTCACAGGAACTGTATCATTGTGTGATTAGGGTCACACTAGCTAACACTGTACTGTGGTAGTGAATAACAAAAATGCATGGGCCGGGCCCAGAATAACACAATATCTTCAGTCCAGAATTCTCATGAGGTGCCAAATACAGAAGTGCCCATTGCTTTTCAACAACTTCAAGCAAAGTCTAAGAAGACATTATGTAATCATTGCGATGAATTATGAATCACTAAGGATCAAATATAATAATAAGTAACTTATTTCTCAAATTAAGCTTGTAATCCTCAACTGCCCCCTTTCTAGTAAGCATACCCCACCACCCCCTTTATTTTTATTTCCCCCTTAGAACTCCCACTGCACCCGGGGGTTATTGCCCATTTTGGGAACCACTGCCTTGAACAGACTGAAAGGTTTTGTTGCATTTACTGCAATGATACACCGTGGAATCTAAAAGTTTATGCATCTTGTCTAAAGCTTTGTCGGCCAAAATGTGCAGGCACGGGATGGTTTAGACTTTTATTCCCCTGTGAAGTTTCTCAGGTTGTAAAGTCTTGATGAATAGGCAGATGTAGTTCTCGGGTAGCTCTAGTGGTGAAACTATGATATGCTCGTGGCTCCTTACCTTTGTCCTTCACACCTTTGCCTCTCTCATTTGTGACAGGATCTTGGGGAGTCATTTTACATTTACAGCTGTAGGAAGCATATGAGGAACGATCCTTTTGGCTAGTTATAACGACTTCATTTGAAAGCAGGTAAATCCCTTGTTGGCAGACATTTACTTCTATCTGGAAGCAGTAGCCACCCAGCTGACTTACTCCAAAAGCAACACAATGGCTTTCTTAATCAATGAATGTATAATTAGATTTAAAGTGCATTTCTTAAAATTAAGTTAAAATATGAAAATTATACAGTCCAGTTAAATTCAGAGGATTGAACAACTGGCCTTCCAATCAAGGTGAAACAAAAATAATACTTCACTTTAAAATGGATCTTGCCAGCTATTTTGGGGACTTTTTTGAATTGTGTGGTAAATGTGCTGGAAGCTCCTCCTTCTGATATATTTGTAAGAAATTGACATGTTCAGAAATCATGAGATGTTGCATGTCTGTAGTGTCTTTGGCAACCTCTCCTTGTCTATCCATTCAAATTCTGCCTGCTCATCTTCCTGCTAATTCCCCAGTCACTTCCTTCCCTTCACCCATTCATGTTTCACTCATCACGTCCTTAAAAACGCTACGAAGAAGAAAGGGATCCGTTATCTCAAATAACAAATGAATGGCCCCTATTATACTTGCATAATATCTTGTTTTATTTTTATGGGAATGTGGCCAGTAATTAGAAAATCATTTCTGATGTCTGTCATTGAAGCTGGAAATTAAAGTAATCATCTGGAATTTTTATTGTAATGATATTATTTTGAGGATACAATTCCTACCATCATGAAACTTGTTTGAAAAGTCAAGTGTACTGAAATCTTTCATCATTTAAATAATATTCTGATCTTTTATTCTACTTTCCAAAGTGAATGACCTTGCGTTTACCAACATTATTCCATCTGCCATCTTCTTCTCTATTAACCTGAGAAAAATGGGAAGGCTGGGGAGTGGAGTAACATTTAGAATATATATTTTGCTGCAATGCCTGCACAACAAATAAATTATAAAATATTTAAATAGATCATGAAGCAGTTTAGCACATTCCGAGCTTGAATATTTAGAAGGGGAATTGGCAAGGGAATGATTTGCTGTTTACTGTTTATTTCTCTCCTCTCTTACTGCTTGACCTGTTGAGTATTTCCAGCATTTTAATTGCAAAGATAACTTAGCTCACACTGTTTCCTTTCATTCTTGTAAATAATTCACTTAACTTCTTTGAAATGGTGGGCCATTATTCATTTAAATAGACACCATTGTAAATGGTCAGCTGTCCGAAGGTCAGCAGGTTAAGAAGCTGGCTGTTTAAGACATGCAAATTTTAGCAGGCTTGTGGTTTTTAACGGGCTGCCACTCTCCTCTAAGTGGGGATTTCTTCAGTGTTTTCAGCTGATTTAATATGTGCGATAAGGGCAGTGCTAACAATTCGAGCCTTCATTTGTGATTCCCTGTTTAGCACTCCAGCTCATTCACCTGTAAAATCCAAGGTGCACACTGGGCAAAGGTCACTGAATAATTCAACAGAGATTCCCAAGCTGCTGTAAATGGAAATATTGCCAAGGTAGGTGGCTTTGTTTGCATAAAACTTCTTTCCCTCACATGAAGTATGAACCCGGAATAAATATTCTATCTACTGCACTCTCCCAGAGATAAGCCATAAAGTATTTAGCGAGCATTCATTCCATTCTGCTACAATCCTTCAAGCCTCAGAACTGCATGTCACCTTTGAGAAATAAAAAGAGACTTGAGCATGATGCTCACAAGGCTCCAGAGGTCACCCAGCAAGGAAATCTTGAGAAAAAGCACTGTGCCTGGCCTATTCAAAACACTTGGAACTGGATGAGAGGTTGTCGTTTCTCGGAAGGGCAGCCCAACCTGCCCGGGCACTTGCTGAATCCTGATAAAACCACAATACTGACAGGTCAAGATTGCTTCCGGTCGTTGGAAGAGGAGAAGAATGCCCATGAGCAGGCCGCTCTGTCTGCTAAAGGACAGTTGCTCATCACCTCTTAAGCACAAACAATAGAGAATCTGCAGATGCTGGAGATCCGAGCAACACACACAAAATGCTGGAGGAACCCAGCAGGCCAGGTAGCAACTTCGGGGAAAAAAAAGTCCAGTCAATGTTTTGGGCCAAGACCCTTTGGCAGGACTGGAGAAAAAAACTGAGGAGTAGGTTTAAAAGGTGAGGGAAGAGAGAACCACCAGGTGATAGGTGAAATCTGGAGGGGGAAGGATGAAGTAAAGAGCTGGGAAGTTGGTGAAAGAGACAGACGCCATGGAAGAAAGAAAAAGGTGGGTGGAGGAGCACCAGAGGGAGGTGATGGGTGGGTAAGGAGGGAAAGGGGGATGGGAGATGGTGATGGGGAGTGGGAGTGAGGGGTATCACTGGAAGTTTGAGACATCGATGTTCATGCCATCAGGTTGGAGGCTATCCAGATGGAATATAAGGTGTTGTTCCTCCAACCTGACTGTGGCCTCATCGTGACAGTGGAGGAAGCCATTGTTGGACATATCAGAATGTGAATGGGAAGTGGAATTAAAATCGGTGACCACTAGGAGGTGGACAGAGTGTAGATGCTCAGCGAAGTGGTTTCCCAATCCACGTTGGGTCTCACTGATATGCAGGAGGCCACACTGAGAGCACCAAACACAGTATATGACCCCAACAGACTCACAGGTGAAGTGTCGCCTCACCTGGAAGGACTGTTTGGGGCCCTGAATGGTAGTGACGGAGGAGGTATAGGGGCAGGTGTAGCACTTGTTTCGCTCATCACCTCTTGGCCAGCCGAGCATATTTTTAAGAGTAGATTCGTAAATGTGATGCTATTCATTGTAAGGAGTTTTATTTATTACAGTTGCTCCCTTGCCAATCCCCCTCCAAATGTTCAAATTCTAAATATGCTAAACAGCTTCATGATGCATTTAAATATTTTATAATTTATTTGTCTTGTACGGCGCACAATAAATACATGGTAAACGTTACTCTGTTTCTCCGCCTCTCCTTCTCAGTCAGGTTCAAAGAGACAATGAGGATTCCAGATGGAGAAGGTAAATGTGACATCATCCATTCTGGGGGAGGGAAAAAAGGGGAAGGTAAAACCATTATTTAACTGAAGAAGGATTGCAGTATGCTCAAGAGGTACTGCAGATGCTGGAGGGTCTCTTTAGCGGGCTTTGCTGTTGCTTGGTGGCTGGTGGGCGCTGATGCTTTCTGCTGAAATGGGAGGTGGAGAGGAAGGGGAGGTTGATGCTTTGCTGCTGCTTGTGCTTGGGAGGGGGGAGAAGGGGCTTTGGGGTTCTAACTTTTTTCAGTCATTCATTCTTGCGGTTCTCTTCATGGATGTCTGTGAAGACTGAGAATTTCAGGTTGCGCACTGTATACTGTGCTGGCTGGTGGTGTAGTGGCAAAGTGCTGGACTTCGGAGTGAAGGCTCCGGAGTTTGAATCCAGCCGGCTCCCTTGCACGCATTCCATCTGAGCTGGATTGCGTGTCGAGCTGGCAACTTGGCCCCGTAACAATAAAAAAATGCTAAAAAAAGAATGCCGTCATGACTGCATCCCAATGACTCCGCTCGGAATTAAGGCCTTTCTTCTTACTATACACTGTACAGTCTCTGATTTTAAAATGGAAACATCAACTGTTTATTCCTATCCATAGATGCTACCTGACCTGCTGAGCTTCTCGAGCACATTGCATGTATTGCAGTATACTGTTGTGCTGAGGGACTTGGGAGTGCTTCTATTGCAAAAAATTGATTTGCAGGTGCAACAGTTTATAAAGAGGTAAATGGAATGTTGGCCATCATTGCAAGAGAGATTGAAATTCAGAGCTGCAAGTGTAGAGGGTACTGGTGAGGCCACACGTGGAGTACTGCATGCAGTTCTTGTCTCCTTACTTGAGGAAAGATATGCTGGTTTTAGAAGTGGGGGAGGTTCACCAGATTGATTCTGGAGGTACGCACGTGAGCCTATGAGGAGAGATTGAATCACCTGGGATTATACTCACTGCAATTTAGAAGAATGGTAGGGGATTTTATAGGTGAAATTATGAAAAGGATAGATAAGATAGCAGCAGGAAAATTGTTTCCACTGGTGAGTGAGATCAGAACTCAGTCCAGTAGAAGCCAGAATTGTTGTTATAACATTTAAGTAAAACATTTTGCCTCCTGTTTGGCAGGAGCTTTGTGTACTCAGATTTTTTACGAGCACTGCATTATGACAGGCAGTAAAAGAGTAGGCGAACGAGCTCGTCATTCGGTTCACTTTGTCTCTTTTGTTGATGTTGCTGATTGGAAAATATGGAAAATAGGTGGGGAATAACAAAGCAGATACACAAATGTTATGCCACGTTGATGGGAAATAAAAAGTTTCCTCTTGAATTTTGCTTCAATTTGGTCAAATGGAAGTCACCAGTATATAAATGCAAATAACCACATACCTGGTTCCTTGTGTAAAATGATTTAATATTCAGCTATACCTCACCACTAGAATGCTTCTTGTTAGAGAGAAGCTAATCTACAAGACTAATTAGAAACAGTTCAATTAATAGCACAAATAGAAGAACTTCTTGTTTCACCTTTGGTCTCATCAAAAGTTCAAAGTAAATTTATTATCAAAGTATGCACACGTCTCCATATACTACCCTGAGACTCCATTTTTTGTGGGCATTCACAGGAGAACAGAAAAATACTTTAGATCATCAAACTTTATACTTTGTTATACTGTAGTTCATCAGTTCCCTTTAATCCCCCCAAACCAGAGAGGAAGTAACTTGTCTTTGATCTCAAGGGACTGACTGAGAGGAGACAAATTACATGAATTGCCTGTTCATTTTTTTTGGCGGTTTTGGTTCAATGATAAATGTTAACCAGGATACCCAGGGATCTCCACAGAGTGCCTAAATCATTTACATTCACCTAGACAGGCTGACAGTACCTTGATTTAAGATGTCTTCTGAAAAATGGGGTTCATCCTATGCATCAGTCCCAAAGTACTGAATTGAAATCGCAGCCTGGATCATATGCTTGTCTTGGAAAGGATTAATGAGATAACAACATTTCTCAGCAGAATTGTGCCAGAAAGTTCTTCAGAAAACTGTAGAAGCAAATAACATCAGAGTAAAGAATAACTCTTTCCTTGTCCTGGACTTGTATGAGGCTTGGACAAATAAGCAAGCAGGAAAAATCATTGCAGGCACTACCCACCCTGCAAACTGCCTTTTCCAAAAGCATTGTTTTAGAAAACACAATAGGGTTATTAAAACAAAAAAAACTTCACATCACCTTAAAAATTTCTTCCCCCAGGAAATTAACCTGATCAACCATTCTAGCTAGCCCCCACCCCCTTCTATTACCTCAGTTACTGCACTGCATTGTAAACACTTTAAACCATTTTATAATGTTGTTTACATTGTAAATACATGTAGGTATTTATGTAGTTATGCACATTTTATTCTAGATCCATACTAATTTTATTTTTATATAATTCTTTATTCTTTATCATTGTCGAATGCTGTTGATTTTTTGTTGCGTGCCATGCTCTAACCAAACACAACTAACTCCTAATGCATAGGGTGAATAAAATTGGTTCTTGAATAATTTAATGGATGAATCCAGGATGGATTCAGTGTTTTACTATATGAATGCAAATTTAGAAGCAAGGCTAATAAACCAAAGGAACTCCCTGACTGGGATTGCGATAAATTGAGTGGACTGGAGAACTGGTTCAAAGAAATTGAGAACTGGAAAACTGAACTGCATCTGACAATATACACCTAAATTAAAACTGGCAATTGACCCACACTTGTTTAACCTGCCAACAGTGTACAGGAATGTGACAGGATGGCATAAGTAAAGGTGAAGGCGTTTGAGAGTCCCAGTACAATGTTATGTGGGAAGATCTAGGAATGTCTATGGACTCTTGCCCCTGGGACAAATATGTTTAATATTCCTCATGATACTTCAAAAGGATGTAATTTAACGCATTCCTGATGCAGAAAGTGCAGTAGGTGTAGAAGTGCCTCACCCTGTAAGTACACTGTTGACTTTAAAGAAAAAAGACCTTAAAGTGCAGACAGAAAATACTCATGGCTCCAAGTACTTCTGGTCATTGGGCACAGGATTAGCCAATGCCTGTAAGTGATGGAAGAATTGATTATTTAGGGTGATGGAAAGGATACCAATCAAACAGTCATTTCATTCTGGATAGTATTAAGTTTATTGAGAGTCATTGTTGCAGCACTCAGTGTTATCAAATTACTTATATGTCACCAAATACTACCCTGAGATTCATTTTCTTGAAGGTATTCAGAGCAGGACAAATAAATATAATTGAAACAATGAGAAATACACACAAGATTGACAAATAACAAACATGCAAAAGAAGACTGTGCAAATACGAAAACACAAATAATAAGTAAGTCGATAATATGAAAAATATGAGGTGTAGAGTCTTTGAAAGTGAGTCCATAGGTTGTGGCAGCAGTTGAGTGTTGATGTGAGTGAAATCATGCATGCTGTTTGAAGAGCTTGATAGATTAAAGCGTAATAACTGTTTCTGAACCTGGTGATGTGGTACCTAACACTCCTGTACTCCTTTCCAGATGGTACCAGAGAGAGGAGGGCATGGTCTGGATGGTGTGGGTCCTTGATAATGGATGCTTCTTGCTTGTGGCAATGCTCTTTGTAAATGTCCTCAATGGGGGAGAGAGTTTTGTCTGTGATGTTCTGGGCTATGTCCACCATTTTTTATAGGCTTTTCTGTTCTTGGGCATTGGTGCTTCCATGCCAGTTTGTGACGCCACCAGTCAGGATACTCTGTGCATCTATGCCAGTTGGAGGGTTTATCATCAAGATCCTGACTGGTGCCTTGTAGACACTGGAATGGCTTTAGTTTATAAGGAAGACTTTCTCACTGTTTCTGACCTGTACTTTCAATCAAGATATTTAAGTACATGTTCAGTTGTGATTTCAGTGAATTGTTGACAGAGACTTCTTGTACAAAACAGTTTAGCTTTTGTTAGCAATCTGTGTTCAATTCTGGACTTTAGTAGGATGTCAAGGCTTTGATGAGGGTTCTCAAAACTTTTACTAGGGTTGGGTCCAGGGATAGGGGTCCTGAGACTGGAGGGTTGTATATGGTGACATATATGCACTTTGATTATAGATTCACTCTGAACTTTGATGTGATGGTTCAAATTCATAAGTAGCTCTTGATAGAATAAATAGGCAGAAAATATTTCCAGTGTAGAGGTTTGGTAAACAGAGAGCAGATTTACTCTGTGTATAAAAGAAGCACAAACTAGTTAAGAAGACTCATTTTCTTACAGGAGTCTCTGAAATGATGATGCAAGCAGATTCAGCAAGCAGTCAAATATGGAAGAGGATGACATAACTATTTTACAGTGGTGGAGGGAGAGATTAGGGATTGGAACTAATTGGGTATCTTCACCATGGAGCTGTCAGAGACTTGGTAGACTGAATATCCATCTGCAGCACTGTGTCGTTCTGTGATCCCATGATGCTACCTCATGCCTTCAATTTATTTTCCATATCTCCAGAAAGGCATGTAAAATCCTCGGTGCATCAAGCTATAGAAATCTGATCAGAATGTCTTCTTTTACTCTATTACTCATATATTTGTCAGCTTATGGCCATGAGGAAAAATACTCGCACTCAAACAAGCGCAGGAAAAAAGGGGTGCATGTTCAGTCAAGCACAATATTACAAATGAAAAAAAAACTAAGCATCCTGCATCCATTCTAAATGAAGCTGTGCTTCACTCTGCTGCCACAGATAAATGGCATGCTAAAATTGTAAATGTTAATCATCCAGTCTATCCATTGCCACAATTTAATTATTCCAGGCTGCCTCTGTTTCCATGTGTTCTTCCCTCTGGTCATCACTTTTAACCTTTGGATTATTCTTTTCCTCTGATGAAATAAGCTGTTAAAAAGATGAAAGGGACCAAATAGGTTTGCTTCAAACAAAGGAAAAGTGGTATTAAAACCACTGTCAAACACAACAAAATAGACGGAACACCATGTTGAGAATGCTTCTCATTTGCCAAGCGTGAGAAAGTTCACCGTAAAACACATTACAATATTGTTCTCTTTCTATTCATACAATTGTTAGCGTTCTCAGTATTAGATAGAAGAGATATAATGACAAGTGCCTTCATAATAGCTTCCATCCCTGCCATGGTTATTTCAGCTGAGAGTGTTTCATAAAAAAATGAGTAATTCAGCCCACGACTCGGCCCCTGGATAAGAAATATCAATAAATCTATTTCCTAAATGGATCATTTTGACATCCACAATAAAAAAGTTTTGGTTGGTAGGATGCATGAATGACATTTTGGTAGCAAGCCATGGCTGGGTCTACTGCTTATGAATGGGTTTGCAAGATTACTAATGACAACTAGTTTATCCACTTTACTTTTGGCTTTGTCAATCACTATCTTGGCAAATTTAAGGTCAACAATCTGTATCATTGTGTTAAAGATATTTATAATTACACTTGTGGAGCTGTGTGACTCAGTGAGTAATCCAGAGTGACACACACAAAATGCTGGGGAAACTCAGCAGGTCAGGCAGCATCCAGGGAAATTAGTAAATTATTGATGTTTTAGGCTGCGACCCTTCTTTAGGACTGGAAAGGAATGGGGAAGATGTCAAAATAAAAACATTGCAGGAGGGGGGACTAAGATAATCCTTCCCTCCTCCCACTTTTTTATCTTGGCGTCTTCCCAAAGGTCTCTGGGGCTTCTGTTAGTGTTTCTGCAGCTCTGGGATTCTATGGGATGGGGTTGCTCGTCCCACTCCCAACCCTCCTCCTTTCACAGCTGGGCTTGGGACCATCCATGGTGGAGTTAAACACATCAGAATCAGAATCAGGTTTGATATCATCGGCGTATGCCGTGAAATTTGTTAACTTTGTGTCAGCAGTACAATGCAATGCACCATAGTAGAGAAAAAACTGTGAATTACAGTACAAAGATATAAATATTAAATGGCTAAATTAAATAAGTAGAACAAAAAAAATGGAAATAAAAAAGCAGTGAGGTAGTGTTCTTGGGTTCAGTATCTATTTAGAAATTGGATGGTAGAGGGAAAGAAGCTGCTCCTGAATTGTTGAGTATGTACCTTTAGGCTTCCGTACCTCCTTCCTGATGGTAACAATGAGAAGAGGGCATCTCTTAGGTGATAGGGGCCTTTAATGATGGACACAGCCTTTTTGAGGCACCGCTTCTTGTAGTGAACTGGATACTAGGTGGGCATGTGCCCATGATGACCTTGACTAATTTTACAAGTGACTGCAGCTTACTTCAGTAGCCTCCACCTCCCATTATCAGACAGCGATACAGTGTTAGAACGCTCTATTGAAATTTGAGAGTGTTTTTGGTGATATACCAAATCACCTAATGAAATTTCACTGCTGTCCTGCCTTCTTTACAGTGGTATTGATATGTTGGGTCCAGGTTAGATCCTCAGAGACATTGACACCTAGGAACTTGGAATTGTTCACTCACTCCACTTTGAATCCCTCTATGAGGACCGATGTGTGTTCATTCGTCTCACCATTATTCTTACCTTCTCCGTGGATTGTCACCTTGTCGTGGTGGAGAAGCTTGTGTGGTCCTGAGATCCCGAGAGCAATGCTGTCTGGAGCTATGCTCCTGGTAGGGTCACCCATGGTGGTAAGGTTGAGGGTGAGGTCCCTTACAGAGAACAATCCAACCAAGACCTTAACGGTGGAACAGGCGGACAAAGTTACTTTGAACTCAACAGCTGTGAAGGCAGGTAAAGTCTGCGACAAATCTGTCAGCTCCAATCATCGTGGTTTCCATGCCATTGGAATTAGTTGGTTGATTTGTGAAGTATCGTGTGCTTCTTGGAGTGCAACATCAAGTACATGTTAAACAAATACACGCACACGTCTTCGCTCTGTGGGCCACATCTTCAAGATTGGACTCATAAGCCAGTTGAGAGCCCATAAATAGATCAACAGAAAACCATCATCCCCAACCTCGAGGGATAGCCACCACGATGACCACGACTCTTACCTTTTAACCTAATTTTAATTCAGACTACCAAGGACAAGATTGAACTCACATGCTGGAGGAGCTGAATCTTGAGGAAGTGTCATCACCTCATCCTCTGGTGCTCAGTTTCCTGCTGCGAGGAAGATCAAGGCATGAAGTAAAGCATCATTGTCAAAGTGATCAGTGCCTTGCTATAAAGTATCAACCCTCTCAAAGCGATGCAGCGGACTCTGGTGTGTTGAGTGGAGGCAGCTCCGCAGGTTCTGCCAGGTAGCAAAAGCACTTTGAACACAGAACAGCACGATACAAGCTTTCGGCCAACAATGTTATGCCGACCCTTTAACCTACTCTAAGTTCAACTTAACTGTTAGTGATGGAATCCTATTCTACCATCTCTTCTGGCAGTTGGTTCTCTGCATTTTCTGCTTTTATTTTGAGCTTCTTTCACAGCTCCCCAGCTAGCATAACTAGAGCATAATTTGTATCATTGAGCTCAGTAGCTGTGCAGTGATGTTTCAGCTCTATAAATTTCTGGTTAGACCACACTTGGAGTACTGTGTTCATTTCTGGTCACCTCATTATAGGAAGCACGTGGAAGATTTCGAGGGTGTGCAGGGGAGTCTTTCCAGGATGTTGCCTGGATTAGAGAGCATACCTTATGAAGATAAATGGAGGAAGCTAGGGCTTTTCTCTTTGGAGCAAAGGAGGATGATGATAAGAGTTCCAGATAGGGTGCACAGTCAGAGAACTTTACCAAGGGTGGAAGTGGCTAACACTTGGGGGAATAATTCGAATGTGATTGGGGAGAAGCATAGGGGATGTCAGAAGTAGATTGTTTTTATACCAGAGAACGGCGTGTATGTGAAATGCCCTGAAATGGATGGCGGTAGAGGCAGATCTATCATGGACATTTAAGAGACTCTCGAATAAGCACGTGGATGATAGAAAATTGGAGGGATACGTAGGATGGAATGGGCGAGATTGATCTCAGAGGAAGTTAAAAGCTTGGCATAATATCATGGGCTGAAGGGACTGTAATGTTCTATGCTCTGTGATTACACTGCAGTCGTTACAACCTTTCTGGCATGGCAAAGGACTGGATTTGATGAACATTTCTAGATCAAGGCTCTTTGATTGAATGGATTTTGCAGAATATTCGACTTCTGGGTTCAAAAATTAGGAGAGTGGTTTACTGGTTTACATCAGAACTGGTGTAAGAGAAGGACTGTTGAGGATCATTGATCTTAATACCCCCAATTACATCAATGCTGGTACTTTTTATGGACTTCCCTTGGTGCAACTACATTCAGATAGATTATTAGCAAACTTCCCTTCATCATAGGCTCATTGTTATCATCACATCATCATCACTTTACTTTATCACCATCAATGATCATGTGTCAGTAACCAGGCAGTTAACTAGATCAGCCACTTGGAGGGAGGGAGGGAGGGAGGGAGGGAGGGAGAGAGAGAGAGAGAGAGAGAGAGAGAGAGAGAGAGAGAGAGAGAGAGAGAGAGAGAGAGAGAGAGAGAGAGAGAGAGAGAGAGTTTTGCTTTATTTGTCACATGTGCATCAAAATAGTGAAAGCTGTCATTTCCGTCAACAACCAACCCAATCTGAGTATGAGCTGGGGGCAGCCCACTAATCTCGACAATGCTTCCAGCACTAACTCTAACTTTTGGAATGTGGGAAGAAAATGGAGCAGCCGGGGGAAACCCACGTGACCATGAGAAGAATATTAGTGTCCAGTGATGTGGATTGAACCCCGATCTCTGATCACTGGTGGATGACTGTGCCAAGCATCATGGTGTGTGGTTGGGACAAGAGGAGAAAGGGTCTACAGGCGTTGTAAGCATCAGCTGATCATTCAGTATATGGGAGCAGTGGCAAGTATTGGAAAATGTTGAACTCATTGAGACCAAAGGGTCACCACGTACTGAATTATACTGTACTAAACTGAATGCCCTTCAATTTACCTCCCATCTCCCTAAAAATTTTCCTACCAGCTGCAATATAAAATGCCAAGACTATAATAAAATATTCTTGGCTCGTTGAAAGCAGCTCCAACGAAACTCGACAATTCTTAACTCCATGCTGCAGAAAGTCGCTCAAACCTTTCTTCAAATAAAATGAAATATTAATCTCCAGCAGCAAGGAGCAATGAAAGAAGACATTTGTTTTAAATAATGATTGCCATCCTCATCAGCTAGTCTGGATGAGGATAACTTGTTAAGTGCAGAACCACTGAAAAAAGATGGCGTGACAGGAGCCAGTTACTTGCTTAATCTTAGTGGGCTGCATGTTGCTTGAATGAATTTGAACTCCTTTACCCAAATGTTCAGAAAATCAGACATTACAAATCAAGTCCCCATTTTGCCCACCGCTCAGAGTTCTTAACAATTATTGCGTGTGGAGCAAATTACCCACCTTCATCTTTCAAATAAATTTCTTTCATCAGATCGATGACAAATCGGAGATGTAATGAACTTTAAATAAGTGAGCATGTGTGAGAACAAAAGGGAAAGCCTCACACCCAGAGGTTCTCCAGATGCCGGAGATCTTGAGCAACACTCACAGCGTGCTGGAGAAACTCAGCAGGTCGAGCTAAGGAGGGAGCAGAACAGAATGTTATGGGCTGAGACCCTTCATCAAAAGGAAAAGCCCGTAATCTTGCGGCAGAATGGATGATTATGCCAAGCATAATGGGGTGTGCAGTGGGACAAAAGAAAATGGGTCCAGAGGGGTTGTAACCATTCACTGATCACAATATACGGGAGCAGTGGCAAGGATTTGAAAGTATTGAACTCACTGAGGCCGGTGAGTTACAACGCTCCTGATCAACAGATGAGGCTGTCCCTCTTGGATCAATGTTGGAGGTGAAGAACGGTGGCTTCTGAGCACAGTGGGCCGAAGAACTGAAATGCTAGGGGTCACAGCAGAGAAGCGAATGCAGGTATTCTGCAGGGTTAATCTGTGTTTGGCTTCTCCTGTGAGGAAGAGACCACAGCACAAATGAATAATAAATTACACTCAATAAAATGATGTACAAAAATATCACCTGCAGAGCGTGTTTTTGCCCTTGAAGTATAGAAAGTGGGAGGTGTGGAAGGACTACAATTTAAAGAGAGAATAATAGCATTAGTTGTTACGTATACAATGAAGCACACACAGTGAAATACACTGTTGGCATCAATGTCCAACAGAGTCCAAGGATGTGCTGGGTGAAAATCGCACTTCTGACACCAACGTAGCATGCTCACAACTTACTAACTCTAACCCTAACCTGTATGCCATTGTGGTGTGGGAGGGTAGTGGAGGAAACACCTGTGATCACGGGGAGAACACAGGAATTCCTTATAAATAGCGGTGGGAATTGGACCCTGATTGCTAATCACTGACACTGTAAAGCATCGCACTAACCGCGACACTACAATACTGCCTCCAAGATATGGGGTATGTCCTGATAGGGCATGGGAGATGCTTTAGGAAGGATAGTTATTTGAATTGCCCGAATGAACGGAGGGAATGGGTGTAAAGAAGAGAGGGGGTAATGTGTTTGGTTGCATCAGCACATTGGACGTGACAGAAATGAGTACCGCTTCAAACTGTAAACATTTCCCACAGCTTCAGATAAATATGAAGTGATGGGGTATAAAATCAGTAAATGCTGGAAACACTCAGCTCATCAGGTAGCATCTGCGGGAAGGGAAACTGAGTGAATGTTTTAGTTTGAAGATTGGAAAGATTAGCAATAAGAAGCAGAGAAAAGCAGACAAACCTTTGTCCATGATCATCAGCTTCTGATATAGTAAAGGTGTTTTCTAGTTAGTTATGTGACTAGATTCAATAACTCTCAACTGCTTTTGCAGCATGAGTCATTAAGGTATGCATTCAACTGGAGAGATTATATATTTTCCACCGCCCTCAGCGAGGCGTATCTTCTGTTCACCTAGTTTATTTGTTTTTCAACGTGGCACAGGCCACTCTGACCCAACGAGCCCACATTGTCCAATTACACATATGTGACCAATTAACCTGTCATCCCATTGGTATTCGGAAAGTGGAAGGTAACCGGAGCTCTATGAGGTCACGGGGAGAATGTACAGACAGCGCTGGAAATGAACCTGGGTCACTGATAGTGCTACGCTAGCTGCTACAAAACCATGCTACCTATGTATTTAGTATGGCAGCCCAAGATTACGTTAGACCCGTGGCTGTCCTGCCAAATACCAATAGTGTCTGAGGCTTTGAGCATTGCATGTTAACAATGGATTGGTGGAGTGAGAGGATCAAATGTCATAGACCTTCTGGTTGTCCAGTGTAAGATCGGGGCAGTAATCTTGGTGAGTCCACAGAGGAGGTTGACAGTGTGGTATGACGTCTGCAATCAGCTAAGAATCTGGGGGTTTGCAGAAGGTTTGGACTTTAGGGAATTACTGGATCCAGTCCCTGAGATTTCAGGGCCAGGAGAGTTGGTATGAAGGGTTGTACAGCAGATCAGTGTATGGGGTTAAGGTTACTCAGGGTATTCGGTCTCTTCTCACTGCTGCCATCAGAAACAGCAGGGTTCAGGGTTCAGGAACAGTTATTACCCCTCAACCATCAGGCTCTTCAACCAGTGAGGAAATCATCATTCAACATCACTTGCCCCCTCACTGAATGGTTCCCACAACCAATAGATTCACTTTCAAGGACTTTTCATCTTATGCTTTTGATATTTATTGCTTGCTTATTTATCTACCTATCTATTTTTATTTTCTCTTTTGTATTTGAACAGTTTATTGTCTTTTGCACGTTGGCTGTTGGCCCTGTTGGATGCCGTCTTTCATGGATTCTATTATGGCTCTTCAATTTACCGAGTATGCCTGCAAGAAGACGAATCTCGGGGTTGTGTATGGTGACATATATGCACTTTGATAATAAATTTGTTTTTCAACGTGGAAGGTGGACCTGGTCACACTTGGGATAATGAGGTCATCACAGAGAAGATCAGGGGACAGGCGTCAGGTGACAAAGTGGTTTTGAGGTCGGGTGCTAATTGTGGTGTCCATTAAACAGGTACTCTTGAGACAGTGAAGCTAATTTCACCACAATGCTCCTGATGGATAATTGCACAAAGAATGATGTAATTTAATACTTGTCTAATGTGATTTTCATCAAGCATGACCCTTGTTGGGATATCATAATTGTGGAGAGTTATGACCTGGAAATGGTTAGAACTGGAGCATAGAACAGGAAATGGTTGGGACCATTTCGAGGTCACAATTCTGACCTTTCTGGTAATAAATTTTAAAATGGTATGTTGCTAAAACAGACAACACTACATAATTTAATAACTAGATCATACAAAGTGCAGTTGAAATTTGCAATCAGGGTCAGAATCATGTTTAACATCACTGACATATGTTATAAAGTTTGTTGTCTTGCAGCTGCAGTACAGTGCAAAATATAGAAAAACAGTAAATTACAATCAGATATATATATATATATACTGTATTATATACAGTGTGTGTATGTGTGTAGGGCAAAAAATCTGCAAACATAGTGAGGTAGTGTTCATGGAGGTTGCTTTATTGTCCATTCAGAAATCTTAAAAGTTTAAGGATTAAAAATTCAGACTTAATAAATGCATTACAGCTGTTTCTAATTACTTACAGGTTATTTCACAAATTGTATTTATCACATTTGCTATGCAGGATTAGGTTGCTATATCAATGAATATATCAACAGTGACTGCGCTTCTAATATAATTAATTGGTGCGACAATCATAGATCTGGAAAAAAATGCTCCATACATTAAAATTCTTTCTTTTTTGAGTTGTAGAAACTGCTACACCTTGGGCAGAAGCGTATGGTTAAAATGTAAACATCACGTAGCATTGCATTGAAATATTCCACTCTAAGCAATGCATCCACAGAGTTGTGATTCCTGTCACACCTTATGTTTGGAGGAGTCCTTTTTTCTGATGTGCCCCTCCCTCTTCATCGCTTCACGTCTTGAATGAAGTGGCTATTTTTCTCATCTGGAGTTTTGCATCTGGCTGGTGCCTGACACATCTAAATGGCCTGAGTTTAACACTCAGTGACCTACGGTCTTTCAGAAGTGGCAGACTCAGGACATTCATTGAAGCCATCTTCTACTCTGTAATTTCAATGAACTCTCTCTGTGGTAGTCGGACATCAAAACATCTAACCATTGTTAAGCAAGAAATGCCTGGCTCGGTACCCTTAGACACACTGAAAACTTGAAGTGATGTACCTTCACAAGAGGAATGAACAATGAGGCATATCCTTGAACACCATGGGAGCTTAACTAGTATTATTAAAAGTTCCTTTTGGTCATTGGGTGCTGTGAGAATTTTAATTCATAGACTATTTAGCAGTGATATGCTACCAAAGACTCTGACCTATGACCCTTTCTCCATTCTATGGTTTTCAAGCCTCTTCATAGATCTCTCATTACCTCTATAATTGATTGTCCCACTTCAAGGGTAATGTGTAGCTTTATTGAAAATCTTCCATCTTTCTTCAGGAACTTCATAATCCACTTATACGACAGGAGCAGAAATCCTTTTGTTTTTGTATTCTGTTTTGAGCATGAAAGTCACAAGAAACTTCTTACTTTGATTTAAATTATAATAAGAACTACAAGATGAGTTTCCTTGAAATAGCCTAATACTTAAATCCAAAATATGTATTCATCTAGTAATGAATAAATAGCATCATTTATAACCTTTTAAAAATGTAACAAAGCAGCACATTTGCTGACATTATGATTAAATACATTGAGAGAATATTTTAAAATATTGATGAAGGTCACCTCAGAGCACAAAAAGTGCAATAATTAAAACATTTTTCTTTGTAATTGGCTGATGATTATGCCAAGCTGCCACCAGAATGTAAACAATCTATGTCAGCAACTCATGGGTTAAATGAGTGCTGTGGGATTGAGTAATTATATATATTGATTACCTGTAGAAATCTGCCAGCTGACAGGATAAGAAGGGGCTCACTTTTCTGGTAGCTCGGTTATTTTATTTTCGTTAAGATGGATGAGTTAATAAACACCGAGCAAGCACTCCCATAAATTCAGCATCTGTAATATTTGTCACCTTCAAAATTACTTGCTTGAGCGCAACATCCGTTATGTGATTTCACAGGAGAGGTGCTAGCAAACCTGAAGCAAGGTTTTCACTTTCTTGGTGATTAATATACTGTTGTTGTTTAGAAAGGCAGCGTCATTAGGCAGAGGCTTAGCTTCAGTGCTCTGAGGAAATGTTACTGCATTGAGCCATATTGTGCTGTTTAGGAGTTCACTGATGTTTCATCAGTGCAGATCATTGTGAGTTTTGCTGGCAGTTTTGTTGCCTTGGGCTAGATTTATGAATCTTCAGGATCATTTTTAAAAGACATTTACAGTTGGTGGTTTAATGCCTTCAAAAAATAGCCCTCCAGATAACTGGTTTGCCACTAATATGTGATTAAAATGTATTGCAGCATTTCTAAAATGCAGTATTTATTTTCAATTCCATCCATCCACTGGCATTAAGAAGTATATTCGTGAAGCATCCAAAAATGAAAACGTGTATGATTAAAGAATATTTATGCATCACAGCCATTTAATTAAATAAACCCAGTTTGTTCTGTATTTGCAAAACAGTCCATTTAGTATTCTTCGCAATGAGAGTGGATGCGAGTCATAGTTACAGTCATTAAAATGAAGGATGATTGAAGTAGGAAATGGAAGTTTTCTATTTCCACCTTGGAGCCAGGAGCAGCCGTAGACATCAATCCTTCAGATGCAATGCAGACTTCCTTCTTCGTTACCCAGAGACTATTCGTAACAACATGCCTTAACTCTATTACTCCTCTTTCTCTGCTGTCTGTCTTTTACAGAGCTTGCTAGGAGAGTTCAATCATTGATTCTACTCTGCCTAATTTATGCCCATACTTTGCATAATTATCTAACAGGGGATAATGAGAATTACGGTTACACTTGGTCCTGCGATTATCAGTCTCCCATACTCACTATTTTTCAGAAAGACTGATTGGAAAATGATCAGCAAGAGGAGCTCCACAGGATTGGCCACTGAGAACCGGCACTTTTACGCAGTGAGACTGAAGTTGTTGGAATGTTGATTGTTCTGCATGGAACTATAGGCATTTATCTGTGTCTGTGTTGACAAGTTTGGGAATCCCACAGAAAGCTCAGCCTTTTTAAATTTGCTCTGCCAACATTTTTTTCTGTTTGCATTCCAGTGTTGGGCAATTATCCCTGGGCAACCTGCCCACTGAATGGAGGTCTGATTGGATGCTATGTAGTAGCAATCAGTCTATTCATTTCAATTAAGAGTTTCATTAATGGGAGACCTAAGTAAATATTAGGTTATTAATCTTACTGCTAATTAAAATAAGCTTCCTTAGATGTTTTCAATTTCCTTTGACTAACTTTGGACTGTCTACCATAGAAGGTGGGTGTTTCCCAATGGCCACCATTTCAATTTCACTTCCCTTTCCCATTGTAATATGCTGTCCATTGCCTCCTGTATTGCCACAATGAGGTCGCCCTCAGGTTGGATGAGAAAAACCTCCTATTCTGCCAGGGTAGCCTCCAACCTGTCAGCATGAATATTGATTTCTTGAACTTCTGGTAATTTCTTCATTTCCCCCCACCCTTTGGTCTTGCTCCATTCTGGCCGTCCTTTCCACTTTTCTTCTCCTTAATAGCCCATCACTTCGCCCTGAAGCCACTTCTCCTTCCCCTTCTCCCAAGGCCCATTCTCCTCTCCTTTCATATTCCTTCTTCTTCAGCCCTTTACCTCTCACAGCTAACACCTCCCAGATTCTCACTTGATCCCCCTCCCCCAGCTGCCTACCTTCCCCTGCACCTGGTTTCACCCATGTTGCTAGCTTGTACTCCTTCCTCTCCCCTCCCCCTTCCTTTCCTGTCCCGATGAAGGGTCTCGGCCAGAAACTTCAGTTGTTTCTTTGTCTCCATAGATGCTGCCTGACCTGTTGGGCTCCCCTAGCATTTTGTGTTTTACTCTAGAGAGCATCTTTTGTTTTCAATGACAATGTTTAAGTACAATGTTTTAAATCTCTATCCTTCTTTAATTGTTTGACTTCCAAGAGTTTTTTGAAAAATTCTAATTCACTCCTATAGGTATGAAGTTTGAGATGTTTAATAGCAGGCGAATCCAACTGTTACAGTTGATGTCCACAATTCAATTCCTTGCCCATTGGTAATTATAATTGAAAGTTCAAAGCAAAAAAAAACACGAAGACTTAGGAATTTCAGAAAACCCTAATGGGCAATGCAAGGTGGTTCTAGCAACAGCTTGCAAAAACCATTTGAGTGTGAAACTTGTGCTATCAGTACTGGAATCATGGTTTTGGAGGGTGTGTGTGTGTGTGTGTGTGTGTGTGTGTGTGTGTGTGCTGTGAACAGGGAGTCTGAGATTAGAGATGATTAAGAGGTCAGATAAATTCAAAGTTTGAACTTTGGGAGGTGGCTGGTAGTGGAGATCGGAATTGAGATCAGGCTTGATCTGTGGTGGGGTGGTGATCAGTTACATGGCGGGTGGAAGAAAGGGTGCTGGAGATGAAAGTTGTGGAATAATGCTAACCTGGAAGTTTTGGAGGAATATGCAGGTTGTTGGGTGGAAGAGGTCAGAACAATGGAGGAAAAGGGGCATCCAAGGTCAAAAACAGCAAGTGTGGGATTTGCCTCTTAAACCATGATATTGATCAGATGGCAAGTTGGGCTGAGCAATGGATAATAAAATTGTTCTCTGCTATGCCCCTGTCAGAGAGATGGTCAGTGATGGAGTCAGGAAGAATTATTGTGTTGAATATCACTCTAGGTTTTTGACTTTAAATTTCTGTGTTGGGATTTGAACCCATAACCTTCAGCAATACGAGAGCTAACAACTCAGACAGATCTAGACCTCTGAAGGGTCCTGGCACTGCAATGTTTATTGGTTCTCTTTCTACAGATGCTGTCTGAACTGCAGAGATTTTCTCACTTTTTCCAATTTTACTTCTAATTTCCAGAACCTGTTGTTCTTTTGATTTTCATTTACATATAACAATAGACAATAGACAGTAGGTGTAGGAGTAGGCCATTTGGCCCTTCTAGCCAGCACCGCCATTCACTGTGATCATGGCTGATCATACACAATCAGTACCCCGTTCCTGCCCTCTCCCCATATCCCTTGACCCCGCTACCTATAAGAGCTCAATCTAACTCTTTCTTGAATGCATCCAGAGACTTGGCCTCCACTGCCTTCTGGGGCAGAGCATTCCACATATCCACTACTCTCTGGGTGAAAAAGTTTTTCCGCATCTCTGTTCTAAATGGCCTACCCCTTATTCTTAAACTGTGGCCTCTGGTTCTGGACTCACCCATCAGTGGGAACATGCTTCCTTCCTTCAGTGTGTCCAATCCCTTAATAATCTTATATGTTTCAATCAGATCCCCTCTCATTCTTCTAAATTCCAGTGTATACAAGCCCAGTCGCTGCAATCTTTCAACATATGACAGTCCCGCCATTCCGGGAATTAACCTTGTGAACCTACGCTGCACTCCCTCAATAGCAAGAATGTCTTTCCTCAAATTTGGAGACCAAAACTGCACACAATACTCCAGGTGGGGTCTCACCAGGGCCCTGTACAGCTGCAGAAGGACCTCTTTACTCCTATACTCAATTCCTCTTGTTATAAAGGCCAGCATGCCATTAGCTTTCTTCATTGCCTGCTGTACCTGCATGCTTGCTTTCATTGACTGATGTACAAGAACACCTAGATCTCGTTGTGCTTCCCCTTTTCCTACTTGACTCCATAACAACCATAAGTGGCTGTGAAATGTACCTTAGTATAAACAAAATAGAGCCGATATAAAGCTGCAAACTGTTGCAATGAATGCACTTGACTTTAGCACCTAATTGCGTGAAGGTGTTGTAGGCTGTTCAAGCACCTCAGGGCAATCAACGTGAAGTGCTTGAATCCTGAACTTGAATCTCATCAGGAATTGAATGCTATTTGGGAAACGCTAGCTGTCTGTGGGAAATGCTGACAACTGACAATCTGAGAAATAACCACACACATCTTGCTAATCTGCCAGTTTTCCCAGTGACAGAATTGCTGATTCAGTTGTTGGAACCAGTTCAACTTGACTGAGTACTGTGAACAAAACTTCAAAACAACGTAATGGGAGATCTGTGTAACATTGGTGCATTCTGTGTCTGGGATTTTGTGCAGTTGGTTGCCAATTTGTTATTTACTATAGTATTGCAAGCTTTACTACTCAAATGAGGTTAAGTGCTTTCAAAAGCCTGGATGTCTGCCAAGTATTATAACAGATGGAGAACCATAATGTCCAGAAATTTTAACAAGACATGATATTAGTCCAATTCTACTTCATACAGCGAATGCAAACAGGTTAGAAAACCTGTTAAGTCTCATTTAATTTCACTGAAAGTGTGTTTTTAAAGTATAAACGTTTTGAAGTTAGATATTGTTCTGTTGAAGTTTTAATTAAGAATTAAAGACATATGATTGGTCCTACAATAAATCATGACAGAGGTGATTTGTGTACAATATTTACTGTTGACCAACTTTTTTTGATGTAAGGTGACTGTTTCGTTGCAGCTGGAAAGTGGTTGGCTCCCTCAGTGTCTTTGGTTGGGGAGCTTCTTTGCACTGATTCCAGAGATGAGGCATAGCTGTAATATGTTCCATCATCAATCAGCTGTGGGGCCTGGAAAATCTCCAGCCACATTATATTGTAGACAGGAGAGACTGGGAGTTGGTGAAGTCTACTCCTAGTTACAGCAAAGCTTCCCTGGACACAGATGAGCTGTTTAATTTATATATTTCTGTCAGGATGCAAAATCTGGGTCCTAATAAAGTATCTTTTGATAATACTGCTTCTGAACTTCAGGTTGTATACTGTACATATACTCTGATATTAAATGTACTTAGAAATCTTGAAAAGCATGTGGTGGAGTTATTAGTGGATTCTATCCAATGTTCTCTTCAGTGCTGTTGACTCATGCAATAATGTGACCACATCAGGCTGATCAAACTGCCTCTAGGAAGCCCGTTTCATTTTTGTAATTATTGAGATAGCAACATGTCCAATACGACTGACATATTTATTTCCCTCTCTAGACATCTTTAGAATGTGCTGGCAGGACTTCTCAAGTTTTTTTGTAACATTTGATCACTGAACATTTCTAATGGGCGTAATGTACTTACTTCAATTGTAAAAGTCAGCTATGTTTTACTGAGATTGCTTTGATTAAGGGAGGCCTGTATGATTTTCAAAAGACATCGGTGAAGCAGTTAGGCTTCACAACAATCAGATCATGGAAACCATGGGAATTTTACTGCTCCAAGTTTTTTTAAAATTTTCAGATGCTTTCAGATTCTTTAATTGAGGTTTAAAGCAAAACTCTTTTGATAATCAGTTCAGGTGTCTAGAGAACTGGCCCAGCAGTGCAAACACAATACTACCATACTCCCGATAAATGCATCAGAACATGCAGTAAAATCCCAGTCAAAGTAAAATCAATTCATCAAAGTATGTATGTGTTACTATATGCTACCTGGAGATTTGATTTCTTATAGGTAGTTACAGGGAAATAAAGAAAAACAATAAAATATATGATTAACTTTACATAAACTATGGCAAACAATCAATGTGCAAACGATGATAGGTTGTCCAAAAAAAACCCCTGAGAATCTCTGAATGGAGAAAGAATCTGTTCAGGAAATGTCATTGAGAATCTGGGGGTTCTGTGGCTAACTATTCACTAACTTACATTGGGGTGACGTGGTAGCGTAGTGGTTAGCACAACGCTTTACAGTACCTGCAGTCTGGGTTCTCTGCCTTATAAGGAGCTTGCAAGTTCTCCTGGTGATTGTGTCTTTCCATTGGGTGCTCCGGTTTCCTCCCACAGTCCAAAGACATACCACTTAGTAGGTTAATTGGTCCTTGTAGATTGTCCAATGATGAGCCGAGGATGAAATTGGGGGATTGCTGGGTGGCGCAGCTTCAAGGGCCTGTTTCATGTTGTCCCTCACTAAATAAATATTGTACATAATGTTCATACTGACAACATAATTGCTGGGCAGAAGGAATTAGTAAAAGCTTTGCTCTGATCTCTCCTTCTTTAACTTCACGATGATGCTTGAAACAGTGAAAAGTTCCATCCACAATGACTCACAGGGAATCTGTCCCCCACCCCTGCCATTTATACTAAGACCAACAGCTATCATTTTGCATTTTCAGCCTCTCTTGGAGTTTTGATAGCAGAAGACAACTTTTTTTTGTCCTTTATGCATGTGGTGAACTACATATACCTGTCCGGACACGCCCCTCTGCTGACTGCTCCTGTGGCTCCTCCCACAGACCCCTGTATAAAGGCGATTGGAGGCACTGCTCCTCCCTCAGTCTCCAGGATGTTGTGTGGTGGTTTCTTGCATCTAATAAAAGTTTATCATTCGCCTCCCATCTCCGAGATTTATTGATGGTGCATCAATGCACAGATAACTGATACTTGGTTGAGGGATTGGAGAATTAGGCACCGAATGCAGTCATATTCTTGCATTAGTAGCGACTTCCCTTCAACCTTTTGGTTCTTGAAACAGCCAGCTCAGCCCTAATCACTACAGTTTTGCAACACCCTGTTCACTTTGTTTTGAAATGTACTTCACATTTTTTTTGCTGTAATTGTTTTTTTTCATGTAAAAATAATTGAATAATTTATGTTTAATTTATGTTTTTCTTGTCAGGCTGCTAAAATAATTCTGTATGCCTGTGAAGCAGCTTCGGGTAAGATTTTCATTGCACTTGTGCATACATTTACATGTTCATATGCCAATAAACGATTTTGATTTTGACTTTAATCAGGAACATCAAGAGGGGGAGGAATTTGGGGAAAACTTTGAAACCACCTGGCCAGTGACGTATTTCTATGAAGGTGAAAAATGGTATTGCAGGTTGCGCCACTCATCAGACAAATTGCAGGAATAGACTGTATGAAAAAAAACCCCAGAAGAAACAGTATTTGGATCAACTTGTCTGCAATGGGCTCCTCTGCTTAACTCTCTTTCCTGATCTGATACGAGCAATTACAGTGTATGTTATAGTCATAAGAAAGCATCATCATTGAAACCATGTTGCTACCATCCTTAACATTAAAACAATTACAGAGAAAGTTGATGCCGCACCTCTAAACTGGGAAAAGCTCATATTATATAGAATTAAAATAAAAACAACAAAAAACAGCAGATGTTGGAAATTGGCAATAAAAATAGAAAATACCCTACAGGTCAGGCAGCATGTGTGGAGAGGTGAACAAGGTTAAGGATCAAAACTGAGAATTTTTCATTGAATGGAATGTTGCCTGTTTCTCTTTCCTCGGATGCTACCTGACTTGCAGAACATCACCAGCATGTTCCCTTTTTATATTCATATTATGTGCTTTATCATTCCACCCACAGAGTACCACAGGTTGATCTGAGCGGTTGCTCATGATGTATTGCCTTAGCTTTCAAACCAACAACAGACTTTTAAGAAAATGAAGTGAAAATCACGTTTGCAACATCAACACATCAATTCTTCCTAACATCTATAAATGGCAATCTGCTCCATTAAAAACATTGTTCAAAGTAAATATATTATCAAGGTACATTTAAGTCACCACATACAACCGAGTTTAATTTTCTTGCGGACATACTGTACTCAGTAATTCCGAGAACCATAATAGAATCAATGCAAGACTATACCCAACAGGACAGTCAACAACCAACATGCAAAAGACAGCATACTGTGCAAACAGAAAATTTAAAAACATAAAAATAAATAAGCAATAAATATTGAGAACTTGAGATGAAGAGTCCTCGCAAGTGAGACAATAGGTTGTGGGAACAGTTCTGTGATGGGGCAAGTGAAGTTGAATGAAGTTTTACTCCCTGGTTCAAGAGCCTGAGGGTTGAAGGGTAAAACTGTTCCTGAATCTGGTGGTGTTAGTCTTGAGGCTCCTGTACTACCCTGCTGATGGAAGCAGCAAGAAGAGAACATGTCCTGGGTGGTGGGGCTCCCTGATGATAGATGCTGCTTTCCTGCAACAGCTGGGGAGTGCTTTACCCGTGATAGACTGGCCCACATCCATTACTCCTTGTAGGGATCTCTGTTCAAGGGCATTGCTGTTCCCGCACCAGGCCATGATGCAGCCAATCAATATACTCTCCACCACACATCTGTAGAGGTTTGTCAAAGTTTTAGATCTCATGCCAAATCTTTTCAAACTTCTTAGGAAGTAGAGGTGCTGCTGTGCTTTCTTCATTATTGCACTTACGTTCTGAGTGCAGCTGAGGTTCTCTCAAATGATAATACCAAGGAATTTGCTGATCCTCTCCACCTCTGATTCCCTGATGAGGACTGGATCATGGACCTCTAGATTCCCCCTCCTGCAGTCAAACATCAGCTCCTTGGTCTTGCTGATAATGAGTGAGAGATGGTTGTAGTGGCTCCACTCAGCCAGATTTCCAATCTCCCTCCTATATGCTGATTCATCACCACATTTTGATTTGGACATGCCAGTGGTGTTGCCAGAAAATTAAACAATGCACTGGAGCTGTGCTTAGCTACGCAGTCATAAGTGTAAAGCGTGTAGAGCAGGGGGCCTTGTGTTACACCTATGCTGATGGTGTCTGTGGAGCAGATATTATTGCCCATCCAAACTGACTGGGGTCTGCAAGTGAGGAAAATGGAGGATCCAATTGCTCAAGGAAGTGTTGAGTCCAAGGTCTTGAAGCTTATTGATTAGTTTTCAGGGGATGCTAGTATTGAATGCTGAGCTTTAGTGCCAACCAAATGGCATTTGCTGTGGGCCTGTTGGGCTGGTAAGCAAACTGGAGCAGATCCAGGTCACTTCTCAGTGAGGAGTTGATGTGTCTCATCACCAACCTCTCAGAACACTTCTTCACTGTGGCAGAAAGTGCTACTGGGTGACAGTCTTGAGGCGCATAAACAAATTTTTCTTCGGCACTGGTATAATTGAAGCCTGCTTGAAGTAAGTAGACACCTCAGACTGCCAAAGCATTGAGCACTGAAACAGATTGTTGACACATTTGTGACTTCTATACGGCTTACAAATTGTGGGTCCAAACTAATCAATGGCTTGTTTTCACCAATAGTGGATGTGATTAATCTGTTGGCAATAAATTATTTTAACACATTGCTAGTCTCTGAAAATATGTATTGAGAAAGAGGCTAGATTTGAAACTATGCAATGGGATTTGTTAGCATGTTCAAGGAAAAACCACATTACTTAATGATGATGGAATGCCTTCATCTAAGTACTGTATTATGACCATATATTTGATTTCAGACAATAATGCTTTCAAGGCACTTCCTTATTGTGTGGAACTCTTTGAAGTTTCAACAGCCAGAAAGAAACAGGCAGTGAGTAATTGGTTTTGTTCTTCATGGTTATTATAAAATGCCAAAATGAACAAAGATCTTTGGAAGAGAATCACTTTCTAAAACTTTGTCCTCAAGATGTGGCTATCATTAGCAAAACTGGCATTTATTGCCCAATCCTTTGCAGTCCTTAAGTAGAAGTTGCTGATGACTGCAGCATGTCGATTGAAGATACTCCCACTGTGCGACTCACACAAAGTACAACACCACTAATTTGTGGGATGATAATAATGAAACTGTTCGCATTTACCTTTGTTCCCTTCCATAACAGGCAGCAACTTTGTGTGCAAGCACTTGCAAATGTGAAAGCCTCAGTGTTGTTGATGATGCTTGCTAAGATGTAAAAGACTTTTTGAAAGGTTATTTAAAAGAATGCATTTTCAAGATCTTTACCAAATTTTTAACAATTTAAAGGTATTAAAGAGCTTTGGCAGTATTTAGTGATTGAAAATATTTTGTTGTTTTTAATGTATTTGTCTACCTTAAAGATTTTTAAAATATTTTGCATGTTTTTGAAATATTTTACACTCGTAACTAATTATCCTACTAACTCGTATATCTTTGAAAGGTGGGAAGAAACCAAAGTACCCAAAGGAAACACAAGATGTCACGGAGTATGTACAAGCTCCTTACTGACTGTGGCAGGAATTGGACTTGGGTCGCTACCACTGTAATAGTGTTATGCTGATTGTTGCTCTACCGTGCCACCCCAATCAGGCAAAATCTAAAACGTGAACCATTTAGACAATAGACAATAGGTGCAGAAGTAGATCATTGGGCCCTTCGAGCCTGCACTGCCATTCTGAGATCATGGCTGATCATCTACTATCAACACCCGGTTCCTGCCTTGTCCCCATATCCCTTGATTCCCCTATCCACGAGATACCTATCTAGCTCCTTCTTGAAAGCATTTCTTGTTATAGCCTTCTCACAAGATGCTTTCCATTCCCACAGAATTGCTGTTTGTAAGGCAAATCCACAACATGGAGAACCTTCACAGTGTTCTGTACAAATTTTTACTGAGGCAGATTTTGTGTCGGCAATACTCACCACCAATTGTAATACCATTCCTTTTGTATTCAAATGACTTCCCTGGAGTTACTTGTGGGCCACTGTTCTTTCTGTATGCACAGGAGCTGTTTGTTGAGTTCCCAAAGATAGCAGAACTAGGGAAGATCGTAGAAAGCTGTAGGCCACAGTTTTTGGGCAACATCATTTATGGTCTCCTCTTTATTTTGATGAGCAATGGTTCAAAGTAGTTTCAGTCAGATACTTAGATTTCTTTTGTACATGGATATTATTTTTAAGTGATTGTTCAAACTTAATCCAGAACTAATGATTGAAAATTGGAACTGTTGACCATTTAGTGGAAAATGCACAAATTTTATTTTAAATCATTTGGGTGTTCATATGACTCTCAGCTGGTTGCTTGGCCCTGGAGTGCATTGTTTAGGCAGCTTTGGGCTCCATATTTAAGGAAGGAAGTGATAATATTGGAGACATGAGAATCATTCCGGGGATGAATGAGTGATTGTATAAAGAGGGGTTGATGTCTCTGGGCCTGTACTCACTGGAGTTTAAAAGGGTGATGGAGGGGCACCTATGGAATAATAAAAGGGATGGATGTGGAGAGAATGTTTCCGATAGTGGTAGAGTCTAGGACCAGAGGCTACAACCTCAGAATAAAAGAACATCCCTTAAGAGCAGAGTTGAGGAGGAATTTCTTTAGCTGGGGGTGGTAAGTCTGTGAAATTCATTGCCACAGATGGCTGTGCCAGGCAAGTCATTGGGTATATTTAAAACAGGCATTGATAGTTTCTTGATTAGTCAGGGTATCAAAAGTTACAGGGAGAATGATGAGAGGGGGAAGTATAAAACAGCTATGATTAAATGGCAGAGCAGACTCTACTCCTATGTCTTATGGCCTTTTATGTGAAATACTAAGTATAGCTTTAAGTAGAGAGGGGATAAGTTTAAGGGAGATGTGTGAGGCAAGTTTATTTACATAGAGTTATAGGTGCCTTAAAAATTCTGCTAGGGGGTTGATGAAAGTTAAGATGATACTGGAGTTTAAGAGGCAGATAGACACATAAATACGAAGGGAATGGAGGAATATTTTATATCTTCAGACCTATGACACTTTTTGCCAAGGAGATGGTTTCAATTTTTAACCAACAGTGCTAGCCCACCCCCTCTGCCCATTTGCCTGTCTTTTCAATATTACACTGGATATTTAGCTCCCAGCCATGATCTTCTTTCAACCATAACTCTGTGATGACCACAAGCACAGCATCCAAGTAAATCTCGCCTGAATGCAGCTCTCCCTTGGGAAAGAGAATCTGACTACCTCCTTTAACTCTGTCGATCTTCATAGATTTATAAATTACTATCAGGTCTTACCTCAGAAAAGATGCTCCTGTCTGTCCAGCTTCTACTTATAGGTAAGTATTATTATCTGATTACTCTTTTTTGTGATTGTTCTCGGCAATGAAATGATGTGCTTTGGAGCAGAATCTTTAACATATTACATAAAGAAATTCTTTGTGAATTCAAAAACTCTCTCACTGGGTAAACGGAGACTGCATCTTTCCCATGCTGTAGGCTCAGTACAATCTAGTCCTGCTTGAAATGATGGCGTCCTGTATCCTTCTTCCCCCATCACACGTGCATATGAACACAGAGTGAACTCCTAAACACAAGAAAGTCTGCAGATGCTGGAAATCCAAAGCAACGCACACAAAATGCTGGAGGAACTCAGCAGGTCAGGCAGCATCTATGGAAATGAATGAACAGACGACGTTTCAGGCCGATATCCTTCTTTGGAACTGAGAAGGGGGGGGGGGGGGGAGATGCCAGAATAAAAAGGCGGGGAAGGGGAAGGAAGCCAGCTGCTGTTGAACCAGAAATTTCAAGGCTTTTCAGCTTATGGCCCTTACTTGATGTTAGGACAGGTTTGTAGTGTTGATCCATAAACAGTTAGATTGAAACAATACAAATTCATTTCCGTGTCGACTACAGCCATCTGACAGAGGAGATTTTGATCCAATTCTTCTGGCCTTAAGTTAAATCTAAGTAGCAGAGGTATATGACTGCCATTACGTCCATTGCACTTGCTAGTTTCCCATACAGTGTCTTTTAAACCATTTTCTGTAGACTATTTTCTGAGTCAATGGATACTGACATGGTGAAATATAATTTTCACCAGCGTTGAGTTGGGTTTAATTTCTTGAGTGCATGTTTGTACCGCTGGTTGGGTTTTATGCCCTCTGCCAGATAAGACAGGAGCAGCCATGCAGCATATTGAATACTAGTTTCTATTTATAGACTTGCAGGTAATAAAGAGATCACTCTGTGGATTTTTCAGTAAAGCAGATGCTCTTGGTTTGATTTCTTCAAATGAATTGTGAGTTTCCTCTTGAGTGAAAATTTGTAACATATCAGAAGTGTTTCAGTCCATTGTCATCACTTACTGTCACCATGGTAAAGATTGTGTGAGTTCTGCCACTTCATACGTCAAAATGCAATGCAGGACTTAACTTTAGTCTACCGATTAAAATCAGCTGTAGATTTGTTTCCAGGCAATGGACTTCATAACTCTGTAAGTGTTTACTGTTTTGTCTTTTCTGCTCTTATTTTAGCTTTATTTTCATTTAATTTAGAAGATATTTTTTTTCAATTCCTAAGGAAAGGCTTCTTTGTTCTTCATTTTGGGTGTCAGTAGTTGCTGTCTGTTGAAGCTCCTTATAGGGGTGAATGGTCCTATGCACCATCATATTTCTGACTTGAGATAGGATTCAGGTTTATCTGTCTGATGAGATTGATTATAACAAGCTGTGGCATTGTATCGTAGTAGAAGTCAGCTGCCCAGGTTATCTGGTTGTGATGTTGTGCCTTGTGCTCGATGGTGATGTCTTCTGCTGCAGAAAAAAAGAAGTTTGCTGCTTTGGATGCCATCACAGCCGTGGAAAGAGCAACATCTCCCCATTTGTGAGTGAGATAATTACTGTGTTTTTTTTCCCATTTATTTCTAATTTTACTTCCTCTTCATATATCATATTATCTTTAGATAAAAAGACTTATTATGACTCCTAGTAGTAATGTGATCACTCGCATGAAGTTTGATGTTCTTCTGACGGGTTGTCTATTGGTGGGTCCTCAGGTGACTGTAGATACCGATCCGGGATTCATATACTCTGGTGCAGTGTGTGCAAGAATAAGCATGGTTATGGTTAGTGTTGGGTCTTTTGGTTCTTCAGTCTCTCCCTTCACAGCTGCCTCTTGTTTTCTGCAGCAGAGTGGAGGTCGTTTTCATGTAGCAGAGCTCCCTCTTGAACAGATTTCCTCCCGGTGTATCTACTGAGTGCCATGTCTTCCCAGGTTTCACAAGTAATGTTGAATCTCTTCAGAACGATTTTGATGTTATCTTTGAAGTGCTTCCTTTGCCCGCCAGGGTCTGGCTGACTTTATTTGTACTGAGATGTAATGCAGAGACTGTCTTCTTGAGTTTATGTACACTGATAAATTCATCTTTAAATTTTCCATTCCCTTTTTTTGTTTCCTCCCTTCAGATGTTGGCAATCAGGAGACTGAATGTATAATGTAGGTCCTCAATGTAGACTTTTGCCCTTTTGACCTACCAACCATTGTAAGGTGGTTGCTCCAGATGAGTTTCTGATCAGTGGCATCCCAAAGATATTTTTGTCAAATGTCAAGGTAGGGCGGAAGGTAGCCAAATTTTTTCTTGTCAGAGATGCTCATTGTCTGTCTCCTACCAGTTCAGGCCTGATGCCTGTCTGGGTAAAGCATAGAAACATAGAAAACCTACAGCACTATACAGGCCCTTCTGCCCACAAAGTTGTGCCAAACATGCCCCTACCTTAGGAATTACTAGGCTTACCTGTAACCCTCTATTTTACTAAGCTCCATGCACCTATCCAAAGGTCTCTTAAAAGACCCTATCGTATCCGCCTCCACCACTGTTGCTGGCAACTGCAAGCATGGGCTGCTTCATTTGCTGAAGAGGTGAACATGGAATTGAACAGTGCAATAATCAGAAAAGTTCAAAGTAAAATTTTATTATCAAAGTACATACATACATATCACCATATACAACCCTGAGATCCACTTTATTGATGCCATACTCCTACCTGTGGCCATCAAACTTTACAACTCCTCCCTCGGAGTGTCAGACACCCTGTGCCAATAAGCTGGTCCTGGACTTATTTCCACTTGGCATGATTAACTAATTATTATTATTTAATTATTTATGGTTTTATATTGCTATATTTCTTCACTATTCTTGGTTGGTGCAGCTGTAACGAAATACAATTTCCCTCAGGATCAATAAAGTATGTCTGTCTGTCTAATCATGTAGAATAACAACTGTAACAGAATCAATGAAAGACTGCCCAAGTAGGGGGTTCAACTAGAGTGCAGAAGCAACAAACTGTGCAAATGCAAATATAGACAATTAGCAATGAGAACATGAGATGATGAATCCTTGAAAATTACTCCCCACTTCTACTCTTATGATGCAAAGGAAGTCTTAGACAAAGCAGCTGTAGATGGTCAGGACTAGGACAATGCCCTGTGGAATTCCCGCAGTTTTGCCCTGGAGTTGAGATAATGAACTTCCAATAACCAGCAAGGTAATACACTAGCAGACGTTGGGGGTCACGGGAGCATAGCAGTTTGAGTTGCGCAATTATAGCGCCAGCCGAATGGGTTCAATTCCACTGCTGTCTGCAGGTTCTCCCCGTGACCACATGGATTTCCTTCAGGAGCCGCAGTTTCCTCCAACATTCCAAAGGTGTACGGGTTAGTCGGTTAATTGGTCCCAGTGGAGTAATTGGGGACATGGGCTCATTGGGCTGGAGGGGGCCTGTTACCGCACTGTGTCTCTAAATAAAATAAAATAGATGCAGCTTGATCCAAGGGAAGGGGATTGGGGGATTGAAGGGTGATTGTTGTTGTGGGTACCTCAGTGCATCAGTTATCTATTTTACAGATTTAATTTCAGCATAATTTTTCTTTTTTTGTTGATAGACTGTTCAACATTTGCATTTCACAAATGCAAATACTGTAGTCATGTAATGTCACATGCTAAGCTACTGAGATGTGACCACTTGGATAATGCTTAAGATCCCCAATTTTGCACAACGATATTCACAAGAAACACAACGGTGTCTCTTCCACCTCGGGCGACTGAAGAAGTTCGGTCTCAGCCACCAAATCCTCAAGACCTTCTACAGGGGCACCACTGAGGGCAGACTGGCTGTCTGTATCATTGCCTGATATGGGAACAGCACCAGCCTTGATCACTGGGCACTGCAGAGAGTGGTACGGACAGCCCAGCGCATCTGTGGATGTGAACTTCCCTCCATTGAGAACATTTACAGCAGCAGGTGCAGAAAGGAGGCCTGGACGATCATCGGGGACACCAGTCACTCCAACCACAAACTTTTTCAGCTGCTTCCATCTGGCAAATGGTACTGCAGCATTAAAGCCAGGACCAACTTCTTTTACAAGTCATTTTCACATGTCTGTGCATTACGACAGAGTCATAATGCAAAGGTTTTTACTGCCACACGTTTTTGGGATGGATGTAAGGTTTAAGTAAATTGAAATTGGGAACCAGCGTATTGATTTCCCACAATGAATCACATAATTCTTGCATATCATATACAAATCCCAAGAGATCACTGGTTTGTGTCAGTAGCCGTGTAACACTCATGTCATGACGACATGCTATTTTGGGCCACCCATGTTCAATGAAATCAAAGTGTGGACCACACACAGGAACAGCCCGGAGAATGGTTTAAAGGGGTTCTCTGCTAATTACACCCTTGATCATTCCACTGGATTTGAGCTGGCTTTTAAAGGTGCGCTGTTTACAAATATGTTTTTTCCACTAAGTAAGATGAAGGCTGTAATACTTTAATTAATTATGAATGCTTCCGTAGGTCCCATTAGGGCTTCAACATAACAAGGGGCAGGAGGAAATCAAAAATAAAATCCTTCAGAATACAGGGGACAGGAGAAGGATGGGCAGCAGGAGGACCTTTAGCTGAGTATCTTCTTGTTCCAGTCAGGAAGCGTGTGAGGAACATGAGTCTGTTGAGATGAAGATTCTCAAACCAGTCAGTTCTGTTACTTGTAGGAGGCAAAGTTTCAGCCATCAGTCTGTATCTGAAACACTCCCCCTGAGGAGAAGGTAAAAGCAGTCTTGGAATATTTAACCTCTAGACCATCCAGACCGTGTTTTGATATAGGCTACATCTCAAAGTTTGTATCACTGTACTGCCATGTGTGTTGTGGCAGGTCTCTGTATTTAAGCAGAAGAGCATTTATCTCCCCCTTCAGTGGTCAGACTGTGCCAGCATGCAGCAATTCTGCATTCTGATGAAAAATGTCACATTTCTTTATTTTCACTTTACGTGCCTGGTAATGGTCAGTTGTCACAGGAGTAATTTCATAATTCCCTTCTGTTGATCCACACCCTCAATGTCTGGGGATAACTGTCGAGTAGAAAGTTAATTCTTGTGGCTGTTGGGTCACACAGGAAACGTGCACTCAGCTCCTGACCTGGCAACGACTTTGATTTACAAGCCCATCCGTAATTCTGAAGGACGTCCTCTATTTGTCTTTGCAAGTGCAGCTCCAGAAAACAGAAAAGGCTTGACCTGCTCAGCACAATGCAGCCCACTGTGTCAACTCCTCCATCAACCACCCGGCGCTTTCATTCCAATCTAACGCAGTCTACAAAATGTATGGTGACCGGTGCTTTTGCTACCCCATCACTTGAAAGGTGGCATCCAAGACCATAAGGCATGGGACCAGAATTATGCCATTCAGCCTATCGAGTCTGCTCTGCCATTCCATCATTGCTAATTTATTATCCCTCTCAACCCCATTCTCCTCCCCATAACCTTTCGTGCTCTTACAAATCTAGAACCTATGAGCCTCCACTTTAAATATACCCAATGACTTGATCTCCATAGTCATATGTGGCAATGAATTCCACAGATTTATCACCCTCTGGCTAAAGAAATTCATCCTCATTTCTGTTCTAAAGGGACTTTCTTCTACTCTGAGACTGTACCCTCTGGTCCTAGTCACCCATATTCTCTCCGCATTCACTGTATCGAGACCTTTCTATATTCCAACTCATACAGAATCAGGGAATTGTACAGCACAGCCATTTGGCCCATCTTGTACATGCTGGCCCTATCCACACAATCCCATTTTGCTAGCATTAGGCTAGTGCCCCTAATTTGGGGGAATCGCTTCGTCAAGCACCCTTGCTCCATCCGTCACAAAAGGTGGAATTTTCTGGTAGGCACCCAGTTTAATTCTGCTTCCAATTCCCATTCTGAGGTGTCAGTTTATTGCCTCCTCTGTTGTCATAGTGGGGGCACTCTCAGGCTGGAGGAGCAGGCAACTTGATGGTGTGAGCATCGACTTGATGTCTAGTGGTTCCTGCCCCATTCCCCCTCTCTGTTCTTCCATTCCCAGTTCTGACTGCCCCCTAACACCTTTTCTTCTTCAACTGTCCATAACCTTCCTCCGGTGCCCCCCCTTCCCTTTCTTCCATGGTCCACTGTCCTCTCCTGTCAGATTCCTTGTTCTTCAGAAGCTTTACCTCTTCCACCTTTCACCGTACATTTTCTCACTTCATCTCCTCCTCCCCCACCCATCCATCCTCCCCCTCACCTGGATTCATCTATTACCTGTCAGCTTGTACTCCTTCCCCACCCCTTACCTTCTTAATCTGGCTTCTTCCCCCTTCCTTTCCAGAACTGATGAAGGGTCTCAGCCCAAAACATCAACTGCATATTCTGCCACATAGATGCTGCTCCATCTGCTGAATTCCTCCAGCATTCTGTATGTGTTTCCTTCTCTCCAATCTGAGTACCTGTCCGAATGATCTTAAACATTGTAAATGTATCTGCTCCAACACTTCCTCTGGTAACTCATTCTAGATAACTAGCACCTTTTCTGTGAAAGACCTACCCCATAGATTTTGTTCAAGTTTCTCCACTCTCCCCTTTTGTCTTAAATCTGTGTTCTCTAATTCCCAACTCCTATGCCCCAAAAACTACAGTAGTGCAAAAGTTTTAGGCACATGTATACAACAAGGGTGCCTAACACTTTTGCACAATACTGTTTGCACTCTCCCCTGAACATTGACAGCTCCTCATTTGAGATCATTAAGAGCACCAAAATTCTTGGTGTTCACCTGGTCCCTCAACACCAGCTCCATAGCCAAGAAAGTCCAGCAGTGTCTCTACTTTCTGCGAAGGCTGAGAGAAGTCCATCTCCCACGCCCCCATTCTCATCACATTCTACAGAGGATGTATCGAGAGCATCCTGAGCAGCTGCATCTCTGCCTGTTTTGGGAATTGCACCGTCTCAGATTGCAGGACCCTGCAGTGGATAGTGAGGTCAGCTGAGAAGATCATCAGGGTCTCTCTTCCTGCTATTACAGACATTTATACCACACACTGCACCTGAAAAGCTAACAGTATTGTGAAGGACTCCATGCACCGCTCACATAAACTCTTCTCCCTCCTGCCATCTGGCAAAAGGTATCGAAGCATTTGGGCTCTCATGACCAGACTGTGCAACAGTTTCTTCCCCTAAGCCATCAGACTCCTCAATACTCTGAATCCAGACTGACATCTACATTATATCAAATTATATTATAATTTGTCCTCTACTGTGCCTATTGTCTTGTTTCTTAGTTATTGTACTGCTCTGCACTGTTTTGTGCACTTTATGTAGGCCTGTGCAGGTCTGTAGTCTAGTGTAGTTTTTGTGCTGTTTTACGTAGTCTAGTGTAGCCTTGTGCTGTCTCACATAGTCTAGTTTAGTTTTTGATTTGTTTTATATAGTCTAGTGTAACCTTGTGCTGTCTCACATAGTCTTGTGTAGTTTTATGTTGTTTCATGTAGCACCAGGGTCCTGGAGGAACGTTGTTTCGATTTTACTGTGCCCTGTACCAGCAGCTTATGGTTGAAACGACAATAAACTTGACTTGTTTTTATCAGCATGGAAATCTGGTGGCAGCAGTGGATGTTGAGAATGGCAAGAGTGGAGGACAAGTGACAGAGAAGGTCTGACAGGGTGGGGGTGGTGTGGGTGCAGACACACACTGCCCTGAGACACCTGACCAGTTCATTTGGTTCCAAAAAATTTGTTTATTGTTCATTACAGAATGTCTCTCTGCTGCTTCATGCTTCCTCCCCATCTCCCTTTCCCTTTTCCCTTTCCCCAACCATGATTCCCCTCTCCCTGCCTCTTTCCCACTCTCACTCTCAGAGACCCATATCAGAGTCAGGTCTATCACCACTCACATATGTCATGAGTTTTTTTTTGGCACAGCAGTACAGTAAAGTTACTACAACACTGTGCAAAAGTCTTAGGCATCTCAACTATCTATCTATATATATATACATATCTGCCTAAGACGTTTGTTCAGGAATGTATGTTCAATCTGTCCTATCTTATGCACCTCAAATGTCACTTGTATTCAGCCACATACAAAGTGCTGAAGGAACTCAGCAGGTCAAGCAACATGTAGGGAGAAGAATAAACCGTTGACATTTGGACCCTTCATCAGGACTGGAAAGGAAGTGAGTAGAAGCCAGAATTAGAGCTTCTTGCACTCCAATGAGAATAACCCCAACCTATTCAATCTCTGTTTATAACCACAGTCTTTCATTTCAAACTACAACCTCGTGAATTTCTTCTGCTCACTCTTTATTGCTTCTGCAGCCTTACGTTGGTGTGGTAACCAGAAGTGTACACAAGTGGTGGCATGTTGCCCCAACTCTTACATATCATTCGTCCCAAATTCCTTCTTCCCTCCCCTCCCCACATATCCTGTGGGCCGCAATTTCCTGTTTCCCTATCAATGGGAACATGAAGTCCTCAGAGCTTGGAATGAAGCCAAGTGAATGTAAATAACATCTCAATACTGGAGCTGTTAGCCTAGGAGAGGTCACTGATGATAGTTTGTTTCTGTTTTCAATGACTCTGCAGAGGCAATATTGAAAGAATCATTCCGGTGCCTGTAGGTGCTTGCTGTAGTGAGAGAAATAGGGATCACTACTGTCCAGTAGATAATGACGGGTCTCTGCCTGAAGCGTTGTTTGTTTATTCCTCTCCATAGTTGCTGCATGCTGAGTTTCTCCAGCCCCTTTGTTTGGTTTCATGCACCTTTGATCGGATCCATCTGAGCATGCCGCCGACTTCCTGGTTTCATTTAATACAATGGGCACAGCCATCACGAGGTTGTGGCAAGGCACCGTGATGCCCGCAACACTTACCCGGAGGCGTTGCAACATGCACTGTCTTTTCTGTTTCTCTTGGCATCGCATCAGCTAAATGCATCAAAATGGTAGAATGCTTCTGGCTGACTAGACGCAGGAGATTCGGGAAAACCACCTAATCAGCTACAAAAACTGGTCTGACGTCCTGTAAATTCAGAATTAATTGGTAGAAATTGTACCTCAATGCCAGCCCTGGGTTAAGTCAACCTCATTTGTCTTGAAGCTTTCCTTCCTGAACCATGAAGAATATTGTAAATCTCACATACTGGCAGCCCTTCTTTCTCATTCCACATGATTAAGCATCAGTTCCATATTTATCTCGCACAATGAAGATTTTCCACAGCACAAAGACCACCTTTTAGCTTCCATGTGTGACTGCACAACCAATACAAAACTTAAGTAATTTCTAATGGGACTTTATGGAAGGAACTACTGAAAATAAATGTGTGTTTTTGTACTTGGAATTAGACCTATAACCTTGACATTTTATAGACTTCTGTATCCAGTAGACAGGCCAAGTTATAACTCTATCTCCCAAATTTTAAAGTCATAAATGTTTTGGCAAAAACTCCCTTTTGGTTCATAACTTTATTACTATTATTCTCTACAATTATAGATTAATAATAAAATATGAGTAAACTACTATTTGTCTATTTTTCTTATATCTTTTGTATTATTATCTATAATGACTCTGTACTCATTCATTTTAACTTATTTTAAACTTAACCTATTCTGTCTTTTTTAATTAAAAACCATCTGTTTTCCTTCATCTCCCTCAATCCCTTAGGCAGTTTCCATTTCAAGATCATTTTAGGGAAAAACCATATCTGATTACCAAGAAATGATTTCAAAGCCTAAGGGGGTTGACTTGGGTGGGAATATACAATATGTAATATCGCTTTGGCCGACAGTTATTCACCACATCCCTGTTCTCCATGACAATTTGTCCTCTTGAAGCCAGTGAACTGACAACTGGGGAGGGGTGGGGTGAAGACAGTCTTGCGTGAGTAGAAAGGACTTCGCTGATGCAAAGACATTTCTGAGTTTAAGACCCCATCCTTTCTCATCACCCTCAGTTGTAAATAAGACAGTTGGACACGCTTGGCCTTATCTGACACTCAAAAAATGGATAGTAACAAATAGGCAATCCTTATCTCCTCAAATGCTGATGAAGAGTAAGGATGGGGATGCATGAGGGGGCTTCATTGCATCTTAAATTTGGAAATGATCCCACCCGTGCATTTTTGGAAATACATTGTATCCCGTAAAGATGTTTCAATTTAGAATCGATGAGAACACCACAGAAAGTATTCTGATTGGCAGGCGTAATGGCTTGGGATGGCAAATGCTCTGCATGTGACCGCAAAAGAACCGCAGACAGTTGTAGATACCTCAGCACATCGCAGGCACCTGCCGCCCCTCTTGGATTCTGCCTATACTTCCAGCTGCCTCAGTAAAGCAGCCGACATAAATCAAATTCCCTACCCAGCCCAGACATTCTCTCTTCTTCCCTCTCTTGTCAGGTAGAAATAAAGTTCTAAGTAAAATCTATTGTCAGAGTACATGCTTGTCACCACGCACAACCCTGAAAGCATACTTGGGAAAGCTATAGAACAGTAACTGTAAACAGGATCAATGGACAATGGAAGTAGAGGAATTAGAAGATAGAAAAGCCTGAAATGATGTACCATCGGGCTTCTATCCCATTGTTATCAGACTCCTGAACAGACCTCTGGAACGAGATGATGGACTCTTGCCCACAGAATTTACCTCATTATGACATTGTGCTTTATCGTTTGCCTGCATTGCACTTTTTTGGTAGATTTTACACTTTATTCAGCATTGTTACTGTCTCACCTTCTAACTGCGTAATGATTTGATCTGTTTAAGCAGCAAGCTTTTCTCTGTGTCTTGGTGCATGTGACAATAATAAACCAATATCAATGCCAAAAATCTGTTACTTTAAGAGTCATGTGCATTTAAAAACAAAAGAGTAACATGGTTTAATAGTGACAATATCATTTGACCTTCAGTAGTACATGAATGTTGGATGGCAGTCTCCCAGTAGGTGTAGACCTCTCTGATATTATAGATGTAGGAGAATAATGAGCCCATATGGCCCCATGAGCCAGCTTGTTTAATGATCCAACAGAGTGAAGACCATGCTGCAGTAACGAAGGCTCCCAGCTACATCATTGCTAGTTGATTTCTGTCCCAGATGCATCAGGCAGAGTGCAGATTGATTTCTGTAATCGCAGGAGCTGCCGAGATATGATGTGGGTGGGGGGGGGGGGGTGGGGTGGGGAGGGGGAGCCACAGAATTTCTCTAAGGGCACGCAGAGTGGTTGAAAAGCTACAGCTGTTGTCAGGGGCAGGGGGTGCAGAAGGTAATTATTTATCAGTTTATGTTATCAACACAGTGTCAAAGCGGGAACCAAGGTTCACATTTCGAGCAGTCAGATGCCCGACAACAATTGATAGGTAATGGGGTCTCAGAGTACTTGCTTCTCATCCGTCTTCATGTCCTCTTCATGAATGCTTTCATGACAATGAAATATTGCCCGTCATCAATGTGTGAAAATGGAATTAGACCAGCTTATTTTAAATGCATTTACTTTTGTTAGATTCACTCATTTATTTCTTTTCGTTTTTTTTCTCTCAGCTAATACTAATTGATTTTACCACAGAGAAATTTGAACTGATTTCTGAAAGCTACTTTGCTGAATCACTTCTGGTGCTGAATACAAGATGAGTGAACAGTCACTTAAATTTTATTTCTGAACCATTTGATTATTCAGTCTTTCAGGTGTAGTCAAAGTATTAACAAAGAAAAACTGTTTTTTGTTTCAGCAGTGCCAGTTGTAGAAGTGATAGAGGGATTCTCGTGCATGTAATTGAAACCGTGCGCACTTATGTAGATTCTAAGTCAGGATGCATTTTAAAAGTCTGGCAGATGTTCAAGCCAAGCTGCCTGAATCTGCTCGATTCAATTGAATGATCACAGCTCTGATGTGGTAGCAAGGAAGTAAGCATTAATGTTGATCGGTTTACAGAAATCTAATGAAAGATTGTATTTACCCTTGCAAAGTAAAATCTGACTTTGGTCAGCCAGTCATTGAAAAAGATTAAGATACTATATAAATAGATCAAACCACTATCTGAATTGAGTACAGCTTTTCAAATGGTACTTTACCCAACCAATTCCAGTGAAGAATCACAGAAGGTTACTGTGGAGGTGACTAATGGTTCACTTTAATCTGTCAGCTTGTTGATAGAAGAATCTTGATGGAGGGGAAAGGGAGATGAGATTTATGGGAGAATGAAGCTAAATGAAATGTTTAGTGCAATCAGTGGCTAGGGATGTGTGGTTTATTGTGTCAGAAGTGGAGTTAATAATGTCTGTGGGGTTTGGCTTTGCTGCTATGTCGGGTCTAGTAAAAGGTTGGTGGATAGGGTGGGGGAACAGCTTGAACCAATGGGAGGTCATTATCCTTGTGGAGGGTAGGTTTGGTTTCCTGAGATCAGTCCAGTACATCTCAGTCCATCACAGAAATAAAACCCTCCCCAGCATTGAGCACGTTTGCAAGGAGTGCTGTCACAGGAAAGCAGCATCCATCATCAAGGATCCCCACCATCCAGGCCATGCTCTCTTCTCAGTGCTGCCATCAGGAAGGAGGGACAGGAGCCTCAGGGCCCACATCTCTGGGTTCAGGAACAGTCAGTATCCCCTAGGCCATCAGGCTTCTGAGCTGGAGTGGATAACTCCACTCACCTCAACCTTGAACTAATTCCAAAATTTATGGACTCATTTTCAAGCACTCTACAACTCACGTTCTCAGTGTTGTTTGTTAATTAATTAATTTACTGTGCTTGCACTATTTGTCCTCTTTTGCACATCAATTGTTTTTCCATCTTTGTTGCGTTTTTCATTTATTCTATTGTGCGTCTTTGTTCTAGAGTGAATGCCCACAAGAAAATGAATCACAGGGTAGTATACAGTGACATATGTACTTCCATAATAAATCTACTTTGAGATTTAAATTACATAAAGGTAAACTACCTGTGTTTGGTTCCTTATGCCAGTCTGGAACTTGAGTAAGGTGTGACCCTTTAAGTCAGCCTTGATGCACCATCAATAACTCTTGGAGACGGGAGGTGAACAATAGGCTTTTATTAGCTGCAAGAGACCACGATTAGTAGCAAGAGACCACCACACAACATCCTGGAGACTGAGGGGGGAGCAGTGCCTCCAACCGCCTTTATACAGGGGTCTGTGGGAGGAGCGACAGGAGCAGTCAGCAGAGGGGCGTGTCCAGACAGGTATACGTAGTTCACCACAAGCCTGACATGGGTTTTGTAGTGTCCGTGGAAGCTCTGAGTGAACACATACTTCACTGAAGCTCATAGGAGCAGTATTATGGTGGCTGTTGTACATCATCATCTGCTATCTTGTGTGTACAGATTGCTCCATGCAGTAAATGTCAGCTTGTGGAGGAACAGAATAAAAAAAACATTTTCTCATGCATTTCATTTTTGCACCAAATGATGGCAGATGATATTTATTAGAAAGTAACACATGGTGAAATACTATGGTAAAGAGATTAAGGGAAAGCACTCTGGATAATATTTTGAAGTGAGTGCTGAAACAGGGGGCAAAAGCATGCATCCTGCAAGATGGCAGGTATTTTGAAAAGGCTGCTCAAAATTTCTATCCCTGGAAGTTATGCAGAACATATTTTGAACTTTGATTAAGTATCAGCTGGTATATTTTATCCAAATTTGTCTGTCTGGCTAAATGCAAACAGGACTGGCCCTATTGCTTCAAGAATAATGAAAATTATCCTTGAATATAGTGGACTGAATCTGTGATGAGCAAAGTAATTACAGGGTTGTAAGTCAGACATCAAGAGTGAGGAAGTTCCTGGAAAAAAAATTCCAAGGGACAGAATAAATCTACACTTGGAAATGCAACAATTAATCAGCACGGCTTTGTTAGCATAGCTTTGTTTGTGGGAAATCCTATCAGAATGAACTTGTCTGAAATTTTGGAAGTATAGTGCCAAAGTATATTGATGAGGACAGTGTAGTCAAAGTAGCCTGCATGGACTTCAGTAATGCTTTTAACAAGTTCCTTCATGAAAAACTAACCCAAAAGGTTAGAGCTCATTGGATCAAGGACATCTTGGCAACTTGGATCCAAATTATCTTGGTAGATAGAAGGTGAGGAACTTTTCCCATTGGCAGAAACCAGAGGGCATGGGTTTTGCATAAGATGTAGAAGGCTTTGAGAGGATCTGAGGAAAAATTTCTCAGGTCATGGACAAAGTGCTGGAAATGGGACAAGCATAAATGGTTATGTAATGTGGATCAAAGGGCAATTTTCTATGATGTATGACACTTTGACCTTATAAAGTGTGGAATCAAGTGACTGTTAATCCACCCATTACTGTTGTAGTTGCGTATTTTACTTTCAAAATCTCACAGTTTATTTCCCTCTCTCAAATACTGTAGGTCAAATCTGACTGATTAGAACAAACTTTTGTGACTTGTCCCACAAGTTCTTTTTATAGCTTAAATTCATGTTTTGTTAGATTATGATAATATTTGGGATGTTTTAATACATGAAAATACCATCTATATCTGTAACCTGGACGTTATAATTGATCCAATGTTTTCCTTTAAATTTTCTCTAGAAATAATTTCATGCTTGAAGCTGTCAACACATAAAAGTCAGTGCGTGTATTTAGGACTTCTCAGCAAAATTTTATTGCACTTAAGGTCCAAGATTTTGTACACAATCCATTTTGTTTTCCTTATTTAACTGCACGTGGGGGACTTTCTCTGCCTTGGAGAAAGTCAGATAGTCCACAGGTCATGGATTGTAGATCATGGGTTCTGGATCACAGTGAAACAGAGCTTCTTTGGAAGATGGATGATTAGGAATATTGAGGGTCAGGATCATGGAATTATGGCAAGTGGGGAGAGGGCAATTGTTGGCCCATGGAAGAGCTGTTGTATTACTTAGATGGTTTGAAATGGGCAAAGTCATAATCTATTGAAAGTAGGCCAATATTGAAATAACAAACACAAGAGAGACTGCAGATTCTAGAAGTCTTGTGCAACACACACAAATTGCTGTAGGAACTCAGCTGATCAGAGAACAAAATAAACAGTTGATGTTTCGGATCAAGATCCAATGAAGGATCTCAGCCCAAAATGTCGACTGTTTATTTCCCTCCATACATGCTGTCTGATCTTTTGAGTTCCTCCAGCGTTTTATGTTTGGTGCTCGAAGTTGCAATGAAACACATTTTGGTTATAACATTGTGAAAAGGACCAAAATTGAGACATAATCTGATGATCTAAAAGAGTCATACTTGTTGGTTCTTCCATATACCAGGTTCCATAGTCTTTGACCAGACTAAGCAATATGCCTTTAAGCTCTGCTGAAACAAGCATCGAAAGCATCGTGTTGGCTGACTTCTACTTAGATGGCCTGTGACATTCAATGGCGACGCATGTGTGAATAAACTGGCCAGAAGTGACATCAAAAAGTGATTAACATGCCATTTGATATCACTGGGTTTCCATGATGGCATATTTTTCATTGAAGTCCCCTGTGTAGTGCATTAAAATGGTGTGTTGAGGAAAAAATTCGTAGCACATGAAATATCGATTTTTTTATATAGTCAATGTACAGTACGTCTTAACTTTAAAATTCATTATGCTAAAGTCTTGAAGCTCTACTTTTTAGCAAATGACATAGTGTAGATATCAAAAGCTTAATAATATTCCTAAGCTACCTAACAGTATATTAAAGTGAGGTTAATAATAACCCTAAAAAATGAGGTGTTCTATTATTATCTGTGTTCATTTGGATGGAACAAAGGGAACACAGAAGAAATACGTTCCTTATAAAACTCAATCCCAAATGATGGCCTTTATTTATGGTGAGGAATCATTAAATAAATCTATCTAGTTTAATGAATAATTCATAATTAAATGCATTATTTAAAAGGTCATAAAAGTGCATAATTTAAAAGGCCAATTGTCTTTTTTATTTTTTTATTTTAAGGTTTTAATGACTTTAGACACAATTGAAATGTAGCCGACTCCATGTATTTCATTCTTTTAAAAATAGATCAGAAGTAACTTAGGTTAATGGGTTGTTATTGATTATTGCACCATTCTGAGCTGTGCACTAAAAATCTCTCCTCTAAATAGCCTGTACTTGCAACAATCATAAATCCAAGTATTTCTAATGAAAATTCACACCAGCACTCTCATAAGCCTGTGAAGACTTCATTATCTTGATTTGATCAAACATAATAAAATATTATAAATCACAATATTTTAATATGATCAGCTTTTTCTCCATACTCTGACTTCTGCAAACTGGGAAAAACTGTCAGTGCAAATCAGAAAATTGCTAGCGTCATGCCCAAAGATTTTCCATCAAATAAACATGAGGCAATAAAAATAATCCAGCTTCTATTTATCACCACTAATCCAGTGAACCTGTTTTGCCTTTATGGTGCGTTAATATGGATCCAGAGAGCAGAGGGTTCAACAGTGATCCCATGCAAATCCTCCAGTGACTACCAAACTCTCTCTTTGCACGTGTCAGTATCCATGCATATTGAGTTCACAGGTTATCGAAACAATACTCTATTCATTAGATTCATCCACTACAGGAAGTCCGCAAATTACAACAGGATTATTTTCCTGAGAGCTATTCGTAACTGCAAATGAACACTAAACATTGTGTGAGAAGTTACAGCGGGGTCTGTTGGTGTGTGCTTCCATTGGCCAGAAGATTCTAAAGCCTGATAGCACATACCAAAAAGCTTCTACCCTGCTGTTATAAGACTATTAAATAATTCCCTAACACAATAAATTGGAGACTTGACTTCACAATCTACCTCGTTATGATCTTGAACCTTATTGATTACCTGCACTACACTTTCTCCGTTGCTGTTTAATTTTATTCTGTATTTTGGTTTTTATATTGTTCTACCACACTTCAATGTGTACTGATTTGGTCTATATGAACAGGTTGCAAGACAAGATTTCCACTGTATCTCAGTACACGTGACAATAATAATCCAATTCCAATTGTGATGGTAGAGTATGTAAACATGGGATGGATTCAAGATTCAGGAACGTTCAGTGTCATTTTTATTACACAGGTGTAAAGGAGAATGAAATAATTGTTACTCCAGATCTGATGCAACACAAGAAGAAACACAATAAGAAGAGTACAACAATAATAAAAACACAGTATATATAAATGCATAAGACAGCTTATATACTAGATTGATTGTATGTCCATAAAGTAACACTAGGCACAGGAGTGTCTGTACATAAGACGACTAACAGGAAATGATAAAGCAGTGGTGGTTCAGGGTGTGGAGGGGTGGGTTTGCGGGTAGAGGTGTTCATCAACTTTACTGCTAGGGGAAAGTAACTGTTCTTGGGTTTGGCAGTCCTGGCACAAATGCTATGTCTTCTCCTTTCTGATGGGAGTGGACAAGCAGTCCATGAGCAGGGTGGTGTGATTCTTCATGATGGTACTGGCCCTTTTCTGGCACCTTTCTGTATATCTGTCCTTGAAGGCAGGTTAATAAGTGATCGAGTAAGTCTACTTAGCACTCACAACTCCAGTTGGCTCAAACCAACCCCCAACTGTTGCGGTCTTTGGTGGTGATTTTGGTGGGGCAGTGGTGAGAGGAGACACATGGAGATGCTCCTTTCCACCTGGCACAGGATGCTTACCACACATGGCAGCCTGAAAACCCCTGTAAGCTGGCATTCACAACCCTGGGAGCACCTGTATGTGACAAGGCAAAAAGTGTGCTAATGAAAGCAAAAGGTAACTTACATTTGTTGACACTGAACTGAAAGACATTTCATCTCAACTGGAATTTGATATGCAGTCTGTCAGGAAGAATTTCACATCTTTGTAGTTAATGGTTGCAAACCAGCTGTTCCCTGAATGGTGGTGACAGTGGAGCTGATTCTAATGGATGTAGAGGGACAAGTGGAGCAAGTTCTAGTGGGAAACAAGAAGCAGAAAAGAACATAGAAAACTTTAGCACTGTGCCATCTTTTTAATCTACTTTAGTATCAATCTAACCCTACCCTCCTGCATAATACTCCATTTTTCTATCGTCCATGTGCCCGTTTATGTTCTCTGGACATGGGCTCAGTTGATGTTGCTTTCGTATGAGGAGAAAATACACTACAATTACTAGTGTCATATCAGGAAAAGGAATTAAGTAGAAGAGCCCATTGCAGATCACTTGTGCAAGTTTGACTAAATACTATTTTTTTCTTGCAGTCTACTCCTGCCTTTTGTCTGATGATGAATGATGTAATCTCCAAAACATAGAACATAGAACATTAGAGCACAGTACAGGCTTTTCAACCCATGATGTTGTGCCAACCTTTTAACCTACCTGAGGATCAATCAAACCCTTCTCTTCTATGTAGTTCTAATTTTTTCTATCATCCACATCTGTAAGAGTTTCTTATGTGTCTGTAATATATCTGCCTCTACTACCACCCCGGATGTGTGTTCCACTCAGCCACGACTCTCTTAATAAAACCTAGCTTTGACGTCCTCCCGATACTTTCGTACAATTCCCTTAAAATTATGCCCCCTGGTATTAGCTATTTCTGTTCTGGGGAAAAGCCCCTGGCCACCCACTTCAGTCTATGTCTCTTCTCATCTTGAACACCTCTACCAAGTCACTTCTCATCCTCCTTCACCCCAAATCGAAAAGCCTTAGTGATAAAGGATGAGAGGTGATTATTAGTAAGTTAAGAGGTAAGTGATAGCGTTCGGGTTGGGGCAGTTGGTATACAAATTGTTGCACTGTGCGTAGAGACTGTGAAGAAGGATAGGGCAAAATTGATGTGAGTGGGATGAGTTGAAGTGTAACATAGGGGCAAAATCAAAAAGGAAGATAAAAATAGGGCTGAAGATGTTATACTTAAATGCACACAGTATATGAAAGAAGGTAGATGATCTTTTAGTCCTACTAGAGACTGGCAGGTATGGTGTTACAGGCATCACTGAGTCATGGCTGAAAGAAGTTCACAATTGGAGGCTTAACATCCAAGAAAACACCCGAGCTATATATACGTGCCTGGGAGTTTTGCATAGTACTGTACTTTTTCAGGGCATAGGAGTTGAAGACTAAACGACACAGGTTTAAGGCAAAAGGTGAGAGCAGAGAAACCTGAACAAAATCTAAGGGGTAGGTTTTTCACAGAGAAGGCGGTAGTTATCTGGAACGAGTTGCCAGATGAATTTGTGGAGGAAGATACATTCACCATGTTTAAAAGTCATTTGGGCAGATACTCAGATTGGAAAGAAGTAGAAGGAAACACACACAAAGTGCTGGAGGAACTCAGCAGTCAGGCAGCATCGATGGATAAAATTGATAGTCGACGTTTCAGTCCCGAAGAAGGCTCTCGGCCTGACTATTTTTTTTTTCCATAGATGCTGCCTGACCTGCTGAGTTCCTCCAGCATTTTGTGTGTGTTGCCTTGGATTGCAGCATCTGCAGACTTGCTTGCATTTATGATTTGGGAGATAGAAATGATCTATAAAAATGGCAATGTTATGATAGTTATGGAGGATTTCAATATGCAGGTAAATTGGGAAGCTTGGTTGGTGTTAGATCCCAAAAAGGGAATTTGTAGAATGCGTACAAGATGCTTTTTTAGAGCAGTTTGTGGATTAGCCTACTAGAGAAGAATCAATTCTGGATTGGGTGTAATGAATCAGAATTGATTAGGGAACTTAAGATGAAGGAATTCTTAGGAGGTAGTGATCATAATATGATGGATTTTACCATGAAGTTTGAGAGGGAGAAGCTAAATCATATGTATCAATATTATATGAAATAAGGGGGATTACAGAGCTATGGTGGAGGAGCTGGCCAAAGTTGATTTGTAGGGGACATTTGAGAGGATGATAGCAGATCAGCAATGGCTGGAATTTCTGGGAACAATTCAGAAAATGCAGGATAGATACATCCCAAAGAAGAAAAAGTATTATAAATGGACGAGGAGGTAACTGTGGTTGACAAGGGATGTCAAAAACAGCATTAAAAGCAAAAGAGAGGACATAGAATATAATTAAAAATCGTGAGAAGTTGGAGGATTGAGAAGCTTTTTAAAACCAACAGAGGCAACCAAAAAAAAAGCCATAAGGAGAGAAAATATGAAATACGAAAGTAAGCTAGCCAATACTATCAATGAGGATATATAAATGGTAAAAGAAGGCTGAGAATGGACATGGGCTCTCTGGAAAATGATGCTGTAGAGGTAGTAATGGGGTACAAAAAATGACAGATGGACATAATAAGTATTTTGCATCAGACTTCACTCTGGAAGACACTAGCAGTACGTCAGAAATTGAAGAGTGTCATGGGGCAGAAGTGATTGCAGTTGCCATTATTAACGAGAAGATACCCAGAAAGCTGAAAGATCTGAAGGTGCTGCAGACATTGTGTGTTTACTGTTTCAGTAATATTTGAGAAATGTTGTAAATATTATGTTGATTAAATATTCTTTGTTTAAATAATTCGCTATGGGCTATATGTAAAAATACATGAATTGTATACATCATGATACTACCACGTGATACCTGCGTGCGTGTCACTAAAGAAAAATGAAACATACATTTATTCCTGCCTCTGTGTTTTTCAATAGATCTTATATTTTAGAGTTACCAAATATACCAGAGGCAATGAGGGAGTTTTAAGCAAACCCGAGATGTTGAAGCCTAGTGAGATGTTCAAGTTAAAAAAAGTGCAGTGAGAAACATTTGATTAATAAAAACAGCGTAGCCTATGCCTCTTCAGAAAAGGAAAAGGAAAAAATCGGACAAATTCACGGGTTCATAAACAGTGAATACTAGGTAATAATAACAAAGGAAATAAAAAGCAGGAATGGCTGGCTACGTCAAAAAGATTGACACGTTCAATTGCTCAAGAGATAACTGGATTTTGTACACTGAACGGATTGAGTAGTATTTTAAAGCAAATGGAATAGCTGATGAGAAGCAGGTGGCAGTTTTGCTGAGTGTATTTGGTTTAAAGGCATACAATTTGCTTAGAGGTTTGAATGCTCCAGCCAAACCAGCTGCAGTGACCTTTTCTGACATCGGGAAAGAAATGCAGGAACATTTAGAAGCAAAGCCATTGTTGAATGCACAACACTTTAGTTTTATAAGTGGAATCAAAAGGAAGGGAGTCCATTTCAGCATACGTGGCTGAATTGGAGACATTGTCTGAGATTTGTCAGTTCAGTAATGGGCTTAATGATGCACTGAGAGATTGCTTAGTTTGTAGAATCCTCAAAGTTCAAAGTAAAATTTATTATCAGGGTAGACACATGTCACCACATACAACCCTGAGATTAATTTTCTGCAGGCCTGCTGAGCAAATCCGTAGAAAAGTAACAGTAAACAGGATCAACGGACAACAAACTGTGCAAATGCAAATACAAATAAATAGCAAGTGTAGTGCCCTGGTTCACATCTTTACTGTTATGCTGTAGGTATTCATTTAGCAGCTCTGTAAGAGCTGTTCGTTCTGCTTTCAGCCTGTTTGGGTTATTGTCGAAGATAAGGGATGATGTGGAATGTGTGCCATCCAATTAGCAAGAGGTTTTTCTTGGTGAGGGACAATAAGGTTGGTCTTGTGGTTTTCTTTGTTGGCAGATGGAGAGAATTGATGCTGGGGAGAACCAGCCATCACATACGATCTGGTGGGAGACCTGTTTTTTTTCGAAATGGATTACCAGCGGCGTTTGGAAGGTTGTGTGTACTTCCACGTTTACCTTGTGAGTGACAGAGAAGTTCAAGATGAGCTCCAACTTGTGCACATTTGACTGTTTAGTTAGAATGGGCCCTTTTCTTTTTGTTTTTCCTTACGAACCTTTTAGTTAAGATTCATAAATATAATTCCTTTAATCTTATGCAGTGTACTGTCTGTTATTTCGTGGCATTAACTTGTGACAGGGTAGCAAATTAAACAGCATCCACACAAACAGTGGGTGTTGGGGGGGGGGGTGCTCATGTCTCAACTTACACGCTTGGTGGGGCTGGAGGTTGTCTTCCCTAGACTTGCACAGCCGAGGAAGCCAGAGTGTTTCACTGGGGGCTCGTCCGGGATCAATTTCGTTGGATGCTGTGTGATTGCCCTGAGCATTGATTCAGTGGGTTATGTGTTTAAGTCTGTGTTGAACTATTTTTTGGTAAAGTGATTATGATATGTGGTTGTGGATGTTGCAGTGCTGGAGCCAAGGTTTGATGAAATGGCGGGCAAAGACTTTGTGCTAGCTCAGACTAGCACTGATGTAATGGCAGTAGAGCTGCCTGGTACTATTGGGGCCCTAGGAGAGAGGGGGACATGGGCTCTCTGTACTTCCTGGGAGGAGGGGAGTGAAGGCAAGTGTGCAGAATCCAAAGCCAAGTTTCCTATAGCTGGGGTCGGACCTCTCATTTCTGCAGAGCAAGGGGAAGGAGTGGTCTGATGTAGAGGGTCTAGTGAGTCCTCCAGCGAGGGATGAGCATTCTGAGTTGGTAGCGGCCTTTGCCTCCCCAACGAATAAACGGCAAAATGCCCAGGTTCAAAGTCCCGACTATCGTAGGCTCAGCTTGTTCTCGGGAATGAAGCCCACCCCTAAAGGGGAAGAGGAGTATCAGACTTGGGCAGAACAGACCTCTCAGTTGTTAGATGAGCGGCATTGCTCTGATGACGAGAAAAGACAGTGATTGGTTGACATGGAGAGATCCATAAAGACACAGAACCCCCGTGCAGCACTAAAAAAGGTGTTTGGTGCAACGGGAAGCCCGTTGGCGCTTACGACGGGGTTTCAGAACATACTTCAGGAGAAGGGGGAGAAGCTTTCCACCTACATTTTTTGGCTAGAGAGGCAGCTAAATTTCTTGCGGTGTGGAGGAGCCGTTCAAACGGCTGAGGTGAATCAGTTAAGAATGGACCAAGTACTTGTTGAGAATGCTTGTTGAGCAGACCAGAGAAGCAAGAGAGGGGGAGAATGTGATGGAGGCATGGAGGCTTCTGGCTGCAGGGTACAATCCTCGGTAGTGGTCCCCTCGGTTGAGGTGACCACTGATAGCCCAACCCAGAGAGTGAAGGAGCTTGTGGCAGTTTAGGACTGAGATGTCCCAGTTGTTATCAGCGTGTGCACCCCCTCCCCTCATATGATAGAACTGATAGGGAGACGGATCCCCTAAGGGGATGGACCATGTGTGTTAACAAGCATGAAACAACAAGATAACGAAGCCTTAAAGTGAGACCATTGGTTGTGGGAATACCAGGAGTAGAATGAGTGTAGTTATCCCCTTTTGTTCAGGAGCCTGATGGTTCAGGGGTAGTAACAGTTCTTGAACCTGGTGGTGCAATACCTCAGGCACGTGCTACCTTCAACCTGATGGTAGCAGCGAGGAAAGAGCATGGCCTGGGTGTTGAGCATCTTTGATGATGGACGCTACTTTTCTATGGCAACATTTCATGTAGATATGCTCAATGGCTGGGAGTTTTACTGTGATTTACTGGGCTGAATTCACTGCATTTTGTAGGATTTTCCTCCGTAAGGCATTGGAGTTCCCATACCAGGCTGTAATGCAGCCAGTCAGCACACTTTCCACCACACATCTATAGAAGTTTGCCAAGGTTTTTGATGACATGGCGATTCTCCGCAGACTCCTGAGGAAGTAGAAGTGCTGTTGTGCTTTCTTTGCAATTATATTTAGATGATGTGTCTATGACAGGTCCTTTGAAATTACCTCCTTTGATACAGCCCAGAACAGTAGTATGATCAGCAATCCTAGAAAAAAAACTTTCAATAATGGCTCAACATACATTTAAAAGAGCATTTGAAATAGCAGGAATAAAGGCATAGACTATTTTCTACATGAGGAGAGAATTCACAGTGTGTTGATACAGAACAAGGTAAAAAAATAACAATGCAGAATAAAGTGTAAAAACTACAGAGCAGGGGCAGTGCAGGTAAACAAAAGAATGTAAGATCGTAAAAAGGTAGATTGTGAGGTCAAGAGTCCATCTTATCATACAAGAGGTCTGTTCAAGAGTCTGATAACAATAGGATAGACCCACCATTAAAAAGGTCAGCCTTCACCCAATCTAATACATTGCACATTGCTTCAAGAAAAGACTGGGAGTAATGGATGGAGACAAGATCCTGGAACCTAGCAACATCCTTGCCACAGTGGATAGTCCAGCACCAGCTTTGACTCTGGCTAAACTGCTGCAGTACAGCTTAAAGTACAGCAATAACCTGATAGTGACGGAAGCTTCTCAGATGGGTCCTGCCAATAAAAAGCTGGCCAGATCCAATCCAGCTAATTCAAGAGCAATTTGTTTACTATCAATCATTAGCAATTTGATGGCATATGTTGGCAATATTCCTAACTAATGGCACTCTCTCTCCAATGATATGCCACCTTTGAAAAAGTTACGTTTCTCTAGGAAGGCTCAGCTCCAGAGCTCATCAGAACCTTGACTTAAACAAGAATCAAGGAACTGGATTCCAGGGTAAGAGTGTTGCTCTAGACATCAAGGTAGCATTTATATGAATATGATATCAAGCTTCCCTAGCAAAACGAAGTAAGTGGCTATCAAGAAGAAAAGGTCCAATGACTAGAGTCATACCACAAAAAGGACAATGACTGTTGGAGGTCAATCACCTCAACCCCAGAACTTCACAGAAATCATTCCTCAGTGCCCTTCCTAACCATCTTCAGACCTTCTTCAATGACTTTCTTTCAATCATAAGCGGCGATATTTACTAAATATTGTGCAATCTTCAGTTCCATTTGCAACTCTCCAGTGACTGAGGCAGTTTACGCCCTCACATAGCAAAGCCTCAACAACATTTCAGGTACGAACTGATAATTGGCAAGTAACACATGCCGACTCTCAAAGTCCAACCCTATGTCCCATGGTGAGAGGTGGAAATGGATAGGACTGACCAACAGGGCTCTGGTGAAGCTGTATAGACCAATTTCCCATAGAGTGGAAGCAGTGGATTGCAGAAGCGTTAATGAACACCAACCATACCATCGACTTCAGAGGATGACAGACACAGGAGGTCATCGATGGCCCATGCTCCACTTAGGAGCTAAAAGCCCAAGTAAGTAATTGACACTCAAACCACTGAACTGGCCATATAGTCATCATCTCCAGTTAATGACCTATTCAATCGCATTGCCATTATTGAGTCTTCCACCCTTCCATTGGCATCCTGGAGTTCATATTTGGCAGAAACATAACTGGGTCAAACACAAAAGCATGTGTTCCATGCTGACTGACTCGTCTCACCCTGATCCATTTTGAACAGGGGTTCCCAACCATTTTTATGCCATTAACTGAGGTTGAGAACCTTTGATTTAGAAAGTTCAAAGATCAAAGTAAATTTTATTATCAAAGTACATAGTGTATACATTACCATACACAACCCCGAGATTCATTTCCTTGTGGGCATACTCAGCAAATCTATAGAATAGTAACTATAACAGGATCAATGAACGATCAAGCAGAGTGCAGAAGACAATAAACTGTGCAAAGCCAAATATAAATAAATAGCAATAAATAATGAGAACATGAGAATTAGAGCCCTTAAAGTGAGATCATTGGTTGTGGGAACATCTCAAGCGAGTGTAGTTATTCCCTTTTGTTCAAAAGCCTGATGATTGAGCGTTAGTAACTTGAACTTGACGGTATGAGTCTTGAGGCTCCTGTACCTACAGCAGCGAGGAAAAGTCACGGCCTGGGTGGTGGGGATCTCTGATGATGGATGCTGCTTTCCTGTAATAGTCTTTCGCATAGTTGTGCTCAATGGTTGGGAGGGCTTTAACTGTGATATACCGGGCTGAAGGTGTGTTAGAAGGAATTTAGAAGGTATGAACGCAACCTACAACATTCAAGGAGCCTAGCTCCAATTGTGATGAACAGTTCGTTGAAGGGCATTCTATCTACCAGTCTGCCTCTCTCCACCACTTGTGTTCTGCTGCTCCATTGTGTTTTCTGCAAAATGTACTCAGTTACTTCAACAGGATCTCTCTAACCTGCAACCTTAACCACATGGCAGAGAAGGGCAGCAGGTACATAGAAACACCACCAACTTCATGTTTCCTTCCAACTCACACAGCGCCTTCATTTGGAAAATAACTAGTGCTATTGCTCAGCAACGGGTACACATCCAGGAACTCCCTCCTTGACAGCCTTGTGAGAGTACCTTCAGAAAAATCTATAACATTTCATTATCACCTTCTCAAGGACAATCAGGGGTGGTTAATATATGTGACTTTGTAAGTGAATATCCTGAAAAATCAATAAAATAAAAAAGAAACCCTTCTTTAGCAACACACACAAAATGCTGGAGGAACTCAGCAGGGCGGACAGCATTGATGGAAATGAATCAACAGTCAATGTTTTGGGCTGAGAACCTTCTTCAGGGCTGAAAAGGAAGGGAGAGGACAACAGAATAAAAAGGTGGGGGGAGGGGAAGAAGTGGACGGTGGCAGGGAAAACCAGGTGGGTGGGAAAGGTAAAGGGCAGGAGAAGAAAGAATCTGATAGGAGAGGAGAGTGGACCATAGGAGAAGGGGACCCAGGGGGAAATGATAGGCAGGTGAGAAGAGGTCGAAGTTAGAGTGGGGAACAGAGGAAGGGAGAGAGAAATTTATTTACCAGAAGGAAAAATCAATTTTCAGGCCACCAGTTTGGAGGCTACCCAAATGGAATGTAAGATGTTGCACCTCCATTCTGAGGGAGGCTTCATCTTCCTTTCATATCTACAGTCTACGTACTTTGGTAATACATTTATTTTGAACTTTGAGCAGGGTTTTATTAACTATCAGAGCTAGTCTGATGGGCTGAGTGGCCCATGCTGCTCCTCATTTGTATGTTTGTTACATATGATACGAGATATTTGACCTTCTGCCATGCCTTGCAGAGCTGCTCATGGTATTTGGCCTTTAACCTCTTGGATTTGTGTTGAGAATTTTTTTCTTCGGGCTATGTCTGGTTTCTTTTGCATGTAATCTTCTGGGTGCGATCCATTCCTTTCTATTATTCTGCCCATAGCCTAAACAGGCATCACCCTCCTGGTTACAGATTGCTATCGCTTTTGTCTCACTTTTATGATGACCTCATCTGTGTTTCTTCCCCTTCATATCAAAGTCAACAAGTGTCTGAAACATGTTCTTCAACTGCAGAACAAAGGCTTTCTGTGTTGCAATGACCTTCAGCTTGTCATGTCCCTTGTTTGGGAGAAATACACTTCTCTAACTGATTTATATTTAGTGAGAGTTTTAACTTTTTTTTAAAAAATGTGTTAATTGTGTGACTGATCTTTTGAACATTTTGGAAAATTTTTGAATGTTTGAATATTGGGAAGAATTCAATGTTTTTCTTAGGTTTGAATATATAAATAGAAACAGAATTTTGTCTCCTCGCGGTAAGTTCACAACTGTTATATTTTTAATTGCAGCTAATGCTCGAGGCCAGCTTAGCCAGCTGCCAACGTTTTATTCAGCTGTTTCAGGAGTTAAAGTTGCTCTGACTCAGACAGCGTTACACACACAAGAGCTGACTGCCGCGCAGGTCCTCACCAGGGAAAAATGGCTGAAACCTCTCTGCAGGTTATCACTACATAAGTCAGCACTGAACTCAGGCAGTTTCTGAGTGTAGCCATATTTATTCTTTCTTTGTGTTGGCAGAGTATATTAGTTTTCTATGTAGTTCGATGATTTTTAAAAAAAATATGGCCTATTCATAGTTTCATTATCACCAGTCAGTCATTTATCATATTTCGCCATTCAGAGAACTGACTCGTTGCTGGCAGCAAGTTATGGGCAATGTCATTTTAGCTTCTATTATGGCATGGTTACTGACATAGAACAGATTATCAAGTCAACTGTGACCAATAGATAAGGTGAAAAATTACTGAATTCGTCAAATTCAATTATTTGATTCTGTAAGTACCAATGTGCCAGTTGGTTCCTAGAATAATACCAAGGAAATCAGTAGACTTGACCTAAAATAATGCCATTATTCATCCAGTAATCTTGTTTGTTACTCCACATGTGAATCATTATACCAAGATAAATTGCTGTAATGTCTAATATCATTAGTTCGGCTCCACTGCTTTCTTTAGTGACACTAATTTGAGAAAGCATTTGGCAGAAATCAATGCCTCAGACCAATTCTATATTAAATTATGCATGTTCTGATTTTAAATTGAATACAGTAAGCTGTTTGTCAAGCAAATTGATCAGCTGTAAATAAGGCCTAACTTCACACAAAACATTCCTGGTTCAGACATTCAAATAGTAAAGTTTGCTGGCAGATTAAGTTTTATCAGCTTGGCACACCCAAAACAAGTACACATACACATGCACATGCACACACACACCCACACAATATCGTAGTATCAAGAATAAAATGTATAGCTTTGAAAAGTTCTCAATTGAACTCTGTGTAAGAAGATTGAAGAAATGCATCTTAGGTTATGTTTGATGTTAAAAGATTTCAAAATTTATCATTCATTTATCTTCCCATTTAGCAACTTGGCTAGTATTGTAAAATACCTGAATACGCTATTTCAAAGGTCATTAATTTATGTATTGATAAGTTTGTTAAAAGAGCTCACAGAGGAATTCTATTTTTAACTACAGTAACCAGTATTCCAAAAATGGTAAAAAAATTCAAGAGCAGTTATGGTCCTGGACTTCATATTTTACAGATTATAAAGTTATCCTTTTTCTGTTTCTATTATGTAATGTCTAAGATCAGTTTGATAATATTACTATGTGAACAATTCATTAAAGCTTCTAAAAAAAGTGTAACCTACTATTACTTAAAATTTTGCTCTTTCTTCCGCTGGGAATATTAAAAAAAAATCTTTTAAGGTTAATTACTTGAATTTATCTGCTGATACAATCTTAAGTGTTATTGCTCCCATTTTATCAACAGTTCAATTACTAAATCAACTCCGATGCATGCGGTTGGCTTTTACTATAGAAATTTAATTTGAAATCTATACAGCTGCACCCAGTGATGACAGGAAACATGGAAATTGAAATCTTTAATGCTGAAAAGGTGTTACTATATAAAGTAACTTAAAAATATGGTACAGTATATGCAGCTGTTGGTAGCAGTATCAGTGGGGTGCACAGTTTAGATTTCCAGATAGTTCATATGGTAACAAATTCATAACAAGGTCACTATAAGAAATGCCAGAAAAGGAGTTCATTCATCATCATCTTTTCTTTCTTTTTACAATATTTTTATTCAGAAGAAAAAAACAAGATTTACAGAGTGCAACACTCTGTAACATAACTCAACATAACTTGTGTACATTCATATATTGTAATAAAATTGATCAAAATGTTATAGCATAACATATAAAGGTATACTACTCTGTAATCAAAAAGGCAGGATACTTGGTAGTGTGGAGGAGCAGAGGGATCTGGGGGTACATGTCCACAGATCCCTGAAAGTTGCATCACAGGTAGATAGGGAATTTAAGAAAGCTTATGGGGTGTTAGCTTTCATAAGCCGAGGGATAGAGTTTAAGAGACATGATGTAATGATGCAGGTCTATAAAACTCTGGTTAGGCCATACTTGGTACTGTGTCCAGTTCTGGTCACCTCAATCTCGGAAGGATGTGGAAGCATTGGAAAGGGTACAGAGGAGATTTACCAGGATGCTGCCTGGTTTAGAGAGTATGCATTATGATCAGAGATTAAGGGAGCTAGGGCTTTACTCTTTGGAGAGAAGGAGGATGAGAGGAGACATGATAGAGGTGTATAAGATAGTAAGAGGAATAGATAGAGTGGATAGCCAGTGCCTCTTCCCCAGGGCACCACTGCTCAGTACAAGAGAGCATGGCTTTAAGGTAAGGGGAGGGAAGTTCAAAGGGGATATTAGAGGAAGTTTTTTTACTCAGAGTGGTTGGTGCGTGGAATGCACTGCCTGAGTCAGTGGTGGAGGCAGATACGCTACTGAAGTTTCAGAAACTACTAGACAGGTATATGGAGGAATTTAGGGTGGGGGGTTATATGTGAGGCAAGGTTTGAGGGTTGTCACAACATTGTGGGCCAAAGGGCCTGTAATGTGCTGTACTATTCTATATTCTATGTTCTATCCATGACCATGATTTGTAAATTTTCCTACAGAAGTGGTTTGCCATTGCCTTCTTCTGGGCAATGTCTTCACAAGATGGGTGACCCCAACCATTACCAATACTCTTCAGAGATTGTCTGCCTGGTGTTAGTGGTCGCATAACTAGGACTTGTGATCTGCACCAGCTGCTCATACGACCGTCCACCACCTGCTCTCATAGCTTCATGTGACACCGATCGGGGGCTAAGCTGGTGCTACACCTTGCCCCAGGGTGGCCTGCAGACTAGCGGAGGGAAGGAGCGCATTACACCTTTTTTGGTAGAGGTATATCACCATCTCGCAAACAAAAAAGGAGTTTATTAAGATGGAGAAAAATAGTAGATCAGTGAGAAGAATGAATGAGCAAGGAAGAAAATGACAAGTGATTGATTTTACATCAAATATGCAGTAATAAATGTGACTTTTCATGTTAAAGGTGTAATATACACTCAGTGGCCACTTTATTAGGTACACCTGTACACACACTCATTAACGCAAATATCTAATCAGCTAAAAATGTGGCAGCAGCTCAATGTATAAAAGTATGCAGTCATGGTTAAGAAGTTCAGTTGTTGTCCATATCAAACATTAGAATGGGGAAGGAATATGATCTAAGAGAGGTCAGAGGAGAATGGCCAGACTTGTTCATGCTGATAGAAAGGTGAGGGTAACTCAAAAAACCACGCATTACAACAGTGGTGTGCAGAAGAGCATCTCTGAATGCACAACACATTGAACCTTGAAGTGGATGGGCTACAGCAGCAGAGGATCAAGAACATACACTCAGTCATCTCTATATTAAGTACAGGAGGTGCCTGATATATTGGCCACTGCGTGTAGTCTGCTACTGTTAAACTTCTCTCATGCGACAGATTTTGGTAGTTTTCCATATATTCCAATAATTTTAATATGGTTACATATATAGTTCTATGATCACCTGTCACACATTTCCATTCAAAGAAGTGGCTGCGGTCTTATCCAGTGTCGTCGACATGGGACAAATAAAACATCAGCAAGTAGACTCGTATTTGGGATATTGACTCATTGTCTCTGTGGCATGTGTCACAAAGGAAATCAGCAGCAAAAGATTTATCTCTATTTTTAAATTACTTCTCTTCTATAAGTTAAAAAATCTATATCTTCTCTTTTCAGTCTCTCAACATCCCACACAATGGGATTTGCAAGTGTTTCCAGTTTTGCTCTTCTCAAGGATCAGCGATGAATTGGAGACCAGCCCATCAGACACAGCAGTAATGGACTTTTAAAACACAAGCCTGATAGATGGATACAAATGTGCCTTGATTAGTGAACCTATCTTTCCTACACCTACAAAATTGAAGAAAATGAGAAACAGATGCAAATTCAAACACAGTTCAAATGCTCCCATAGCAGGTCCACAAATGAAGGCTCATGATAATAAACGACAAAGTTGTAAATATTATTTAATGCTCTCATCCATTATGATCTTAATTGACAGAAATGAACAGGTAGCGATGACTAGCAATGATCTGCAATTATTAAATGTCTATTATGTCATTTATAAAAGATATAAGAACATTGATAAAATAAAGCATTTTAGCCAGCAAATGCTTTATTGCAGTCAATAGCTTTAGAAACATAGAAAACCTACAGCACAATACAGGCCCTTCGGCCCACAGTTGTTTTCGAACATGTCCCTACTTTAGAAATTACTAGACTTCCCCATAGCCCTCTATTTTTCTAAGCTCCATGTAGCTTGGATACATTGTTGAATATTATTCTTGCTGAATATTATCTCTGAGTTATATTAATAACTATTTCATTCGTAAAAATAATAAATACTGTGAGGATATGGATAAACAATTATCAATGACTCTGAAGTGAGGAACAAGATGATTTGGAAGCAATATAATGCAAAGTAATAATAATGGATCACAATTAATAGAATCATTCATTGATTATGGGCCTTGTGGTATAGTGCTGGAGATGTAGGAGATCATGGTCTTTCCATGATGTTTCTTGCCAAATTTTTCTTCAGAAGTGGTTTGCCATTGCTTTCTTCTGGACAGTGTCTTTATAAGACGGGTGGCCACAGCTATTATCAATACTCTTTGGAAATTGTCTGCCTGGTGTTAGTGGTCGCATAACCAGGACTTGTAACATGCACCAGCTGCTCGTATGACCATCCACCGCCTGCTCCCCTAGCTTCACGTGACCCTGACCTGAGGGCTCAGGAGGTGCTACACCTTGACCAAGGGTGAGCTCCAGGTTAATGGAAAGAAGGAGCACCTTACACTTCCCTTGGTAGAAAACTATCTCCGCTCCACCACCCAGGATAGAATAACACACGGATAATCTTTGAATTTGATTTTCACATAGCCTGAAGACTAATTTAGGCTTATTCTTTGTTTCTAATATTCATCTGATCACTAGAAAGGAGTACAAAAATCTATCTTATTTTACTTAACTTGGTGTTTCTTTTCACCTTTCTGAAGCACATTGCCTTTAAAGATATTTGACAGCTCAATAGAAAAAGGAATGCATAGCCAGGAGATTGACCCATGTCCTCCCACACTGAGGGGCAGTATATTAGAAGCTAATGAGGAAAAACCACCTGGTCATTCTTAAACAGATGTCAGTATTTTCTTTGATCGGTGATGAAGTAGCTCTCTGCTCATTATTTTTATTTACCAGACATGATAAGACATGCCATCGTGTCCTTTAAGGAAACTGGAAACACTGTTATTCTATATCAACAATCACTGTCCACAAAATAAGGATGAAAATAACTTATTGATGCACAATATCTGAAGACTCCATGTGTAGTGCCAGTGCTGACTTTGCCAATTTGTGTGATTCATGTGAGATCTTAAGAACTTGGCAACCACATTAACAACTTTCTGCTTGACATCACAGACCACCTGCACGCTCAGAACGGGAAAGTAATTCGGCTTCTGAAGATCCCTTAATGAGAAGGTGGTCAGGAAGATGCAGCTATGTATTCATTATCTTCGTGATTAAGAATAAATACTTTCTATCTCTGTGTTTATTAGCTGTTGCTCCTGCACAGCTTGAAGAAAGTAAACAGGTGCACTTATTTCTCAAAATTGCTGAAAACAAGAAGGAAAACGTTTAAGCTGAGGTTGGATATAGAGCTGGTGATAAAGCCCAGGAAAATACCACTCAGCTGTTGTTGGGATATGCTAGCAGTGATTCTACTAGTAATCTGGCGACATTTTTAAAGCCTTCCTGGCAGTTTTTTCAATTTATTCACTAGATCGTAAGAGAATGAAGGGCGATTTGAAGTAGGCACACAAAATTATGAGGGGTAAATGCAAACAGGCTTTTTCCACTGAAGTTGGGTGAGACTAGAACGAGAGGTCATAGGTTAAGAATGAAAGGTGAAATGTGGGAGAGGAATGTGAGGGGGAAGGAGCTTCTTTCCTCAAAGGCTGGAGTAAGTGTGGAACGAGCTGCCAGCAAAAGTGGTGGAAGCTGATTCAATTTCAACATTTAAGAGAAGTTTGGTTAAGTACATGGATGGGAGGGATATGGAGGGCTATGGTCTAGATAATATTGATGGGACCAGACATAACAATAGTGTGACATGGACTAGATGGGCCAAAGGGTTTGGTTCAATATTGTAGTGCTCTATGACTTCTATTATTCTAATTAAATATATCTAAAAAATACAAGTAATAGTGACCACATAAAAATCTATCTGGAACATGCATGTCCTTTAGGGGGAAAAGTACTGTCCCAATTAATAATAAAGTATGCACAAGGCTAGAAATACTTAGCATATCAGGCTGTGTTCTCTGTTTTCAATTTAGATCTCCACACAATAGATTTTGTAGATGCTGGAAATCTTAAGTAAATTGCACAAAATCCTGGAGAAACTCAGCAAGTCTGGCAACATCTATTGGATAAACACTCAATGTTTCGGGCTTTCCAGTCCTGTTGAAATGTTGCGGCTGAAACATTGAACATTTATTCATTTCTATGGATGGTGTCAGACTTGCTGAGTCCCTCCAGCATTTTGTGTGTGTTCCTTTTCGATTACTGCTGTCACCCAGTCTGGCTTACATGTGACTCTAGGCATAGAGCAATATAACTCTTTCGTTATTGATCCCAATGAAAGAAATTATCTAATGAGCCATTCATCTGGACTAATTAATCACGAGCAGTTGAAAAAAGCTTCACACACAAAACGCTGGAGGAACTGAGCAGGCCAGGCAGCATCTATGGAAAAGAGTAAACAGTCGCCATTTTGGGCCGAGACCCTTCTTCAGGACTGGAAAGAAAGATGATTGGTGAAAGAGATGAAGGGCTGGAGGAGGGAAAATCTGATAAGAGAGGATAGAAGACTATGGAAGAAAAGGAAGGAGGAGGAAAACTAGAGGGAGGCTCATCTTGTTTATCCAAAGTTGAATTGAGGAGGGCAGGGTGGAGGGGGTAGTGTCAATTAAATAATTATATAAACTATGATTGGTGGTTAGAAACATAGAAAACCTACAGCACAATACAGACCCTTCGGCCCACAAAGCTGTGCTGAACATGTCTTCACCTTAGAAATTACTAGGCTTACCCATAGCCCTCTATTTTTATAAGCTCCATGTATCTATCCAAATGTCTCTTAAAAGACCCTGTCGTATCCGCCTCCACCACCGTTACTGGCAGCCCATTCCACACACTCACCACTCTCTGAGTAAAAAGCTTACTCCTGACATCTCCTCTGTACCTACTCCCCAGCACCTTAAACCTGTGTCCTCTTGTGACAACCATTTCAGCCCTGGGAAAAAGCTTCTGACTATCCACATGATCAATTCTGATCATCTTATACACCTCTATCAGGTGGCCTCTCAATCTCCGTCGCTCCAAGGAGAAAAGGCCGAGTTCACTCATGACAGAAAGTGAATGGGGGAATCACTTGGGAACCTCACCTGGTTTAGATTTATTGCTTTATTCTGTCTACTTTACAGGGCTGCAAGCAAATGTGTCCAAAACCAGGCAGCTTCTTGCTTACAGATACAAGCTGGATCCTAATAAGCCTATCACTTTTTGCCATCTAGCCTGCAAGGTTGCAATGAGTTGTTCTTGGAGTCCAGTTCTGCATGGAGGTAGTTACGAGCTGGAGAAAAAGAAACCTTAAAAAGTAAATGATTTTTTATTGTTTTGTCTGGAGCCCAAGAAACAAAAACTCAAAACTTCCCTTTCTTCTAGTTGTCAAACAACAGAAAAGGGGCTTGGGAAACACAAGGAAATCTGCAGATGCTGGAAATTCAAGCAATACGCACAAAATGCTTGGGATATTGTTTATTGCACAAAACTTATAAGAATGGTGAAATTGTTTCAAATGGTACTGCTAACCACTCGAGTAAGTAACCAGTACATTTTGTACCACACATAATTTTCCGTTCCACTTGTGGAAAATTAAATTGGCCAGACAGTAAGACAGACTACTGATACGCTGTTACTTGTTTTGCACCATTTCCCAAGACAAACTTAACCTCCAATAACACTGTCAATATTTATTAAAATAGATATTATTCATTTAATATGCACATAGCAAAAAGCCTTATTGTAGCAAGTGAGGTGACCAGGATGGTTCTGTGCACAATTCCTTCATTAATAATAATACACGTATACTGACATTATTTGAACAAGATAATTGACTGCAAAGCTGGTTATTACAAAGCTAATGTTAAATGTTAAAACTGTGATTTATTACTTCCTCTCATTATAACACTTATTGAATGAAGCTGAGTGTAAATGTAAGCACGCACATTAGAGACATAAAATAAGATTGGTTAATAAGTCTATTTTTGGACTTCACAAGTACTGGCAGCAATGACACAATTGGTATGACTCAGAAAAGGCACGTAAAGTGGACACAATGTATTTTTTGCCACATGGTTCTTGCACATCCTGAGTTTGTTTTCTTTTTCAATGGCAGCATCAACTTTCACTACCTGGATCTGTGATGTTCTCCTTAAATTTCTTCGCCTCTTTACCTGATCCGTTAAATTTATGACACTTCCAAAAGCCTGCTTGGATGCCCGAAATTTTGGCTGAAACCCCTAAAATCAACCTAGTGTTGCTCAATGCCAAACTTTGGTCGTCGGTATATCTTGCTATACTAAAGCAACTATAGGGTGGATTTTTGTTAGTTTTGAGATCTAAGCACTGAAAACAGTTTCATATGAACATCAATTCTGGTTATGTCTCTCATTTCTGGTACTTTTCTCTCTGCTGGTAATATCAGATTTAATTCATCTCCTACTTTTACTTCCCCCAAATATACGACCCTCTCTGTTAGTGTAATGGTTTAGACAGCTAATCCTGATCTACTTCTGTCCTTCTGCTAGGCTCTTTCTTTAATTGTTCCTAAATAAAGTTATCAGATCTTTAGGAAAAGCTGAAATGAATCTAATCTACAAATGCTAATGAAGTTACTTAAAGTTATTGGAATTAATTAACAATGTTCAAGCTGCTTAAAGTAAAAGAAAGGAACAGACTACTTACTCGTTGATAGCGTAGCTGTGGGTGAAATGCCATCACAGCGCCAACAATCATTGATTGGCGTTCAATGCTACCACTATCTGTATTCTCCCCACGATCATGCTGCTTTCCTCTGGGCTCTCCAGCTTCCTCCCACGTTCGAAAGATGTACGGTTTGTGGGTTAATTAGTCACGTAAGTGTCATTGGGCAGCAAGAGCTTGTTGGGCCAAAAGGGCTTGTTACTGTGCTGTATCACTCAATAAAAGATATAAATAAATGAGGATCATATTTCATACTCTGACCATGGCTGCCTGTGAATTGAGGGGCCAGATACAAGGCTGTCTAGCTTCACAAGCCTGGGCAGTACAATATGAAGAGCAAACTGTTGCCCTTGCAGTAAGCTCCCCCTCTCCAGGCATCTGATGAACCCAAAGGAACGGCAGAGACCGATCAGTTTGGTATGAGAAGCATTGCAGGAGTTGCCAGTCAGCGTTGAACTCAATGCAGACTGGCTTTAGGGACCATCTCCGGACTTTTCCCTCAGGGTTTACTTCTCCATGAGTTGGTACAGCCGCAAGGCAGCGGAGGTTTGAGATCAGAGTGTACCTTCTCCTCGATGAGCTGCCAACCGACGAGCTCCCTTTGCCCGAAGCCACTGGTCGTAAGACATCAGTAACCCACCTTTGTCCCTTCTCCTGCCGGTAGAAACACTTCCACCAGGCCCAGTAGCTAAACCACACGTGAAGGCCGGGAGCTAGACTTGGTTGTCAGAGGCTATTTGAGGTGCACACCATTGGGAGCATTCAATAGGTAGTGGGAGCTTGTCCCCGTTACCACCCCCGGCTATAACAACCTTAAGGAAACAATCATTAATATGAATGCAGAAGTTAGGATTGTGTTAACTTGCATACAGCATCTGCCCAGTGGTTCTCTATTCAGTGGGTGATTAACAAGAGCCAGCCCACACTCTGTCTTCGATGCAATGATCCATCTTCCATGCAATCTATATGAATTTCCCTGACAACACATTTGCAATTGGCTTTTTATTACTTTTACCCTCAATCACCTCCCCAAATATTGCACTGTGTCAATTTTGCTCTCACCGCAGCTTCTGACTTCAGCTATGTGTTTCGTACTTGGACCACAACTGGAATGAGGTTTGGAGCCAGAATCTCCTGGCAAGGCCTAAACTGGCCATCGATGAGCAGATTCAGGGTGAGTAGGTTCAACTTGACAGCATCGTTGACAGCAGTTTCTATGTTGACTGAGCAGCAGTAAAGCTGGATTAATTTTGTTCTGCTCTTTGTTCACAGGATATGTCTGGAAACTTTTCTATATGGTTGGGTAGAAGCCAGTGTTATAACTGTACTGAAACAGCTTGTCTCAAAGTGCACATGTCTTCAAGACGAAGCAGGGATGCTTCCTGGTCACGTAGCCTTTGCTATATCCAATGCTCAGCCATGTCCTGATATCACAAGGTGTGAATCAAACTGGTTGATGACTTGCTGCTGTGACATTAAAGATTGCAGGTGGGAGAAGAGATGGATCACCTATTCCGCTCTTCTGGCTGAACGAGGTTAACAGCTGTCTCCACCACTGACATAATCTGCCTGCTGCTGCAACTCTAATCTATAGGTTTATTATCTCTGCACTTAACTACTCTTCTCTTTTCCAAGGCAGTCTTGCACTTTCGGGATTTAAAACAGCCTTTCTCTAAAGCAGTGGTAGGGGACTATGGCATAAAAAGGGTTGGGAATTCCAGCTCTAAAGCTATGTTGTGTGCATCATGATTGCAACAAGAGCCTGTCCATCATTCATCATTGCGTGCTTACAAACCTGCAGAATACAAGTAAGGCAATAAGCACAAAATGCTGGAGGAACTCAGCAGGCCAAGTGACACCTATGGAAAAGAGTAAACAGTCAATGTTTTGGGCTGAAACCCTTCGTGCTGGCAGAAATCTGCAGGCCAGGCAGCATCTATGGAAAAGAGTAAACAGTCGACACTTCGGGCCGAGACCTTTCATCAGGTCCTGAAACGTTGACAGGACCCTGGTGAGATCACACCTGGAGTATTGTGTTTAGTTTTGGTCTTCAAATTTGAGGAGGGACATTCTTGTTATTGAGGTAGTGCAGCATAGGTTCACGAGGTTAATTCCCGGGATGCCAGGACTGTCATATGTTGAAAGATTGGAGCGACTGGGCTTGTATACACTGGAATTTAGAAGGATGAGAGGCGATCTGATTGAAACATATAAAATTATTAAGGGATTGGACACGCTAGAGGCAGGAAACGTGTTGGGGGAGCCCAGAACCAGAGGCAACAGTTTAAGAATAAGGGGTCGGCCATTTAGAACGTAGTTGAGGAAAAACCTTTTAACCCAGAGAGTTGTGGATCTATGGAATGCTCTGCCTCAGAAGGCTGTGGAGGCCAATTCTCTGGATGCTTTTAAGAAAGAGTTAGATAGAGCTCTTAAAGATAGCGGAGTCAAGGGATATGGGGAGAAGGCAGGAACGGGGTACTGATTGTGGATGATCAGCCATGATCAGATTGAATGGCAGTGCAGGCTTGAAGGGCCAAATGGCATACTCCTGCACCTATTGTCTATTGACTGTTTACTCTTTTCCACAGATGCTGCCTGGCCTGCTGAGTTCTTCCAGCATTTTGTGTATGTTGCTTTGGATTTCCAGTGTCAGCAGATTTTCTCGCAGTTGGAATACAGACAAGGTAAAGCTTGTGCTATAGTTGACCATATGGACTGATGGCAGAGCAAGGTTGCTATGGAGACACCTCCTTACAGTACCAAGCCCTGTAGTGGTTATTGCAATGTTATTACTGCTGAGGATTGTCCAGAGTTTGGAGTTCTACATTGCCGCTGTCTGTAAGGAGTTTGTATGTGCTACCCAGGAAATGCTTGCATTTCCTCTGGATGCACAGAATTCCTCCCACAGACCAAAGATGTACAGTTTTGTAAGTTAACTGGTTATTGTAATTCATCCTGTAATTAGTCAAGTGTTAAATAAGTGGGATGCTGGTCAGTCTGGTTCATTGGGCCAGAAGGGCCTATTCTATGCTGTATTTCTAAAAAATAAATGAAGTTTTTTGAGATGACAGTTTATATGAATTTCTGTGTTATGAGCACAGAAATAATTGCCAGAAGATGCATTTTTGGTCTGGGTTAGATAAAGACCTTAAAGATACAAAAAGCAATTAGAAAGCAAACAGAGGATTGGCTTTTATTGCAAGAGGCCTTGAAATCAAGCACCTGATAATGATGGTTATCTTAGACTCTGGTGAACCCACATTGGGAGGCTGGTCAATGAACAAAACCCAGGATTTTCATCAAAAAGTGTGCAACTGCACAAGTTATTGTTAAGAACAAAATCTCATGGGGTAGGAGGTAACATATTAGAGCATAGAACAGTACAGTACAGGAACAGGCCATTCAGCCCACACTGTTGTGCTGAACCAGCTAAAAGCCAATGAAAATCACCCAAACAGACTTGCTGGCTGACAGAGAACAGGCATCGATGTTTTTTTTTCTGCATTGGCTAAGCACAATCTGGAACGTGCCACAAGGGTTTGTCCTGCTGCATCAATTTGTTTAAAAATACTTGTTGTCTAAGCTTGCTGATGACACAAGGGTAAGTAGAAAAGTTAAATTATGAAGTGAATGAAAGGAAGCAATGAAGGATTATAGATGGGCTGAGTGAGTGAGCTAAGATCTGGTAAATGGAGTGAGGAAAATGTGAAATTGCCCATGTTGGCAGGGAAATAAACTGCATCTTATCTAAATGGTGTGAGATTGCAGGGCTCTGAGATGCAGAGAGATTTATGTGTGCCCTAATACGTCATTTGCAAAAGGCTAATATGAAGGTAATAAAAATTATTAGGAAGGTTAGCAGAAACTGATCTTCTATTGTGAAGGGAGCTGAATAGCAAATTTGAACAGAAATGCCTCAGTTATTTAGGATATTGGCGAAACCACCTCTGGAGCAATGTGTACAGTGCTGGTCTCCTATAAGCAGATTAGAAGCAATGACACAGAGACTGTTCAGTCCATTGGGCCTGTATTAACTGTCAGGGGATTAATGGTTTTAGTCCTCTTCTCCATTTTCTTATTTCTTAGAGGTTGTGCAATTTCTTCTTTCTCACAAATACCATCCCCTCCCCTAACTTTAAGTATTTTTTTGCCATTAACCCTTGCAATGGAGTAATTTACCATAGCTAATTAGCCTACCAGTACATCTTGGGAGGAAGCGGGAGTACTCGGAGGAAAATTACATGGTCACAGAGAGAACTAGTAAACGTCACATAGCCACCAACAAAGATGGAGATCAAACCCAGCAGCACTGACGACTAAGCCACCAGCTGTGCTCATATTGGACAGCAGAGTAACTTCAATGGCTATGGCCTACTTCTGATCCTAATTCAATTCCATCCATTTTCCCCAAATGCTGATTTTTGAAGGGAGAATTGGATCGTATAAACACAAAAAATAAGTTTTCAGAGCTAGAAGCTTAGGATAGAGCAAGCTGAATTTGATAAGATCATAAACTTTGAGAATGAATCAGCATTTCATCAAAACAAGATTGTGTTACAGTTCTGTGCAACACAATCATTGCTTACGACTTTCAGCATTCATTTATTTGTCTTCGGATGAATTCTTGCATTTAGTGACAGTTACAGCAGCATCATGCAATGAAAAATTACAGTACTCTGGACATTTTAGTGTTGTGCATTCATGTGGAGAGGAAAAAATATAGATTTGCATTATTCTGAAGCTAGAGTTGTCTTAGATTCAATCTGCATTATTTGACAGGAAAGCATCATTTTACTGACATACAATATACACCCTGTTAGCAAGGTTTATATAACCTATGTCCTTGAAAGCAAAAATGTTATTGTTTTGTTCTTATGAATTTGAAGCATTACAATAACAGTAGAAATGGAAGTAGTAATAACTGATATTTGCATAAACCTTATATTTACTGCTATTGTGAGGGGTACGAATTGATGTTCTAATTTATTAAAAGAATCCTGCTTTGCTTTTTATATCGATTATGGACTATATTTTAATTAATTACATTTCTGAGTTCTTAAAGTTCAGATCAGTAATTAAGACTTCCTTGAACATAATTATCCATGATGGCTTCCCTTGGGTTCCTTTAGGTAAATCTGTGGGCGTAATATGTGCATGTGATATTTCTTGCGTCCCCTCACCTGAAGGTTTCTGCTGCAGAGGCCCATATGCTGGTTAATGCAGCAAAGTTCACAGGATGTCACAGAAAACTGCAGCACAGACACAGGCTCTTTGGCCTATCCAGTCCATGCTGAACCACCTAGTCCCATCAAACTGTACCCAGACCATTGACCTCCATGCCGCTCTAATCTGTGTACCGATCCAAACTTCTCTTAAACATTGACATCGAAATTCACTCCACCTCTTGTGCTGGAAGCCCCTTCCACACACTGAGTGAAGAAGGTTCCCTTCATGTTCTCCTTAAGCACTTAGGAACATAGAAAACCTGCAGCAAAATACAGGCCCTTCGGCCCAAAATGCTATGCCGAGCAGTATTTCGGCAATATTCAACTGGCATTTATAAAAGAGATTGATTAAATATTTTATGTTTTCTGATACAAACTGTGTGATACTTAAAAAAAAATAATTTTAACAGATTTGCAGTTTGATAGCAGGGGAGGGTTTGTATTCGATAATGCATTCAAGTATTCAGTACTCAAGTAATTGCCGGTGCCATTGCAAACAATCTCTGACATAGTTAATAGATTATCATTCAGTGAGCTGCAAGCCATCTTTATCACGTTACTATTTAGACCTTGCCTCACAATAACCTAAAACAGACAAATGAGTGCAATACTCAGTAGGACTCAGAGTAAGAGGCAGCACTGAAGAAAACAGATAATGTAGTCTCTGCTTTTGGTTACACTACTGGATCAATATCAATTTCCCTCATTCACCTTTCAATGCACATAACAAAAAAAGAAATGCTCTCTTTGATTGGCTACTCTTGTGTGCAAGATACACCTATGACAGAGCACTTGGAGTGCAGGCAGGTGATATTGATCTATGTGCAATCACCCATTGGCTGACTCTTGTGAAATTAACTCCTGGAGATGTAATTAACGCTCAGTCTGGAGTTAGCACATGGGCCACGCTTTGCAATGCACAATTCAAAGAGGTTATCAATTAATGTTAACAAGTCATTTGGAGATGAGCATGCTTCATTTTTTTTGGGGGGGGGAGGGGAAGACATGAGATTGCAGTCACAAATCTTTTGTCAATCTGTATGATAACTGAGATCATTTCTCCTCCTTTGTTGCTTTTTAAATTTATTTTGATGACAAACAGCAATGGGGCAAGTCATGATCCCTAAGGCACACCAATCACAGAACTCCTGTTCAAGAAGAGAATCTTCCATCAACAGCCTCTGCTTTCTACTGTCAAGTCAATTGTGTATCCAGCTGTCCCTAGATTCCATGCAATATAACCCTCCAGAGTTTTGAACTGTCATCCCCTAGGCCTCCAGAACAAATAGAAACAAGATGGTGTGCAAGGGCAAGTTGCTAGAGAGTGGGAGGGTAGAGAAGAAAGTGTAGAAGACCTGGCTAAGTACTATAAGTTCCATTCTGTGTCCTTTACATTTATAGCAAAACCCTAACCATTGTCCTGTTTTTTTCCATAAATACTTGCCAGCTTGTTAGGTTGTGCCATAACTATACTCTCAGAGGGACTTTTTAATGCTATGTAATCTTGTAAGACACTGTCTGATAAATGAACTTTCCTTCCATTGCTATTATTCATATAGATTTTTGTGCTGTTTTTATATTTCCTTTTTGCCCTTCATACATCAGTCTTTCTAGCATTAAATCCAATAATAAATTGATCCAGTGCAGAACAATAAGAAGGTCATTAGCTTTTCAGCTTTTTCAGCTCTTTTACTCGGAATTGAGATCAACAATATTTACCCGCTTTGCTCTTCAGTTTCTTCATCTTTGAGGTAATTTTGTATTGAGTGATAAGCCCTGAGGTGACCTGGCCCTGACATCAGTCACCATGATCTTCGTGCCCAACAGGTGACCTTAGGCCCTGGACCCCTGATGTGGTAGCTGTACGAGTCCAAATCAGGTATACTCATATTTATCTGGGCCTTTCTCCATGTCGAACGCAGCCTTTTGTGGAAAAAGAAATGGACATGAATAGGCACCTTTGTTTCATTTTACTGTCTGAGCAGAAAAGGGTTTTGAAATCAGTCCATCAAACCTGCAGCAAATTAAGATCATTTCAGCCGGTTGCCTGGAAAAGTGACTTTCTACAGAATAAAATAAAAATAAGCTTACTGGATTAAAGACATTCCGCAAGCAGAAATTTCTTATTAGGTGATCTCACAACCCAGACTTGTGTATAATCTGTGACAATTTCTTCACCACATTTGCTTTAATACCTGTCTCCAATAAATCCTACATAATTGTTATGGCCAGGCTCGTCTCTGCCTAAGAAATCTTACACCAATATTTTAAAATCCTTTCTGAGTGAGATGAGTATTTAACAAGCACAGGACACCTTTGATTAAGGGAGAACCAGTACCACCTCTGGAATTACCACAGGCAGACGTTCCCTGGTTCTCAGACACACCAACTGTCTGCTTCATAAGCCAACACACTACTCTCCAACCTGTTATTAAACTATGCGTTATACTGTCAGCACTTTAAATGAAAGTTAACTTCTTCCACTGAGATTATAAATTGGCAGCACAAACCAATCAGATAATTTGAAACACATAACAGCTAAACGTTAAAAACAACCATAAAATTTGGAAAGAAGGTTCACAAATTTGAGCCCTAAAGCTTTTGTGATCGGCTGAGGTTAATGAAAATAATAGCTCCCTGCATTATAGTGATTGTTTCCAAAAAACAAACCGGTGGCCACACTGGTGAGGTGGATAGTCTATTCGCCCTCCCTTCCCCTTAGTGAATGAATGATTGAATAAATATATTTCTGTTCCGTCGGACGATACTTTCTGCAACATTTCCAACTTGTGATTTTCCTCCACGGAACTTTCTAACGTGAGCCAGAATGTTGCCTTTTGTGAGAATTTATTTTAAGGAGACTGTAGGCAAAAGAAAAACTGCCAACATGTTCCACCACTAACCTGCACATAGTGGACAATTTATAGCAACCGATTAACCCGCCAGTCTGCATGCTTTTTTGGGATGTGGGAGGAAGTTAAAACACCCAAAGGAAACCCAAACAGTTACAGAGAGAATGCGTAAATCCCACACGCACACAAAGAAGACTGAAGGTCGGAATTGAAACCACGTCTTTGATGCTGTAAAGCAGCAGATCTACCAGCCGTGGCACAGCAGTGCCCTTCAACTTCTACTTACAATGACAATTAATTTGACTTGACTTCAGGCAGGTCAGCTATGATAATATTCATCACCTTCCTTAGACGTCATGCATGGTGCTTTAATTGTCTTGGACTCCTGTTTATTACAGACAATCCCTCTGTTCACACCATCCCTTTTTGTCAGCAACATCATCACAGAATTGTGCTCTACATCTGACAAAGGATCACTGACTTGGAATGACATCTCTCTCGGCTTTCTGGATACCTTCAACCTCTGTTATTTGAGATTTCCAGTCTATCGACAATTAACAGTTGCTAGCCAAATGGTATTAAAGTGAGACATGGCAGTAAATTTTATTTCTAATACATCAAAAGATCTACAATTGCTCTATCTTCTGCAGCTCTGAAAGCTGACCTACCCTGCTGGGGGTTCTTGTAGAATTTTGCCAACTGTTGATTGAAGCAGTACATTGTATTTCACTAAGGAGAGAGGCATTATCAATGGTTGTGAAAATGATCAATGCCCAAATCCAACAGATAATTGATAATTACCATATTAGTCTGGCCCCTACTCATCACAATGTAACAAAACTGAGATGGTCTATGAAATTCATAATCCTACAGTTCAAATGTATTGAGAATGGGTAACTGCTGAGAACAAATACATGTGGCTATGAAATCCATTGGACAAACCTCTTTTTCAAAGTTCAGAGTGTCAAAGGTTCACTTTATTATCGAACTCTGAGACTCATCTTCTCCAAATTGCCATGTGATACAGAAAAAAACATGGTGGTCATTGAAAGAAAAGATATCCACCCGAACACGGCAGCTAACACATCAGACCCCTCACCCCCAAACCCCTCCCACGCAAAACAAAACAGCAATGATAACATCAAACCCCAATCCCTCTCCTGTGCTTTTTCTGTGATATCATTCCGGAGAACATTGTCTCATTTTTTAACTGCATTGCATTTGTGGTTTCTAAATGACAACTCAATCTGAATCTGAAAAGTCTAACAGATCACTCACATGGGAAAACACCAACAAGAACATCAGACCCTAAATCCCTAACCCCTCCCTTGCCCAAAAAAAGTAATGTATTGCTCACTCGCCAATCAGCACCAGGAAAGAAAGCACATAAAAACTGAAGGAGACCAATATAAGCTACCCCAATGATCACATGTGTCTTGGAATTTCGAGAATGTCCTCTTTCAGCATCGAAGAGAGCGACAGTTCAAACTCAATCCTTCCATGGGGAGCGACTGCCGATTCGCCAATCTGCGACCTCTTGACCTTAAGCCAGGCGCAGCCTGATGTGCCCTCCCGACCTCTGGCCTGACCTGGCCTCCTGTGGAAAGCAACTTCTGATCCGGTCTCCCGTGAAGAGCAACCGCCAACAAGCCTTCTAAGCTTGATCATCACCATGATGTTTCAATCTTCCTTGTTGCTTCGATCGGTGAGAACTGGAGTCTATCAAGGCCCAGTGCCCCATCTCCTGTCTTCTGCTCGAGACAGCTCATGCTCATTGTCCTCTCCTGGAATTTTCTTGGGCACTGCAGAGCATTAGATCACTCAGTTGAGGCCCAAACTCTAAGTCACTGGCTTTAATAGTTTCTAAAACACAATTAAGATAAAATAAAGTAAGTAAAAGGTGTAGAGAAAGCAAAATAATTGACTATCTGGTAGACCTCACCTGAGGAATCATTGTTTGCTGGCTCCATCTTGACCAGATAGGTTGTTTAGGCATCCGTTAGTCTCGCGAGAACATGGATTTGCACCTCGGGAAGTTTCCAGGGTGCAGGCCTGGGCAGGGTTGTATGGCAGTTGCCCATGCTGAAAATCTCCCCTCTCCACACCACCAATGTTGTCCAAGGGAAGGGCAAGGGCCGATACAACTTGGCACCAGTGTCGTCGCAGAACAATGTGTGGTTAAGTGCTTTGCTCAAGGACACAACATGTTGCCTTAGCTGAGGCTCGAACCAGTGACCTTCAGATCATTAGACCAACGCCTTAACCACTTGGCCACGCGCCAACATAGGGTGTTTAATGAACAAGAAAAGTTTCCATTTAGCAGGCATCCGCTAACATATGATCTGACGCACTTTATCTTGTAGGAAGCTGCCATGTAAAAATCTAATGACTGAGCCATCCATTAGGGTGATTGACTATTCTTGGCAGACATAGTGAATGATTTCAGCAGAAATTCAAATGGTATAATCTTCCAAGTACAATGTAACACCAGTTCTGTACTTTGAACATTTGGATCTTTCCATAGAATTCATTGGCACCCAGCCAAGGAGGTCACAGGGCATTGATCAGGGCAACACAGACTTGGGTCCTTCACCTTATCTAATCCATTCCAGCCTGCCCTTCTGCCTTTTTCCATTAGCCTTTACCTGGACCATTCTCCTCAGAACCTCTCTCACCCATGTACCTATCCAAGCTTTTCTTAAATGTTGCAATGGAACCTGCATTTACCATTTCCACTGGCAACCCGTTCCACACTTGAGCCACTCTCGAGTGAAGAAGTTCTCCCTCAGATTCCCCTTAAATATTTCACCTTTCACCCTAAACCTATGATCTCTAGGTCTAGTCCTGGGATCAGCATGTAAGTGCCATCACTGGAGAGGTTGGATGCGGAGAGGGTGTTTCCTGTGATGGAGGTATCCAGAACGAGAGGGCACAGCCTCAAAATTGAGGTAAGGAGGAATTTTTTAGCCGGAGGGTAGTAAATCTGTGGAATGTTCTGCTACAGACTGCAGTAGAGGTCAAGCCAGTGTGTAAATTTAAGGCCTAAATTGATCATTTCCTGATTGGTCAGGGCATCAAAGGATATGGCGAGAAGGCAGATCTATGGAGTTGAATGGGATCCAGGATCAGCTATGTTGCAATGGTGAAGCAGACTCGATGGGCTGAATGGCCTAATTCTGCTCTTATGTCTTATGGTCATGGTCTAGAGAAGGTAGGACAGCACTCCTAACTCCTTAAAAGTTTGTGTGGATTCGGCATGTCAGCTAAAGCTTTGATAAAATTCTGTAGGTGCACAGTGAAGAGAAACACAGCCTGGTAGGGAAACATCATTTCCATGAGCAGAATATCTACAGAAAGTGGTCGATGCAGCCCAGTGCTTCAGAGGCAAAACCGTCCACATCATTTTTACAAGGAGTGCTGCAACAAGAAAGCAGCATTCAGTATCAAGGGCCCTCATTATCCAGACTATGCTCTCTTCCTGCTTCGGCCTTCAGGCAGATGGTACGGGAGACTTGGATCCCACACAGCCAGGTTCAGGAACATTTATTATCCTGCAACCATCAAGCTCCTGAATCAGTGTCAATAACTTCACTCATCTCAACGCTGAGTGGACTCCACAACCAATAGATTCAAGAACTATTTTTTCCATGTTATTCATTTGTTTTCTTCTCTATTTTTTGCATAAGTTATTCTCTTTTGCACTTTGGATGTTTGTCAGTCTTTGTTATGTATAGTTTTTCATAAATCCTATTGTATTTCTTTATTTACATGTAAATCCCTACAAATAAATTAATCTCAAAATAGTTTATGGCACATATTTTGCATCAGTTTTCATGGTGTAAGTTCCAGGTGTAAGGAATCATTAGGTGTGTGAAGTTACCATAGAAGAGAAGGTTCTTGAGAAACTGGAAGGTCTGAAAGTAGATAAGTCATTCGAACCAGATGGTATACACCATACAGTTCTGAGAGAAGTTGCTGAAGGGATTTTGGAGGCATTGGTAATGATCTTTCAAGAATCACTAGATTTTGCACAGGTTCTGGAAGACTGGAAAATTGCAAAAGTTACTCCATTCTTCAAGAAGGGAGAGAATCAGAAGAAAGGAAACTATTAGCCAGTTAGTCTGACCTCAGTGGCTGGGAAGATGTTTCAGCTAATTATTATGGATGACGTCTCAGGGCACCTGGAGGCACTTGATACAATAGGTCATCGTCAGCATGGTTTCCTCAAGGGAAACCTTGCTTGACAAACCTGTTGCAATTTTTTGAAGAAATAATAAGCAGGATAGACAAAGGAGAATCCGTTGATGTTGAGTTTTTCAGAAGGTCTTTGATAAGGTGCCACAACTTGAGGCTGCTTAATGAGTTATAAGCCCATGGTATCACAGGAAAGATTCTATCATGGATAAAGCTGTGACTGATTGGCAGGAGGCAAAGAATCAGAATAAAGGGAGGCTTTTCTGTCTGGCTGCCAGTGATTAGTGGTGTTCCACAAGTGTCTGTGTTGGGCTGATTCTTTTTGGTTATATGTCAATGTTTCGGATGATGGAATTGATGGGTTTGTTACAAGTTTGCAGAAAATAGATGGAGGGGGAGGTATTTTTGAGAAAGTAGACAAGCCACAGTAGGGCTTAGGAAGATTAGGAGAACGGGCAAACAAATGGTAGATGGAATACAGTGTCAGGAAGTGTATGGTTATACACTTTGCTAGAAGTAAGGAAAGGTTTGACTACTTTTAAATAGAGAGAAAATACAAAAACCTGAGGTGCAAAGGGACTTGGGAGTCCTGGTGCAGGGTTCCCTGAAGGTTAATTTGCAGATTGAGTCTGTGGTGAGGAAAGCAAATTCAATGTTAGCATTAATTTCAAGAGAACTAGAATATCAAAACAAGGATGTAATGTTGAGACTTTATAAAGCACTGATGAGACCTTACATAGTATCGTGAGTAGGTTTGGGCCCTTTACCTTGGAAAGAATGTGTTGAAACTGGAGAGGGTTCAAAGGAGGTTCATGTAAATGATCCCAGGATAGAATGGCTTGTCATTTGAGGAGCGTCTGATAGCTCTGGGCCTGTATTCACTAGAATTCAGAAGAATGAGGGAGGAATTGATTGAAACCTATCGAATGGTGAAAGGCCTTGATAGAGTGGATGTGAGGAGTATGTTTCCTATGGTGGGAGAGTCTATGACCAGAGGATTCAGCCTCAGAATAGAGGGGCATCCTTTCAGAATGGAGATGAGGAGGAATCTCTTTAGCCAGAGTGTGGTGAATCTGTGAATTCTTTGTCACAGGTGGCTGTGGAGTACAAGTCTTTATGTATATTTAAAGCAGACATTGATTGATTCTTGATTGGCCAGGGCATGAAGGGATTCAGGGAAAAGGCAGGAGATTGGGGCTGAGAGGAAAATTGGATCAGTCATGATGAAATGACAGAGTAGACTTGATGGGCCAAATGGCCTAAGTCCGCTCCTCTATCTTATGGTCTTATGGGCTTATATAGGTATTTAGCTAATGAATTTACTTTAAACTTTGAATTTAGGTGTCTGTTAAGATTTCAATAACCTTTTGTCACCACAGAATACAGGATATATTGGCAGATTATTTTTCACGGCAGCCACTTGCTTTCAAATCTCTGGTCTGTTATTGCAGTCTGGTCAGTTATTTCATCTTTCCTGGTTTTTGTGTTATTACTGTGGATATATTTGCACTTTTTTAACAAAGGACTGCACTTTGGAGGTTTTATAGATGGCCACGTGGGACGTGACTAATATTTAATCAAACAGAGTAAAATCTAATTTCCACACAATGTTCTTCACTGTGGTGCTTGCCATTATGTTTAATATAATGAGTAAGGGGATGTAATTGACATGATATTCCCAAATGGATTGCCGTTTCCGCATGCCTGGGTGGTTTACCACAGGAAAACAATCAAAAGAAGATGGATCACATTCAATTTGTAGGCTTGCATAGGATAATAAAAACTCTGTATTATTTGTGTTTTATTCTTTTGTTACTACCATATCAATCCAGATCCTAATTAATTCAGCTGTAGTATTACTGATAAGGGAACACTAACAACACATAGCACTCTAGTTTACAAAGCATAGTGGTGTGTTTTCATAAAGATAGGCTTGCAATTGTTTCTTGTGTTTTTTCTCATCTAAGCTTCATTACAGGTTCTCCCACACTGGGGAAAGCCAAACGACATGAGTAGAATCTACTGACAAGATCTACAACACATTGTCAATGTATTTGTAAATAGTTTAAGGTGATCCAATTAAAAAAAATAAAGAACTAATGCCTCGGAAAACTGCAGCTATAGCAACAATGCTCAGGTTGCTCATTTTCTCATTTGGTACTTTCTGCTCAACAATGCTGCTACTTTGAACAAAGAATTATGTGAAAGGAGTTTAGGGAATTAAGATAAGAAAAAGACCAATAGCGCTGTTCGAAACTGCACCAGAGAGCATGCACTGATAAGTGTTCATCATGTACTAAAACAATTAGCAGCATGAACTGGTAATATATTCTGAGATTATTAACCATGCCTTTGCATAGATCCTCCTAATCCTCACTATAATGAGCCACACTGCCTGAAACAAATTCATATTATATATCAAATTGGTTGTACTGGAAATACAGACTTTGTAAGAATTACTGAATTTTAGATGTTGAATTAATGTACACTGGTTTCACCAATCTAGATGCTCCAGGATATTAATACATTTGCCAATATTCAATATACACAGAGAAATGTTTTTGAGAGTTGATGAAACAAGTCAAGTACATTTATTGTCAAAGAATGTATAAATTATACAACTTTGATAATTGCTTGCTGTCAGGTACCCACAAAGCAAGAAACCTGAAAGAACCCAATTAAAGTTTAAAAAAGAGAATAAAAATAAAAATTAATGTACCAATACTCGATGGGCAAGAGAAAGAGAAAAACATACAAATCATGCAAACAATTGAAGAAAAAAACAGCATTCCAGACCAAAATTGAGTCCTCAGATCTGAACCCTGGAGCAGCCCAGGGTAGGCCCAAAGCCTCACCTATCAGTTCATTATATTAGCAGGCATGTTGCCCAGCAGCTGGGGCAGTCTTCATATCCTAACTGCCATGTAGATGACCATCGAGGAGAACAAGCGAGTCTGCTCCTGCCCTAGATCCCAACACCCTGTCTTTTCAGTCTGTCTAGGCTGGCACATTTAAATTGACCAAACAATGGACAGCAAAAGGCACTGGCATCCTAGAGAGAGGAGTGAACATCACAGAGAGCGAGCTAAATTGGCTCTCACCTCTGATCTGGGACAGCGTTTAAATTGTCTAAACAGCTAATCATACCTCGGACTAGGACACGGGCACAGCTGCAGCGAAAGGCCCTGGGCCAAACCATGCTGCCCAGTGACTTGCTTCGGGCCACAGATTTCACTGCCCAGCCTGAAGCTGCTCTCAAGATCTTCGAATCAGCTCAGCACCCAGAGTGATCGAACCTCATACCTGGGCCAGTTGTACAGGCATCAGAACATATCAACTCCTTCCTGAGAAGCGACTTTGATCCACTCCAATTCGGCTACCGGAGTAACAGGTCCATAGTGGATGTCATCTCATTGGGTCTTCACTCAACCCTGAGACACCTGCACAGCAAAAGTGCATACATCAGATGCTCTTCATTGACTACAGTGCAGCATTCAATGCCATCATCCCCTCAAAACTAATCTATAAGCTTTACGACCTTGGTCTCAATATCTGTTGTGCAATTGGATCCTCGATTTCTCACTTGTCGACCCGAGTCAGTTTGGATTGGCATCTCTCAGTACTGGTGCACCACAAAACTGTGTTTTTAGCCCCCTGTTCTACTTGCTTTACATTTATAGCTGTGTGGCCAAGCACAGCTCCAATGCCATTTTCAAGTCAGCTGATGACACCACTGTCATAGGTCGAAAATAAGGTGGTGACGAATCAGCATTTAGGAGGGAGATGGAAAATTTGGCTGAGTGGTGCCATAACAACTTCTTACTCAATGTTAGCAAGACCAAGGAGCTGATCATTGACTTTAGAAGGAAGACATCAGAGGTCCATGTGCCAGTCATCACTGGCGGCTCAGGTGGAAAGGGTTAGCAACTTGAAATTCTTTGTTGTTATTATTTTGGAGGACCTGTCCTGGGCCCAGCACATAAGTGCAATTGTGAAGAACTCATGGCAGTGCCTATGCTTCCTTAGGATTTTGGGAAGATTCATCATGACATTTAAACTTTGACTAACTTCTATGATGAGAGTATATTGACTGGTTGTATTACAGCCTGGTATGGAAACACCAGAGCTCTTGAATGGAATATCCTATAAAAATAGTGGATATGGTGATCCAATTTAAAAAAATATATAGTTAATGCCTTGGAAAACTGCAGCACAGCAACAATGCTCCAGATCCCCATTTTCTCATTTGGTACTTTCTGCTCAACCACGCTACTACTTTGAACAAAGAATTATGTGAAAAGTATTTAGGGAATTAAGGTAAGAAAAAAAAATAATAACACTATTTGAAGCAGCACCAGAGAGCATGCAACATCATAGAGTTTTATGGTTATTATTTTATTAGGAGTTATTGAATATGTCTTCAAGAAAATGAATCCCAGGATTGTACAAACGTATATGGTGATAATAAATTTACTTTAAACTTTGCTATGAATTTGCCTGAAGTAAGTTGATGACACCAAATCAAAATATTTCAAAGTGACTGACAGATGCAATGACCTCAAAGTCTGATTTGGATCGACGTTCTTATTTAGATCAAACTTTACCTGTCTTCATGGCAATTTACCACGTCCTAACCATATTGGTATCTGTGAATACTGGTAATGTTGCCGGGTTAGAGATCATGTGATACCTTGTGTTTCTAGTTTAATTAGCTATGATGAGTGTGTGTGTGTATATGTATATATATATATGGGGAGATGTAGGAATCGCATCTGACCCTTATCCTGCCTTTATTTCACATCGGCACTAACAGGTCTCACTGAATACTGTTCAAGAGAAAGAATCTTTCCCTAACCTCTCTTCCCAGGTTCTCTATCTCCTCCCTGGATGTGACTAATGGGTTGCATCACAGCCTGGGAAAGGAACTCCAGTGCACAGGTTGTGGAGATTGGAGGACTCAGCTTTTTCCAGCAGGGGTACTGTTTTCCCCAGCATCAAGAGTATTTAAAACACATCTGGAAAGTGACATCCATCATGAAGGAACCCCACCATCTGGGCCTCATTGCTATTATCAGGCGAAAGATACAGAAGCCTGAAGATCTACACCTCAAGCCATCAGTTTCCTGAACCAGACTGAGAAACCCTGGTTCTCCTCAAACTTGATTTCCCTCAACGTGCTTTTACATCATTATATATATTTTTGTTTATTTTGTTGTACATGTTATAGTTATTGTTCTGTCACTGCAAGAAGCTAATTTGCATGGCAAATATGTCCATGATAATTAACTTGAACTTAATTTGCAACCTTCTCAGGTAACCATCTGGTGCTTCTGAAAACAATTGGAAAAAATAGGTTTTGCAACCTATGTAATGGAAAATAAAATTGGTTGAAATTGGAGCTAATCAGATTCTATCCGTTTCCTGCTGATGGTGAAGTTATAATACCCTCGTAGTCAGTATTGCCTCAACTGAACTACTTTTTCTTCCATATGGGTCTCATTAATATCGCAGTGTGATTTTGATAGAATGTCAATATTCACTTTGCAAGAAATATGATATACCAAAATGCTCAAGATCTGGTCTTTAAGGGGAGAAAGCCTCAGGAAATAGAGTTCTAAAATTCGTAATTGAGATAATGGTTTGATAATTATTTCTAATGATATCACTGACACTTGATATAAATATTAAATAGAACCAGATTGAAAACAGCTCTCGATAGGTGGAAGTCTAAAGTCTTTGGCTTTACTTGGGTATGATCTCGATTCTGGTAATCTGCTATTTTCCCCTTTAAAAAAATGTTTATTCCGCTCTATAATGTTGTGTAAATGTGAACACACTTTTGGTGAATTTCTTTCCTTATTTGACATTGAGGGGAAAACAATTGCACGTACATCCTAAACACAAGAGGTTCTCTAGATGATGAAAATCCAGACTAACACTCGCAAAATGCTGGAGGAGCTCAGTAGGTCAGGCACCAGCTGTGGAGAGGAAGGAACAGTTGACACTTTGGGCTGAGACCTTTCATCGGGACATACATCCTGCTGGACTCCAATATATTTTACCAGCCATTTCAACTGAACAGAACTCAAGGATTGATTGGAGAGCAGTGAATGAGCAGCAATCTTTCTATTTTAATGAAAGAATAGTGAATAAGTGCTGCCTGAAGAAGCAATAGAAATGGTTCAATCAGAAATGCTTTGGGGAGATTTGAAAAGTGATAGCTTCATGACACTGCTCTGAACTGCCAGCCACCGGTATTATCTCCACTGCCCCCCATTTGCCATCCCATGCAGCTTCAACATTTTCTGTTGTAACCTTTTGATTGCCTTGGCAATGTGGGGCACATGGCTTTGAATAACAAAGAACTGTTAAGGCTTGGAGAAACTTACAACTGGGATTGTAATGTTTCACTTTCCATCACTTTGGTTATAAATTACTGGAGTTGACAATGATGTCCTCCTTTTGGGTTGTCTATTGATGGGTCTTCATTCCCATAATGGAAAATGCCTGTGGATGACTTTGCTTAACATGGAGATGTTATTGTACAGGCAGTCACCACATAGTCCTTGACAGATCAGGGTCAGGGTCTAGTGGCATGGAATACGAGACGACTAGGGTGCATCCGCTGCTCGAGAGGATTTCTCTGCCCTCACTGCTCCTGTGGTGCATCATCATCTTCTGCTTGCTCCACCGCTGATCACTCTTTGCCTGGAATCTCCCCCTTGTCCTTACCAGGAACAAAGCACCAGATGGCTAAACTCCAGACAGCATTACTCTTGAGAACTCAGGAATTCACAAGTGTCTCCACCATGACAGAGTTACAATTATTGGAGAACACTTTGGATTGTTCATTTGCTTTGGCTCTCAGTTATATTGGGCTGAATTTTACCATGAGCACCAGGTTGTCAGATTTGGATCTACCTGCTGACTTTCCGAAGGTTTCTCTAGAGCCGGATCCTGTTAACCAATATCTCAGCAATTGTTTTATATATAGAGGAGGTGTGACCTGGGAGAGCCATGCAAAGGTGCACATTTTATGAACTGCTCTTCTTCATGGAAGAGTAATGAAATGTCTATGTCAGAAGACATCTGAATGCTGAATCTGATGTCAAATCAAGTAGAGAAAAGATTTATTAACACAGATATATGATGTGAAACTTGTTTGATTTGCAGCAGCAGTAGAGTGTAAATATATAAATCCATAGATTACAAAAACAAATAGTGGAAACGAAAGGAATAATGAAGCAATGTCCATAAATTGCTCACAAATCTGATGATTGAGGGGAAGAAGCTTTTCCGATTTGTTGAGTGAGGGTCTTCAGAATTCCTGTACCTCCTCCTTGATGGTAGTAATGAGAAGAGTGCGTGTGCTGGATAGTGAGCGATATAAAATAGAATTAGGTTAAGAATGGATTGATTTAAACACCTTTAATAATTTAGCCAGTAAGGATGGATGCTAGATCATATGCTTGTAAGCAAGTTTAACATTCGGGGCAGAGAATATTACAAGCAGATGTAATAAAAATGGTGAATTTTCCTGCACTGATGTGACCTCCTTATGACAGCGTCCTGAAACACCAAAACACACAACTACGCTAACATATTGGAATAGGAACAAAACATACAAAAAGTACCACTTTAGAAAGAACAAAGATAAGGGAAATTCTTTTCTGATCTCACAGGTGGCAAACCAAGCTCCAATAAACTATTGCTACCTGTTTTAAATCCATTTATTGCAAGTGGAAATCATTGGAAAAATTAATGTTCGTTGTCTGGTGCTAATTGCTCTCAAAATGATTGGAATTGGTTAGCAGGCCAATTAACGGCCAGTTAAGAAATAAACACAAGAAATTCTGCGGATACTGGAAATCCAAAGCAACATGCACAAAATGCTAGACAAACTCAGCAGATCAGGCAGTATCCATGGAAATGAACAAACAGTTGACCTTTCAGGCTGAGGCCCTTCTTCAGGACTGGAAAGGAAGAGAGAAGATTCCGGGTTAAAGAGGTGGGAGGAAGGGAAAGGGGGATAGTTGGAAGGTGAAAGATGAAGCCTGGTAGGTGGGAAAGGTAAAGAACTGGAGATGAAGGAATTTGATAGAAAAGTGGACCATAGGAGAATGGGAAGGAGGTGGGGCACCATGGAGAGGTGATAGGCAGATGAGGAGAAGTATGAGGCCAGAGTGGGGAATAGAAGAAGAGGTAAGGGGGAGGGATTTTTTCCCAAGAAGGAGAGATCAATATTCATGCCATCAGGTTGGAGGCTACCCTAATGGAATATAGGGTGTGATTCCTCCACTCAGATGGAGGCCTCATTGTGTTATGAGGAGGCCATGGTCCGAGATGTCCATGACCTCCTCTGCATCCTCCTCCCTTGAGCAGAGCCAGATCTTTGATTCCACTGCATCCAACTCTGGTTCCATCCATCATGGATGCCTCCAGACTGCAAATTATGTAGCCTCAAGCTCTGGCTCAAGCCAGGCCAAAACCTTTCTTGCTGCTGTTGGGCTCCTGGGCTCCTCGTCTCCTAGCACCACTCTCCAACCTTGGGTTTCTCAGGCACTACTGACATCTCTTGGATCTGTGGAGCCTTTCTACTTTTCCTGAACATCCTAATCCTCTTCCTCCTCTGACACTTTCACCTCACTTAAGCCCTCTAATCCCAGCTCTAATCCATGCCATATCTTCACCATTCCTCTGATCTACCCCACTCTGAGTCAGGATATTCTGTTCTCAAAAAGGGCCTTACCTTTAACCCCATTCACCTGCAGCTTAATCAATTCCAAGTCAGCCATGATGCCAAGCTCTTCTTCCATTGCCTTCATCTTCTGCAAGAATTCCCCCCCCCCCCCACTGATGAGTCCTTATTCCGTCTCCAATGGCTTCTTGGCCACCCTGTGCTGGTTCTCTGTTTGCTCTTGATCTTTTTATCTGTAGTTGCATACAAGACATGAGCTGGCTGAACTTCAGCACTCCTCTTTCCTCCTTGAATGTTACCCACTCTGAACAAATTACCCTCTACTTTCTCTGCACCAATCCCAGCCTTATCATCAAACTTGTAGACAAAAAGGGTGCCATTTCTTTGGGGCACTTCTCTGTCTTCGTGAATGTTTGTGAAGAAGAAGCATTTCAGGAAGTATATTGTATTCATTTCTCTGACATTAAATTTGACTTTTGAACCTTTGAACCTTCGTTGTAGCATGGTGGACTGGTCTACTTTGCTGATGCCAGGCAGCAACTGTCAGACTCCTCTTCATAACACAAAAATACAACTGCAGATGCTGTGGACCAAAGAATACATACCTGCCACTTGATGAGGACCCTACTCTAGACCATTAGAAAACTGTCTCTGACATCATCTCTGATCTCATCATCTCTGTAGAACTCCCATCCACTGCCAACAAACTCATAGTTCCTTTACCATCTACATCTACATTTAGTGTGGAGGTCATGTTCTTGACTTTCACTCTAACTTTCAATTTCCTGGCCCTGACTGCCTCATTTTCACCATGAGTGTCCAGTCCCCGTACACTTTTATCCCCCATCATGAATTAAGCTCTCCGCTTCTTTCTCAATCAAAGAACCAACTAGTTCCCCTCCACTCTCACTCTCCTCCATCTGGCAGAACTGGTCCTCACCCTCAAAAATTTCATCTTCAGCTCCTCCCACTTTCTCCAGACTGGAGGGGTAGTCATGAACCTCCGTATGGGCTCCAGCTTTTCCTGCCTTTTCATTAGCTCTGTAGAACAGTCCATGTTCCAAGCCTTCCCCGGTAATGCTCGCCAATTCTTCCTCTGCCTTATTGATGACTGCATTGGCACTGCTTCATGCACCAATGCTGAGCTCGTCAATTAAATCAAATTTGCCTCTAACACCCCACCCTTAGATTTACTTGGTCCATTTCTGATACCTCCCTTCGCTTTCTCAGTTTCACTGTCTCCATTTCTGGAGACAAACTATCAACCAACATCTTTTATAAGCCTACTCATTCCCTTGACTATATGGACTATACCTCTACTCACCCTGTCTCCTATGAAAATGCTATTCCTATTTCTCAGTTCCATCATTCAACTACATCTGTTCCCAAGTTGAGACTTTCCTTTCCAGGGCATCAGAGGGATCCTCCTTATTCAAAGAATAGGGTTTCCCTTCGTCTATCATTGATGCTGCCCTCACCCTCATTGCCTCCATTTCCCAAACATCCATGCTCACCTCAATTTCCTGCCACCTTAGAGTTTCTCTGTCATAACACCATAAGATATACGAGCAGAAATAGGCCATTTGGCACATCAAGTCTGCTCCGCCATTCAATCATGGGCTGATCGAATTCTTCCAGTCATCTCCACTCCCCTGCTTTCACCCCATACCCTTTGATGTCCTGGCTAATCAAGAACCTATAAATCTCTGCCTTAAATACACCCAGTGACTTGGCCTCCACAGCCACTCGTGGTAACAAATTCCACAGATTTACCACCTTCTGACTAAAGTAATTTTTCCACATCTCAGTTCTAAAAGGACATCCTTCAATCCTGAAGTCGTGCCCTCTTGTCCTAGAATCCCCCATCATATGAAATAACTTTACCATATCTAATCTGTTCAGGCCATTCTGAATGTTTCTATGAGATCCCCCCTCATTCTCCTCAATTTCAACGAATACAGCCCAAGAGCTGCTAGATGTTCCTCAACGGGTAATCCTTTCATTCCTGGAATCATTCTTGTGAATCTTCCCTGAACCCTCTCCAATGTCAGTATATCCTTTCTGTAATAAGGAGCCCAGAACTGCACACAATACTCCAAGTGTGGTCTCATGAGTGCCTTATAGAGCCTCAACATCACATCCCTGCTCTTATATTCTATACCTCTAGAAATTAATGCCAACATTGTATTCATCTGCTTCACAACTGACTCAACCTGTAGGTTAACCTTTAGGGTATCTTGCACAAGGACTCCCAAGTCCCTTTGCATCTCTGCAATTTGAATCCTCTCCCTATCTAAATAATAGCCTGCTCATTTATTTCTTCCACCAAAGTGTATGGCCATACACTTTCCAACATTGTATTTCATTTGCCACTTCTTTGCCCATTCCCCTAAACTATCTAAGTCTCTCTGCAGGCTCGCTGTTTCCTCAACACTACCCACTCCTCCACCTATCTTTGTATCATCGGCCAACTTAGCCACAAATCCCTTAATCCCATAGTCCAAATCAATTATATACATCATAAAAAGTTGCAGTCCCAACACCAACCCCTGTGCAACTCCACTGTGCTTTCCTCAGGGATAGCTCCCTCCATGATGCCTTTCTCCATTTGTCCCCCTCACATTAATCTCTCTCCTGGTACTTATCCCTGCAAGCAGACAAAGTGATACACCTGCCCCATCACCTCTACCTTTGCCTCCAATTAGGGCCCCAAACCGTCTTCCTAGGTGAAGCAACACTTCAATTGTGAGTCTGCTGGGGTAATCTATTATATCCAGTGCTCCCGATACAGCCTGAGACATGTTGTAAATTGGGGGACCACTTCACCGAGTACATCCAGTCAATCTGTCAAATGCAGAACTTCCCGGTGGCCCATCGTTTTAATTCCAGTTCCCATTCCCATTCTGACATGTCGGTTCATTGCCTGCTCTTGTACCATGATGAGGTCACCATCAAGATGGAGGAGGAACACCTTATATTCTGCCTATATAGCCTCCAATCTGATGGCATGAAAATCGATTTCTCCTTCAAGTAAAAAGTAATTCCCTCCCCTTCCCCTCTTCTTCTATTCCCCACTCTAGCCACTTACGTCTTCTCACCTGCCCATCACCTTCCCCTGGTGCCCTTCCTCCTTCCTTTTCTCCTGAGAGCCACTCTCCTCTCCTATCAGATTCTTTCTTCTCCAGCCCTTTGTCTTTCTTACCCACCTGGCTTCACTTATCACCCTCTAGCTATCCCTCTTCCCCTTCCCCCATCTTTATTCTGGTGCCTTCTCCCTTCCTTTCCAGTCTTGAAGAAGTGTCTCAACCCAAAATATCAACTGTTTGTTCATTTCCACGTATGCTGCCTGGGCTGCTGAGTTCCTTCAGCATTTTGTGTGTGTAGTTAAGGAATAAACAGTTTTTCTTGGGGTTTGGCTTGGCTGGGAGAGGAAAGATCCTTTCCTTCTTTACAGATATTAGTGTTTCTGGTGGGTTTTATGATAATCAGGTGATTTTATATTCTCAATTACTGAATTTAGCTTTAAATTCAAGAGTTATTTAGTATATAATAAATCTGTAACAGTCATTTCAGATTGTTGCACTGTTATTTGTACCAATTTCTCTAGGTCATTAGTCTAAGCTTTGAGTACTAATTGAATCTCAACATTACCTTGTGATAATTTCTTCTTACCTCGGCGAGAAACCTCTTACCAATCATTTTTGTTATATCTGAAGTCACGGCAAATCTCAGACCTTGATCTATCGAATGCTTATAATGAATTCAAGGATAATCCATAATACACTGATTCCATGAAAAATATACTTGCTAATATCTAACCTGTTTCTATACTCCCAGGACTTGTACTTGCATCACTGGCCTTCACTGACTTGATTACTGCATATACTGCACAGAGTCAAATCCTTACATCACCTTAAAGACCTTTAGCAAATCTAGTCATTGTTTTTCCTTGAACATTGCACTTCTTCATTCTGAGTTAATTACAATAGTTCCATTTAATTAATTATCATTCTATTGGACCTCCAGTGATGTTTTTCCTGGACTTCTTCCTGCACAATTCCTTACTGATGCTTTATGTATTAATATTCATCATACTTTTCTTCTTTCTATATTTAACTGCCCTGACAATGCATGCTAGCACCCTTCTCATTCTTATAGTAGGCTTCTAGAATAATCCTAGATCTTCAGTGGGTTATGCATATGTCACTCAGGTCCTTCTCTTATTTAGCAGCCTTAAACCCACAATGCTTCAAGGTGAACTTTTGCTTGGATGGCATTGCACGGTAGCACACCAGTTAGAACAATTGCTCCAGAGCACCAGAAATAACCGATCGGGGTTCGATTCTCTCCACGTGACCATGTGGGTTACCTCCTGGTGCTTTGTTTCCTCCCACATTCCAATGACATATGGTTAAGGGTAGGTCAACATGTGCATCCTGAAGTATGGCCACGGTTGCAGACTTCACCCAAAATCTTCATGGATTTGATTTGATGCAGATGATCCATTTTGCTGTATGTTTCAATGTACAAGGGATAAACAAAGCTAATCTTTCTTTCTTGGTGTTATCAAAGGTTCCTTTTATTATCAAAGTACTCGGTGTATTCGGTGTACAACTCTGAGATTTGTCTTTTCCAGATGGTCACAGAAGAAGAGGTCGTTGAAAGAAAGTCATCAACCACTCAACCCCCACACAGAATAAAGGAAAAGAAACAAAAACTCGCAAACACCCAACCCCCTCCCTCACCCACCAGCTAACCGCCAACCTGGAAAACGTCATCAAAGAATCAAATGCCAGACCTCCCCCCACCAACATGCCAATCAGCAACAAGAAAGAAAACTGAAGGAGACAAATAAGAACTACATTTAAAAACACAAAATGCTGGCAGAATTCAGCAGGCCGGACAGCACCTATGGGAGGAGGTAGTGACGATGTTTCGGGCCGAAACCCTTCATCAGGAGGAACTACATTTAGTTTGAATTACAGTCCACACCAATAATCACATGAATCTCACAATTTTGATAACACCTTCCAACAACACTGAAGAGGGTTTCTGAGGAAAACAACTCTAACCCTTCAGCCTTCGAGAAAAGTGATTCAAGCACAAATCTACCCAATTCAGTTGCGCTATGTTTATCAATATATTACAAGATAGCTTTTGTATAAGAACTCATTCTCACTCACATGTATAATTGCTTCCAGTCTTATTTTCAGATCTAGAACTCTTACCCATATTTATACTTAAGTCATGTATGAAGCTTTCACTGATATTTTTATTCAAATTCTTCATATTGAAGAGTACCCACAGCTCCAAGTCTCCAATGGTTTTACTGTTAATGATGAGCACCACTTCCTCTTCAACCCAATCTCAGCCAACGAATCTCATTGGACCCAATGTAATTTAGTGTCCTTGCAGTACCTGGACAAAGGTTTTTCAAAAATCAAGGAACACAATGTTGATCTGGTTTGTAACATCAATCACTTTGGACTCATTATGAAAATATGAACTCAACTAAATTAGATATGTCACCTTTTCCCAACAATCAATTGATTTAAACATGAGAAAGTCGGCAGATGTTGGAAATCCAAAGAAAAACACACACAAAATGCTGCAGGAACTCAGCAGGTCAGGATGCATCCAGAGAAATGACGATTCGGGCCAAGACCTTTCATCAGGACTGGAAAGGAAGGGGAAAGATACCAGAATAAAAAAGGTGGGGGGAGGAGGAAGGAGGATAGCTAGAAAGTGATAGGTGAAATCAGGTGGGTAGGAAAGGTAAAGGGTTGGAGATGAAAGCATCTGATTGGAGAGCTGAGTGGATCATAAGAGAAAAGGAAGGAGGAGGGGCACAGGGGAAGGTGATAGGCAGGCAAAATGAGATAAGAGGCCAGAGTACAGAATAGGCGAAGAGTGGGGAGGGACTTTTTTTTAATTAGAAGGAGAAACAACATTCACGCCATCAGGTTGGAGGCTCACAAACTGAATATAAGATGTTGCGTGGCGGTGGCCTCATCATGGCACAAGAGGAGGTCATGGACCAACATGTCAGAAGAGGTATGGGAATCGGAATTAAAATGTTTGGCCACTGGGAAGGTCTGCTTTTAAAAGGTGGAGCAGAGATGCACGACAAAGTGGTCCAGCAATTTACGATGGGTCTCACCAATGTAGAGGAGGCCACTTCAGGTGCATTGGACACAATAGATGGCTCCAGTAGATTTGTAGGTGAAGTGTTGTCTCACCTAGAAGAATTGTTTGGAGCCCTGAAAGGAGATGAAAGGGGAGGTGATTGGACAGGTGTAACACTCTCACCACTCGCAGGGATAAGTGCCGAGATGGAGATTAGTGGAAAGGGACAAATGGACTAGAGAATCACGGAGGGAGTTATCCCTGTGGAAAGTGGAGAGAGGGGTGAAGGTAAAGTAATGTTTGGTGGCAGGATCCCTTTGGAGATTTTGGAAGTTGTGGAGAATGATGTGCTGGATGCAGAGGCTCATGGGGTGGTAGGTAAGGGCAAGGAAATCTCTATCACTGTTAATATGGCAGGAAAATGGGATCAGCGCAGATGCTTGTGAAATAGAGAAGATATGGGTGAGGATAGCATCAATGTTGGAAGAAAGGAAACTCCGTTAGTTGAAGAAGAAGGATGTCTCTGATGTCCTGGAAAGGGAAGTCTCATCTTGGGAATAGATGTGGTGGAGATGAAGGAAACAAGAAAAGGGAGACATTTTTACAGGAGACAGGGTGGGAAGAGGTATAGTCAAAATAACAATGGGGATCGGTAGGGTTTATAGAAAATGTTGGTTGACAGTTTGTCTTCACAAATGGAGACAGAGGGATCGAGAAGGGAGAGAGGTGCCTGAACTAAACCAAATGAGTTTAAGGGCAGGGTGGAAGTCAGAGGCAAAGGTGATGAAATCAACGAGCTCAGCATGGGTTCATGACCAGCACCAATACAGAGATCAATGTAGAAAGAGTTGGGGACCATTACCAGAGAAGGCTTGGAACATGGACTGTTCTACATAGACGACAAAAAGGCAGGCAGAGTTGGGGCTGATGCAGGTGTCCATGGCTACCCCTTAATTCTGGATGAAGTGTGAGGAGCTAAAGGAGTAACTGTTGAGGGTGAGGACCAGTGCTGCCAGATGGAGAAGGGTGGTGATGAAGGGGAACGGCTGGTTCTTTTATTGAGTAATGGGAGCTACGACAGAAAATAAAAGCGTAGGTTTATTATAGGGTGGTGTGGCGAAGATACTGCTCTGCTGAAGAAGATGTAGGGTGCTCCTTCCCTTTGCTAGCCTGCAGGTCACTCTCGGGCAAGGTGAAGCACATAGCCCTCCAACCAGAGTTATGTGAAGCCATGGAAACTGGTGGTGGATGGTCATATAAGTACCTAGTGAACATCACAAATCTTGGTTATGTGACTATAGTTGCTAGGAAGACAATCTCTGGCAGAGGTCGCCCATCTCGTAAAGATACTGCCCAGAAGGCAAATGTAAACCACTTCTGTAGAAAAAATTGCCAAGAATAATCATGGTGTTGGAAAGATCATGATTACCTGCTTAATGCGACATGGCACATAATGATGAGGATGATGAGGTTTATTAGAGAATGTGGTCTAGGAGAGACTTAGAACTGCAAATGGTGGAGTTCAGTCTTGTGAATAAGAAAAGTGAGCATCACTGACGAAAGTCTCTCCGAAGTTTTGTCAGCACATCCAGGTGAGCACTCGTGGAGATCAGACACTTGACGCCTGTTACACTCCCTTCCGCAACACTTACAAAGCTCTCCTTAGCCCAGCTTTTAGAATGTCAGATCACTCTTCGATACTGCTTCTGCCGACGTACAAGCAGAAGCTGAAACAAGAGGTGGCCATAGTTAAGACTATCCAGTGTTGGACCGATCAGTTGGCCTCCATGCCGCAGGACTGCTTCGATGACGTCGACTGGAGCGTCTTCCATGATGAGGACGTCTCCGAATTCATGGATGGAATTGCAGTGCTTCATCTGGAAGTACACCGACGATGTTGTCCCCAGAAGTTGGTCAGGGTCTTCCCGAACCAGAAACCCTGGATCAATAGTTCCACGTGAGCAGTGACATCAAGCTTACGTTGCTGGCGATCAGCTAGAGCTCAAGAAAAACTGCTACAGTCTGTGCAAAGCTGTGAAGCAACAATATGGGGAGAAGACTGAGTCAAGATTCCCAGCGAATAGCACACATGACTTGTGGTGAGAGCTGCATACCATCACCAGACTTCAAAGCCAAGCATTGTGGTGCTGCCAACATCGTGGCCTCTCTCCCAGATGAGCTCAGACGCTTTTATGCTTGGTTTGATGTTGCTAACTCTGAGCCTCCGAGGAAAGCCATCAATCCAACCTACAACCTGGTCATCTCTGAGGCTGAGGTACGCAGATGTTTCCAATGAGTGGATGGTGGCAAGGCTGCAGGACCAGACGGCATCTCAGGGCGAGTACTCAGGATGTGCGCAGCACAGCTAGTAGGTGTGTTTACAGGCATTTTTAATCTCTCCCTCTCCCAGTGTCGAGTGCCCTCCTGCTGCTCACTATCCACCATTGTCCCTGTACCAAAAAGGACCAAGGCAACATGCCTGAACGACTGGCATCCTGTCACACTGACCTCAATAATAAGCAAATGCTTTGAGAGGCTGGTCAGAGGTTACATCTGCAGCTTGCTACCACCCAAACTGGACCCCCTACAATTTGCCTACCGACACAATTGATCAACAAATGACACGATAGCCACTGTTCTACATACTGTCCTTACACATCTGGAGAAGAAGGATGCTTATGTGAGAATGCTGTTCTTGGACATTGGACTATGTTCAGCATTCAACAACATAGTTCCATTCAGGCTCAACAAGAAGTTCAGAGACCTCAGACTTGACCCTGCCTTGTGCAGCTGGATCCTGGAATTACTGTTAGATCACCAGCATGTTGTCAGGGAGGGTTCCCTCACCTCCAACCCTCTGACTCGCAATACAGGAGCCCCTCAGGGCTGCATACTGAGTCCCCTCCTTTACTCCCTGTATAATCATGACTGCATTGCCTCCCACAGCACCAATCTGCCAATTAAATTTGCCGACGACACTACATTGATTGGCCTTATCTCAAACAATAACAAGGTCGCTTAAAGGAAAGAAGTCGTCTCTCTGACACAGTGGTGTCAAGAAAACAACCTCTCCCTCAATGTCGCAAAAACAGAGGAGCTGGTTGTGGATTACAGGAGGAATGGAGACAGGCTAACCCCTATTGACATCAATGCATCTGGGGTTGAGAGGGTAAACAGCTTCAAGTTCCTCGGCATCCCATCATCGGGGGACCTCACATGATCTGTACACACCCACCGGGTGGTGTAAAAGTCACAACAGCACCCTTCCACTTTAGACAGTTGAGAAAGTTTGATATGGGCCCCCAAATCCTAAGAACTTTCTACAGGGGCACAACTGAGAGCATCCTGACTGGCTGCATCACTGCCTGGTATGGGAACTCTACCTCGCTTAATCGCAGGACTCTGCAGAGAGTGGTGTGGTCAGTCCAGTGCATCTGTAGTTGTGAACTTCCCATGATTCAGGACATTTACAAGGACAGGTGTGTAAAAAGGGCCCGTAGAATCATTGAGGACCCAAGCCACCCCAACCACAATCTATTCCCGCTGCTACCATCCGGGAAGTGGCATCGCAGCATAAAAACCAGGACCAACAGGCTCCGGGACAGCTTCTTCCACCAGGTCATCAGACTGATGAACTCACGCTGATTTGAGTGTACTCTATATTACATTGACTGTTCTATTTATTATAAATTATTATGAATTACTATGATTGCACATTGCACTTTTAGATGGAGACGTAACATAAAGATTTTTACTCCTTATCTACGTGAAAGATATAAGAACTAAAGTCAATTCAAAAGGTACACGTAGAGAAGATGCCTATATTCACTTTGGAACATTTCACTTACCAGTATATATTGGTAACTCAATATCATCTGAAGCAGTGATGCTGCAATCTGGCCATTTAATACTCTGCCGTACCTTGGGAGTAAACCTGAATCAACTATGAAGGATTGAGTAATGATTTTTATAGCACTTCAACTGCTCGTATTTTGGAGGGATGGTGCAAAAACTGATGTTTCTTCCTTTGAATCTTTCTGATCTAATCCATCTTTATCAAAATGGAAATTAATATCAAACAACCTAGCGCATATGAGGAGTTAAATTTGTGCTATTATATTAATAAGTGTCATGATGAACTCTGGAAATGTATTTATATGATCGTATTTATATTTATACGATTGTTTGGCTTAGCAGTCATAGATATAGAATGTTATTCTAAGCCATTCATCTATCTGTTTGTTCGCAAAGCAGTTTCCAGCCCTGAATATTTTTCTTAAGGAAATGTTAGATTACATTTGCACTGAATTTTAGTACAACAGATGAATAAACTCTTCTCGGGCTTCCAGCTGGGTATAGGTATCGATTACAACTGATGTTTTGATGCAAACTCTGCCATCGTCTTCAGGAATACAAAGATTTTGCATGTGTCTTTGAAAACACTTACAATGATTTTGATAGAAAACTATACCACAATGCTGCTTACACTTCAATTAACAATGGCAGGAGACCCTAAATGGTGATCTGTGGTAGCATATGTGTGTGATCAAAGATAAAATAATCTGTTTGTGCCCGGTCATAACTGTATAGCAATTCACAAAGACAGGTTCAAAGAGAAGCCTCCCAAGGCTGTATTAATTATTTGTCAGAGCTTTTGTAAATTTGCACAATACTTTAGGACAAATTAACATGCCCTGCATAATTTGGGCTGCCAGCGTAGTGTAGCGGTCAGCACAACGATATTACAGCTGGGGCGTAAAATTTTGGAGGTAATTTCCGACACCATCTCTAAGGATTTTGAATGTTCTCCCTGTGAATGCGTGGGTTTCCTTTGGGTACTTCGAGTTCCTCCTACATTCCAAAGTCAGTTAATTGGTCGTTGTAAATTATCTTGTGATTAAACTATGGTTAAATAAGTGGGTGCTGGTGCGGCTCATTTACCCAGAAGGTATCTGTATCTCTCAATTAAATAATATTAACCTGGTTTAAATATATTCAACAACCCAATTTGACAAGGGGGTAGAAATTTTGCACAGCAATGGAAGGACACTTGCTATACTTCTCCGTTGGAAGAACGTTCTACTGAGATGGTTGCTGATTCAAAATGATTTCAAAACCAATGTGTACCTTGAAAGCAACAGGCACATTCAGAGTAGACATGGGAGCCATCTAGTTGTGACGTGCTTTAGAAAGTAGGGATTTAATGCTTCCAGCTGTCCGACATGAGTGTCTGTAATGCTCAGTAGGCTGAAGCAGCCAGTTCCAAGCATGGATTTTAAATGAGATGTAATTGCCTGCTGTGTTCTCATCAGGGTGTGTATTGTCTGCCAGAATGAGCAAATCTTGCCAATTAAAGTGCTGCATCACCACTGAAAGAAACAGCCAAAAGATTTGAAGCCTGAAAAGACACTTCTGTCTTAATATTTCCCACATGTGATGTGAGGGGGAACTAATGTTGCATAGCATTATGTAGAACTAAACAGGACTTGCATGTAGAATCAAGGAATTTGACGGCCGAGTTCTATGCATTTTTATGTTCCGTACAAGCCTCTTTCCACCTAATTTTATTTGACCCCATTACAATGTTCTTCCTCTTTCCTGTGCCCAACTCTCACTTGATTTTGGTTTGAATGCATTACTAATATTTCCCTTATGTAGTCGAGTATCTGGGTAAGGCAGTTTCTCCTGAATGCTCATTGATCTCATTGAAATCCATCAAATATGAAAGGCCTAGAGTGGAGCTGGAGAGGAGGTTTCCAGTAGCGGGAGAGTCCAGGATCGGACGGCACAGCTTTAGAATAGAAGATATCCTTTTAGAACTGAGATGAAATGGAATTTCTTTCATCAGAGGATGGTAAATCTGTGGAATTCATTGCCATAGATTACAGTAGAAATAAAGTTATTGGGTATATTTAAAGCAGAGATTGATAGGTTCTTGATTAGTAAGGTTATGAGGTGAAGGCAGGAGAATGGGGTGGAAAGGGATAATAAATCAGCCATGATCAAATGGTGGAACATACTCAATGGACTAAATGGCCTAGTTCTGCTCCTGTGTCTAATGTTTTTCTGAATTCCTTATGGCCTTCATGGGTGGCTTGATACATAGTGATTGTTTTGTTTTCACCTTGAAGCACATTACCTGCATCTATTTTTCTCTATAGAGTCCTTTGTAATTTTAAATATGTCTAGTAGATTATATCTGTGATTTCTCTTTGATAGAGAAACAATGCCAGTTTGATCAACCTGTCCTTATAATGTTACTTCCTCAGCCCAGTATCTTCACTGTAAATCTAACAGAAGATGCCAACTGTGATTGGAAGAAAAGCAGAAACTAAATTAGAAATCAGGTTAAGTAACATTTTAAAAAGCGGACAAGCCTGTGGTGCTTGAGAATCTTGTCATTCTTTAAAGATAAATGGACTATATGTAGCTTTCTGTAAACATATCCAAAAGGGAACCAAAGTAAACAATGTCTGCTTTATTTTATGAAAACCAATGAGAAATCCTCAGACACACAGCATAGTGAGCACAGATTTAGGAAGAATTGTGAGGTAATGATCAAGAAATGGGATTTTAGAAGCCAGATTTTGAGAGGATGTAAAGAATGAGAAAGGTAAGTTTTAAAGAAGTAAAGCGCAAGGCTGTGAGAAGGAGTTAATATGATATAACACAGAGTACTGGAAATGAGCAGCAGCTAGGAGCATCCGTGACGAGAGAAACTACTTAAAAATCAGAGTACCTAATCCAGATAGATTCCACCTTGGTGAGTTGGAGCCAACTGAGAATTAAAGAATTAAGTGAATAAACAACAAGGAAACCATGGCGACACAAGTGGTATGTTGCTGCTGCAGTAAGTGGGAGTTAATGGAGACCATTGAGATCCGCGGAGACTACTGCTCGTACTAACTGTTTGCAACTCAAGGAACTCTGGCGCAGATAGACTCTGTGGTGTATGAGGGAGAGGATAAGTTATCAGACATTGTTTAGAAAAACAGCCACAATCTTCAAATTACATCCCATAGAAAAGATCAGTGAGAAGAAGGGCCAATCTGAATGAGGCTGGTATGTGGATTCAAAAAGTAACAGTGGAAGAGTCTCAACTCTTGTGCTTTTTCAACAGATGCAAAGTTCTTGCATCCCAGGTGTGCTGGTCAAATGAGAAAACTGACCTAATGCCAGAGGAAACCATTCAAAGTGGGGAAGTGAAAACAAAACTGGTGGCAAGCTCAGTTGTTTTGCTTTTCCGCTGTCATGGTTTATGGCAGCTCTTCAGTTTGGGGAGCAATTTGGAGTGGGAGAGGAAAGATCAGGTTATTTTGTCTCATGTGAGAAATAACATTGTCGATAACACTCAGAAGAAGGTTCAGCTGAAGCTGATGGAGTATTAGCAGTGAGGGCACAAATTTTAAAAAACAGTACCACAAGGTAGTAATATCTAGATTATGGCTCACACCACTTGCAAATTGATCTGAGTCAAAGGGAGTTCAACAACTGGCACTGGAGAAAAAGGTTTCAGTTTAGCAGACTCTGAAATCAATAGTAAAGAAACAGGGAACTGTCTTGTGGGAACAGACTTCACTAGATTTAGGCAAGGGCCAAGTGTTCCATCGAATTGTATTACCAGAATTGTTGACATGGCTTTAAATTAAGTACTTGTGTGGACAGTTCACATGAAGGACAGCTTAGAACATTTAAAGAATGCATAAAATTATAGTGCGTGTTAGCACAACGTTTAATGACAACTGGCATCTGTCAAGAACATACAAGCATACAATTATTCCTCCAATTGGAGTTGGGGCTGGAAAAAAGCTGTAAAGGCAAAATTTCTTTATTTCAGTTTTTATTTGAACTCGTGTAGTATAAATCAGGAAGAACAGAAACATCCGGAGGTATCACCTGTAGGGTCCCCACCAGTAGTAGTTATGCAGGTATGGTATAAAGTGGGAAATTAAATAAAAACTAAAGATTAGATAAAGATTAACTTCATTTGTCACATGTATAGTACAGTGCAAAACTCCTAGGCACACATACATAGCTGGGATGCCTACGACTTTTGCGCGTACACTAAATTATGTCTTTCTAGTTACTAAATAATACTTAGCACTACCGAGCTAATGCAAAGCTAAATGTTCTTATTTCTGTTTCCAAACTACCTTCCTGTTTTAACCGATATACGGTACTTTGCAAAATTAGGCACACTAGCTACAAACTAATGTGTCCAAGTCCTTTGCATAGTACTGTACATCAAAACATACAGTGATACACGTCATTTGCATTAAAAGCAAATCAGCAAGGATTGTGCTGGGTTGCCCACACATATCGACATGCTTCTGGTGCCGTTATAGCATGCCCTCAACTCACTGACCCTAACCATGCATCTTTTTGGTACGTGGAAGGTATCTGGAAACCCACACAGTCATGGGGAGAAGGTACAAAGTCTTTACTGGCAGGAATTGAACCCCGATCTTACAGCTGCCGCTGCAAAGTTATGCGCTAATCGCTGTGCTACTGTGCCGTAAAAGGATATATTATAAAGATCATGGAGAAATGTAATCCACTTCACACTGTTCAAACCCAAATTAGCTTCAATAGTATGGAGGGCAAATTCACTGAGTGCATAAGTGATACTTTCCTAAATTAGTATACTTGGGGAGCTAATAAGGTTATTCTAGATACAGTATTGTGTCATAAGAAAGGTTTAATTAATAATCTAGTAAGTAAGTAATCTAAGTAAGAGCGATTATAATATTATAATTGCCCTTCAGGCAAGAGTGAATATATTATAGAATATTACATCAAGATTGAAGAGATTTAGTTCAATTTGAAACCCAAATCTTAATTTAAACCAAAGAAAAACAATATTATGAAGCATGAGTTGAGGGTAGATTGGGAAATCATATTAAAAGTTATGGCAGTAAGTAAATACTAACTATTATTTAAAGAGTTAATACAGTTATTTTTCCAGCCAATGCTTTAAAAAAGGATAATAGTTCAGACATGGATGGTTAGAAATGTTAAAGGAAAATGGCAATATAAAAATATGGGTCAACTCTGATAGGGTGAGGCCATTATGTGGTTGTTAAGGAGCAGTTAAAATTAGATTGAGCCTTTACATGAGTCATGTTTTCTTATGGTAGGGGCCTGGGACATGCTCAGCAGGTCAGGCTGTACAGAAATGGAAAATGAAATAAGAAAAACCTGAATGAAAATATTGTTGACAGACATAAATAGCCAGTTCTGAGATTTTATGAAACAGAAAAAAAGCGTGAGTTTTCCTATGTTGGAGAATTTGGTATTGAATCCAGCAGGCTGCAATGTGTACAGAGGGAAAATGAGCTGTGTTCCTCAAGTTTACTTTGGGTACCATATAATGCAAGAGGCTAATTTTGCAAAAGTCAGAGATTGAAGGTGAATTGAAGTGGCAGCCAATAGGAAGTTCAGGTCACCCCTGTGGTCTGAGCACTGGTGCTCTGCAAAGTGATTGTCCGATCTACAGTACATCTGGCTTCTCTAACATAGAGGAAGCCAGACAGTGAACAGAGAATGCAGTCGGATTGGAAGAATTGCAAGTTAAATGCTGCTTCACCTTGTAGAACCGTTTGGGTTTCAGAATGGTGGGACGTGAAGAGGTGAAAAGGCAGGTCTTGGTTCTCGAGTAATTGTATGAGAAAATATTATTGGTTCAAAATACTGAAAGGGGAGATGAAGTATAAACACAAGACATACTGCAATGCTGGAAATCCAGAGAAGCACACACAAAATGCTAGAGGAACTCGGTAGATCACGCAGGAGAGGAATAAACAGTCAACATTTCAAACTGAGATCCTTCAGACTGGAAATTAAGGGCGAGGAAGCCAAGATTAGAAGGTGAAGGAAGGGGAAGGAGTGCAAGGTAGAAGGTGAAGGGTGAAGCCAGGTAAGGGGGAATGTGGGCGGCTGGGGAAGGTGAAGATGGTCTCTCTTGGCTGGGGAGTCGCAATATGAGGTCAATCATTTGCAACTGAACTCCAGAAGAAATCTCCTCACTGCAAGGATCTGGATTCTGCTGGAATTTGGGAATTCTGTATCCAAGAGAGCTGTGGAGGCTGAGCTACGGAGTACAGCAGGGCAAAGACTGGAAGACTTTCAGAATTTAAGGGAGCCATTCTTTACCTCACAGTCATACCTTCAGTTGGAAGTATGCATACTGGGTAGTGCCACGGTAACATAATGGTTAGTGTGATGGAGTCATAGAGTTATAGAAAGCTGCAGCACAGAAACTGGGTCTTCTGTTCATCTAGTCCCTGCTGAATATTTGAACCATCTAATCCCTTCGACCTGCTCCTGTACCGTAGCCCTGCATCTCCCTCCCATCAATCTACCTATCCAAACTTCTCTTAAACTTTGAAATACAAATTGCATCCACCACTTGCATAGGCAGCTTGTTCCACCCTCTCACCATGCTTTACAGCGACCTGTCCGCAAGGAGTTTGCATGCTCTCCCTGTGACCTTGTGAGTTTCCTCCCACATTGTGAAGATTTCCAGATGAGCAAACTGCGGGAATGCTATGTTGGCACTGGAAGCACAAAGGCACCTGTGGGCTACCCCAGCTCAGTCCTCAGACTGTGCTGGTTGTTGACGCAACTGATGCCTTTCACTGTATGTTTTGATGTCTTGATGTTCATGTGACAAATAATGCTAATCTATCTAATCTAATCCCGAGACTCCGGAATCCCTCTCTTAAAAAACCCTTTCTTAAATCTATTTCTGTTGTCATACTTTTAGTCATTGACCTTAATAGCTCCCTTCTTGAGTTGGTGTTATGAATGATCCTGTGAACTCGCCTGCATTATGCTAAAGATGCTTTATAAACAGTAGCTATTTGTACAAATTCTCTTCAGGGAGTGCTGGCATGTAGCTGCCTTTTCAGCGTAAATTTAAATAAAAGCAAGATTTTTGGGGGTTCAAATCTTGAATCTTTCAATTTGCCAGTTGTTATTGAACTAGGTATTTTGTAGCTGAAGCACATTTTTACTCAATTCATTTTGTAGTTATATTGTGGTGGATAAAATACTACCACAGAAAGCTGTTTTGCATCAAATAGTCTGTGTGTAATATTGAAAAATAGCTTGGGATTTGACAAAGTAAATGAATGTGGAATGTGCTCAACTGTATTTTCATTGGGCTGTTGGGACTAAGTAATGTGCGTGTGGTAGAAGAATTCAGATGGTTTGTTGAAATAAATACTGATTTCAGCGACTTGCAGTATATTTCTTGAATGCAATGATAAGATGTATGACAGCCTTTAAAAAGAAATTGATGTTTTTGTTCATTATTATCTGAGTACATCTTGGGCATGTGTAGCTGCAAGAAATAAAAACTCTTGGCATTGTATTTTGTGGTTTAGTGAATATGATAAATTCTGAAATCATTGCAGTTTTTCAAATGCATCAGTGAATTGTGGTATAAATATGTGGCATTATTTCTTGTTTTTTTCCCTCTGTTTTTGTTGGTTTAGTGAATATTTCAATATGGTGTCCAGCTACAAAAACCTTGAAGTTTACAGTTAGCAATCTGGTCTGCTCTGAGTTCAAAGTTCAAAGTAAAATTATTATCAAAGTACATAGATGCCCCCCGAGACTCATTTCCTTGCAGGTATTAAGAGTAACTACAAAACAAAACACAATAGAATCAATTAAAACTGCGCAGAAACAAAGATGGACAAACAACCAATGTGCAAAAGACAACAAATTGTGCAAATACAAAGAAGAAAAAAGTAAACAAGTAATAAATATTAAGATCACAAGATGTAGTCCTTGAAAATAAGCTTATAGTTTGTGGAATCAGTTCACACCGGTTCAGGAGCCTGATTAGTTGAGGGGTAATAACTGTTCTTGAACCTGCTGATGAGGGACCTCCTTCTCTACCTCCTTCCTGATGGCAACAGTGAGAAAGAGACCTGCCTTGGTGGTGGTGGTCCTTGATGATGGATGCTGCTAAAATTAAGTAAAGTAGTGGTTTCAGAGTCATTGAATTGGGAAGCTGGAAGCACTAGCTCGAGCTTTGTTTCTAATCGATATCCTTCAGGAAAGGGCAGATACTTGGGTAACCAGTGCTGGTCACAATGTGCCAGCAGGAATTCAGAGAGACAATTCTGTCACCATGGAAAGTCATACTCTAAGGGATGGCCCAAGTCTCAATGCTGAGACCAGGAAACTCAGTGCAAAGAAATACAAACTTGCAGACGATGTAAAGTCAGGGAGGGAAATAAAACTTTTAATTGTCAATTCAGAGACTGCAAAGATGTAAATTGGCAGAATAATGGACAGGCAACATTTAATACATACAAATGTAAGATGCTATGCACTGAATGGAAAAAAAAATAGATGAAAAACAAATTCCATGATTGGTTCAGCCAGCAGAGATTAGGAAACGACAAAGCCAAGTAAACATATACTACATAACCAAAACTTTAAAAAAACTCTTATTTAGGTTGATCGTATCAATTTCTGAGTACCTGAGAAGAAAGGACATTCCAGTAATGTAGGTCACACAGAACAAAGTCACTCTTGAACCTGCATCAGGAAACCTGAGTTAAAGGGAAAGTGCAGCAAATCAGGCACTTTCAGTTTGGAGGGAAGTTAATTGACAGGTGATCTTGCCGTGGATGTATTCTAGTTGAGGGATAAGAAATTTAACGTGGTATACATTTTAAATTAAACTGAGAAATTGAACTATTGTGTGCAGATTAAATTCAGAGAACAGTATCTTACAATTGATATCAGGAAAGTTTAGAGACACAAGAAATTCTGCAGATGCTGGAAATCTTGAGTAACACACACCTTGAGTCTTGACCTGAAATGATGGCTGTTTATTTCCGTCCATAGATACTGCCTGGCTTCCTGATTGCCTGTAGCATTTTGTGTGTGTTACTCTTGATATCATGATTTTTTTCTTTATAGAAATTGAGTAATGATCCATGTGGAATATTATTTGCAGACTTTCTTCTGGATGTGTGTGTCAGCTGCAGCTGATAGAAACCTTAATACAAAATTATTGGTTAATGCAGGAATGTCAGAAAAGCTAACTTTCAGATGAAGCATTATCTATTAAAATGGAGCTAGGGATGAGACAATATTATTTTAGCCAACACTTTGGTTCTAAGAATATTGTCTTGAAGCAGTTTAGTGTTTCTCTTTGTGCAGATGCTGCTTAACATTAATAGCCCTAGTTCACCCTGTCAATCTTTTTCTCTGGGGTCAGACATTTAAAGACATTTGTGCCATCAGCTGATATTGATTGAAAGTATCAGCAACTTCAGTCCCCTTACTTCAGCCTAATATTTTCTGGTGAAAATGGCTTTGGAAAAATTGCCAGCTTCAAATCGTCATACTTTGTCAGTTGACAAATGAAGAAAATGATCAAGCATGCTTATCCTGCCGAATGCAATTTACAGATAGGACCAAATTTAATTGCTAATCGAAGTAAAATTGTTCTCAGCAAAAGCTGGGACCCCTTTCTAACCTTGGCTTCTCACTTTCTATATGGAGTTTTAGTTCTTGCAAACATTGACAGGAGCAGGCTTTCTACCGAAAATCTCAATAAACCGGTTAGAAAGGCTGGCTCTGTTACAGGAGTCAAGCTGGGCTCACTGGAGGCTGTGGTAGAACAAAGGACCCAAAGGAAAATCCTGGCAGTTCTGGACAATGTTTCTCACCCTCTGCAAGTCACCTTGGCTGAACAGAGGAGCACTTTTTGTGACAGACTAAGACAACTGTGCTGCTCGAAAAAGGGCTGTATGAGCTCATTCTTACCCTTGGCCATTAGGCACTATAATGAGTCAACCTGCAGCTGGGGAAGTGATGAGCCCATCCTGTTGGACTGTTTGAAGTAGCTTTTTTTAATTCTTTCGCACTTCTCTTCTAATATTTGTATATCTGAGCACTTACCCAAAAAAGAATCTATCTAACGTGAGCAAATGACAAGGTGCTGGAGGAACTCAGCAGATCAGGTAGCATCTGTGGAAGCAAAGGATTGGGCACCATTTCAGAATGAACTGTCAGCTCTATCTTTGCCTTCACAGTTGCCTGAGCTGACCCACTGAATTTCTCCAGCAGTCTACAGTTTTTTCCTACCTTTAGATTACATCATCTGCAGCTCCTTGTATCTCTAAATATCATTGTGACATGCAGCAATTTCATTATGCTGAAGGAAGAAAAATTAGAATTAATTTTATTGATACAGTGCATCACAAAAAATGCTAGTCCAAAGGCATTTGCAACACCAAACGCCCATACTGTAGCCGAACTAACCAGTGTATCATCATATGACACACAGTTGTTTGGCAGACAACCAAACATTTCTTAGTTTTTATTGTCTGTCAAACAATACTTAAGCTGGAAATCACATCAAATTTCAAATTTTGGCATTTGAAACAAACGGACATTAAAATTAAATCTGTTGCTGTCAGTATTGTGTTTAAAGTGATTAGGAAGGTCTGCAGATGTGATAATGTTGCCTACAATGGTCTTATGGTCAATTCCTATGAATATATTTTGAGCATGCCTATGTCATCATTTAGTGAAGTTGGCTGATTTACAATGTCATTTACTAGAGTGACATCTAATAAGTTAGCTTAATTTAGTTTTGTAAGTTAGCTAAATTTAAAAAAATCTCTTACATAGATGGCACTGTGAGGAATTAAACACAAGTCATCATTTTCAGATGTCCTTGTGATGAGTAAAGAGACCACTGGATACTTTTAATAACATTGTCTACTATTCCTTTTTCCATCATGTAAATATCCTGTTACCGTTGATGGTGAGGATGTGGTTATAGTGAGAACCTACAAGTACCTGGGGGTGCACCTGGGAGACAGACTTGAGTGGAGCACCAACACAGAGGCAGTGTACAAGAAGGGCCAGAGTCACCTCGGCTTTCTGATTAGACTGAGGTCCTTTGTAGTATGGAGGCCTCTCCTTCACATGTTCTACCAGTCTGTTGTTGCCATTATAATCTTCTATGCTGGGGCAATGGCATCAACACGGGTGATGCCAATAGGCTCAATGAACTGATTAGAAAGGTTCTCTCTGTTATTTGAGTCAAACTGGATACACAGATAAAGGTAACTTATTTTAAAATTTATTCTTCTTACTTCTCTTCTCATATTGTTTATCTGGGCACTTGTAATGCTACTGTGACACTGTAATATCCTTTGGGATCAATAAAGTATCTAAAGAAGTCATCACCCTGACACAGTAGTGTCAAGAAAACAACCTCTCCCTCAATGTCACAAAAACAAAGGAGCTGGTTGTGGACTACAGGAGGAATGGAGACAGGCTAACCCCCCTATTGACATCAGTGGATCTGGGGTGAGAGGGTGAACAGCTTTAATTTCCTCAGCAGCTACATCACCAAGTGTCTGCACATACCAGCTGTATGGTGAAAAAGGCACATGCCTCTTTTACCTCAAACGGTTGAAGAAGTTTGGTATGGACCCCCATATCCTAAGAATTTCTATAAGGGCACAACTGAGAGCATTCTGAGCAGCTGCATCACTTCCTGATATGGGAACTGTACTTTCCGCAATTGCAGGACTCTGCAGACAGCCCAGTACATCTGTAGATGTGAACTCCCCTCTATTCAGGACATTTACAAAGACAGACATGTAAAAAGGGCCCGAAGGATCATTGGAGATCCAAGTTACCCCAATCACAAGCTATTCCAGCTACTATCATCTGGGAGATGGTACTGCAGCATAAAAGCCAGGACCAACCAGGTCCAGGACAACTTTTTCCACCAGGCCATCAGACTGATTAATTCATGCTGATACAATTGTATGTCTGTGTTATATTGACTGTCCTGTTATACATACTATTTATTATAAATTACTATGAATGCACATTGCACATTTAAACAGAAATGAGATTTTTACTCCTCATGTATATGAAGGATGTAAGTAATAAAGTCAATTCAGTTCAATCTGTCTATCTATCTATCTATCTATCTATCTATCAAAATAGCTCAATTCCTTTCATGAACACAAGTTAATGGCTTTGCTATATTGATACTAATTACTGTCAATGTTTAAAAGATCAAAGTCAAAGTCTTCCCGGTGTTTTAGTGGTTACATCCTTGGAGACAATATGTGGTTCCTGCCCTCCGTACAATTCTGAATTCTTTTTCCTCGACAATGTGGTTCCATTTCATGGCAAAATTATGGAGCATTACAGCAGAGGGTAATGATGTTCTGGGACCTGGAGAATCTGATCCATTGCATTAAATGCCCTGCCCAACCCCTAAACTCAGCATTGGTTCTGCTAATCAGGTGAGTCCATTGTATACTTAGTCCACACTAGACCGGATAATTTTAAAAATGCTGGTTTCATGTAAAAACGATAGGTGTCCACACAAAGTGTTTTTGAAAGTACCTCTGTCCACATTAAAATGGTTATTTGGGCGAATCTCCTCCTACTGGGCATGTGCAGGACACATCTACAGAAAACAAGTGACATGTTTGAGGTCGAATCTCACCGTGAAAGGCTTGGCGAGAAAAACTTAAAACATGGATGGATAGCTGTTTGCCCTCATGCAGGAGGACTTAAAACTAAAAAAAAACAAACACGGGAGCGTATGGAGGCAACCGACAGGGAGTTCACAGACAGTATGGCCCGGCTGACGACGAACATTGAAAAACTGACTAACTCTGTTGCATTAATAAAGCACCTTGTTAAATGTACAAATGTTTTAATGTCTGCATCAGTGTTATCTTGCATTTCCATACAATGTTACATTAGGCTGTTACACATCTATTGTCAGAGAAGTACTTGCATAAGTAGGTAAACCACCTTCATACAAACAAGGACATAAAACAGGGCAAAGTGAGAATACTGATTTATTCAGTAAGTTATGGGTCAAAGTATTTGGTGAGTACATTTCTAACTCTTCTGGTTTCAGTCTCGTTGCTGACTGTTCTGAAATTGTTAGGTTGTGTGCGGGGGTGGGGGTTGTGTTCAAGAAAACAATGAAATGCCACTATCTGTTCCGGCATATCATGACAGCGTTTCTAGAAACCTCTGGTTATCCCGTCCGCACTACTCTTGCTGAAGCAGCACTTTCAAATTTATACACTCTGGAGGGTGTTTTAGAAAAGCTCCATTTTCGGGGGAGGAAAATGTCGTTTCAGTGTGGATGGAGGGTCAAAACGAAGAGAAAAAGCATCGGTTATGGATTTATCCAGTCTAGTGTAGATGTAGTCTCATTTGGCTTGTATCTTTCTGGTTTCATCAAAGATTCTAGAATATACAGCATGGAATGAGGTCAATTGATGCATTGTGTTTATGATACCTTAAGGTGTTCTAACAGTAATAGTTAGCCAAGGTGAAAGAGAGGCATTTAATAGGACAGCATTTCCTATAAAAATAACTTGGAGTCCCTCTAGAAATAGGCATTGAAATGGATTCCACTGGACTTACATCACTGATCAGCCAAAGTTTGTTAGAATTATCATCATCGTCATTATCAGTATGCGCCACGTTGTTTGATGTGGGTGATTATGGTTGTCCATCCGGCAGGTTTTTCTACGGAAGTAGTTTGCCATTGGAAACAACTTCTGTAGAAAAGTGGTTTCTACAGAACACTTGATAGGTCGATTGTTTACTCTTGTCCAAGGATGCTGTCTGACCTGCTGAGTTCCTCCAGCACTTTGCGTGTGTTGTTTTGGATTTCCAGCCATCTAAAGAATTTCTCATGTCAGTGGTCTGCCATTGCCTTCTTCTGGGCAGTGTCTTTACAAGACAGGTGACCCCAGCCATTAGTAATACCCTGCAGAAATTGTCCGCCTGGTGTCAGTGGTCATGTAAGTAGGACTCATGTTATGCACCAGCTGCTCATATGACCATCCACCCCCATGGCTTCATGTAACCCTGATCAGGGAGCTAAACAGGTGCTACACCTTGCTCAAGGGTGATCTGCAGGCTAGCAGAGGGAGGGAGTACCTTACATCTCCTTTGGTAGAGGTATATCTCCACACTGACACCCATTAATAGAATAGCCCCCTTTTTTTCAATTTACCTGACTGAAATGGGAAAGCGGCTATAAATATTTAATCGACAGGATATGCAAGGGTATTATCCAGAAATAAAATATTAGCAATATTTTTGATGTAAGTTTGACAGAAGTTTGCTTTATGCTACTGATAGCATATCCAGCAAACTGGAAGAAGGTGAAAGTATAAAAAATACAGAACCATGGTACCCCTGATAGTCACAGGTAGTTCACAATGCATTCTTTGTCTGAAGATCTTACTGAAGTTATAAGACTCAGTTTTATTCATGATAAGCCTGAACCGCTGGAGGTAATTCCATTCAATCATTGCAGGTAGCTGCAATTTAATCTTTACTCATGATGGGTGGCATAACAATTATTCCTGTCAGTACTCGTTTGGTGCCTCATGATATTTCTGGCAGCTCTTTGTTCCTCTGCTAGGTGACAATAGAGGACTGAAAGTAGCTCCTGTTGCAGTAAACTTTCCCATGTGAATCTGTTGCAATTCCCAACTCATTCTTGACTTGTCAGAACCTGCCACAGCTGTAACACTCATTTTATGTGGGTGGAATTAGTACGTTGCAGGTATAGTGTGCGATTCCTCGTATTAGAAAGAAACTAGGAATTTTAACCAGAAAATGATCAGACAGTATTGGTACTGTAGTGCATTGATAGCTCCAAAGACATGAATTAGTTTCCTGACAAACATGCAAATGACAGATTGCTGGCCATTAGTACTGAGTTCTGGTTCATTTAAAAAAAAACCTTCAAATAATCGCAGTTTTGAAACATATTGGGCATTGTAAAAGCAGGGGACCGAAGAAATATTTATTTAAAATATTGCAATTAGTTGAAGGTTTTCTTTTTCTCTTAAGCAGAAAGAACCAATACAACAGATTCCTTATAAAATTGTTTTTTCATCCAAACCTAGAAAAATACAGCTTCATTCGCTTTGAATTATTGTGCAGGCTTTAAGCTGGCATTTTATCCAACATGGTTAGAAAGAGCTGTTTTGTTACATACACAAAGCAAGTCTTTTAGTTAGTAATCGTTCATCTCAGATTTGATAAATAGAAAATCTGTATGAAATACATTTCACCATCTCATGTATTTTGAGATTGCATTTCCCTTGAAAGACTTATATTTCAATTGCTGCAAAGGCTGCAAAGCTTTGTGTTATTCAAGTATAAAATGCTCCACAAGTTTTCTTTCCACTACAGGAAATGGAAGTGCAAGAGACTTCCTGTTTTATTAAAAAGGCACTTGTGTGTCGCTGCTTATCCATATCAAATGTATTCTATTATTAAAAAACACATGGTTGAGAATTGTAGCTTCCATTCCAACAAAATTCAACGAAACCACAGCACATTCTTTATTCAAACAGCTTCGATTCAATCTTCTCCGGATGTTACAGAATGAATTTAATACTGTTTTCAGGCTTAGTTCACTGCTTCGTAGCTTATATTTGAGCAAATGAAGAATACTTTGAATATAAGACCATAAGACATTAAGACACAGGAGCAGAATTAGGCCATTTGGCCCATCAGGTCTGCTCTGCCATTCTATCATGGCTGGTCCTTTTTTTGTCCCCTCCTCTGCCTTACCTCCTGGGCTTCTCCCCATAACTTTTGAACCTATCATGCTCTGACTTAAAAACACCTAACAACCTGGCTTCCACAGCTGCCTGTGGTAATAAATTCCGCAAATTCATCACACTGTGTCTAGAGAAATTTCTCTGTGTCTCTGTTTTAAATGCCCCACTATCCTGAGGCTGTGCCCTCTTTTCCTAGACTCCTCAACCATGGGAAACATCCTTTCCACATCCACCGAGGCCTTTCAACATTTGAAATGTTTCAATGAGATCCCCTCTCATCCTTCTAAATTCCAGCAAGTACAGACCCAAAGCCATCAAACTTTCCTCGTATGATAACCCTTTCATTCCGGAATCATCCTTGTGAACCTCCTCTGAACCCTCTCCAATGCCAGTACATCTTTTCTCAGATGAGGAGCCCAAAACTGTTCACAATATTCAAGGTGAGGCTTCACCAGTGCCTTATAAAGCCTCAGCATCATATTCCTGCTCTTGTATTCTAGATCACTTGAAATGAATGCTCATATTGAATTTGCCTGCCGCACCACCAACTCTACCTGCACGTTAACCTTTAGGTTGTTCTGCACAAGGACTGCCAAGTCCCTTTGCATCTCAGGATTTTGGATTTTCTTCCCATTTTGGAAATTTATTTCTTCTACTGAAGTGCATGACCAGGCATTTTCCAACATTGCTTTTCATTTGCCACTTTCTTGCCAATTTTCCTAATCTGTGTAAGTCCTTCTGCATCCTACCTGTTTCATCAACACTACCTGCCTATCCACTGATCTTCGTATCGCCTGCAAACTTGGCAACAAAATCATCTATTTCATCATCTAGATCTTCGATATACAGCATAAAAAGAAACGGTCCCAACACCGGCTGCCGCGGAGCACCACTAGTCACTGGCAGCCAACCAGAAAGGGATCCTTTTATTCCCACTCACTGCCTCCTACCAATCAGCTAATAGCTCTAACCATGCCAGTCGCTTTCCTGTAATGCCACGGGCTCTTAACTTGTTAAGCAGCCTCATGTGTGGCACCTTGACAAAGGTCTTCTGAAGGTCCAACTGTACAACATCCACTACATCCCCTTTATCTATCCTACTTATAATCTCCTCAAAGAATCCCAACAGGTTCATCAGGCAAGATTTTCCCTGAAGGAAAACGTGTTGACTTTGTCCTCTCTTGTCCTGTGTCACCAAGTACTCCATAACCTCATCCTTAACAATTGACTCCAATATCTTCCCAACCACTGAGGTCAAGAAAACTGTTTTGATTTGTAATTTTGTTTCTGCTGCCTTCCTCCTTTCTTAAAGAGTGGAGTGACATTTGCAATTTACCAGTCTTCTGGCACCATGCCAGAGTCCAATGATTTTTGAAAGATCATTGCAAATGCCTCCACAATCTCTAATGCTATCTCTTTCACAATCCTGGGGTGAGTTCATCTGATCTGGGTGTCTCATGTACCCTTAGGTCTTTCACCTTTTTGAACACTTTCTCCCTTGTAATAGCAACTGAACTCACTCTCTTCCTTCACACATTACAACATCTGGCACACTGGTAGTGTCTTCCACAGTGAAGACTGATGCAAAATACTCCTGTTGTTCATCTGCCATCTCCTTGTCCCCCATTATTATTTCTCTGGCTTCATTTTCTAGTGGTCCTATATCCACTCTCATCTCTCTTTTATTTTTTACGTACTTGAAAAAGCTTTTAATATTATTTCCTAACTTGCTTGTAAATTTCATCTTTTCCCTCCTAATGACTCTTCTAGTTGCTCTCTTTAGGTTTTTAAAATCTCTCCAATCCTCTTTCTTCCTACTAATTTTTGTTGAGTTATATTCACCCTCTTTTGCTTTTACATTAGCTTTGACTTCCCTTGTCAGCTACCTTTATTCCCACTCACTGTACCATTTTGCCATTTGAGTATTTCTTTGTTTTGGAATACATCTATCCTGCACCTTCCTCATTTTTCCCAGAAACTCAAGCCATTGCTGTTCTGCTGTCATCCCTGCCAGCATCTCCTTCCAATTTTCTTTGGCTAACTTCTCTCTCATACCACTGTAATTTCCTTTACTCCACTGAAATACTGTTATATCAGATTTTACTTTCTCCCTATCAAATTCCTAGTTGACCTTGATCATATTATGATCATAGTCTCCTAAGGGTTCTTTTACCTTAAGCTCCCTAGTCACCTCCACTTCATTACATAACACCTGATCCAGTATAGCTGATCCCCTTGGAGGCTCAGTGACAAACTGCTCTAAAAAGTCATCTTGTAGGCATTCAACAAACTCACTCTCTTGAGATTCACTAGCAACCTGATCTTCCCAATTGATGTGCATGTTGAAATCTCCTATGACTATCAATAACATTGCCCTTTTAAAGTGCCTTTTCTATTTCCTGTTGTAATCTGTGGTCCACTTCCCAGCTAAGGTTTGGAAGCCTATATATTGTTACCGTCAGGGTCCTTTTACCCTTGCAGTTTCTTAACTTAACCCACAACGATTCAACATCTTCTGATTTTATGTAACATCTTCCTACTGATTTGATGACATTCTTTACCAGCAGAGCCACACCACCAACACTGCCTACATTCCGATCTCTGACAACAGGTGTAACCTTGGACATTCAGCTCACTACTACAACCACCTTTTAGCTACCATTCAGTGATGGCCACAACATCATATCTGACAATCTGTAATAGTGTAACAACATCATCCACCTTATTTCTTATTCTCCATGCATCGAGATTAAACTCTTTGAGTGCTGTATTTGCTACCCTATTTGATTCTGCAACCCTAATGCACTGATACTTGCAGGAGCTCGGAAGCATAAACAGATGTTCTCAGGGAAATGTACAAAAGAAATGTGGCAAATGTTCAAGGGATTTTGCATGGAATTCTGCATAGGTACATTCCAATGAGACAGGGAAAGGATGGTAGAGTACTGGAACCCTCGTGTACAAAGGCTATTGTAAATCTAGTCAAGAAGAAAAGAAGAGCTTATTAAAGGTTCAAAAAACTAGGTAATGATAGAGATTGAGAAGATTATAAGGCTAGAAGGAAAGAGCTAAAGAAAGAAATTAGGAGAGCCAGAAGGAGCCATGAGAAGGCCTTGGTGGACAGGATTAAGGAAAACCCCAAGGCATTCTACAAGTATGTGAAGAGTAAGAGGATAAGATGTGAGAGAATAGGACCAATCAAGTGTGACAGTGAAAAGTGTGTATGGAACTGGAGGAGATAGCACAGGTACTTAATGAATACTTTGCATACTAGTATACTTTGAATACTTAGTATTCACTACGGCAAAGGATCTTGGTGATTGTAGGTATGACTTACAGTGGGCTGATAAGCTTGAGCATATAGATATTAAGAAAGAGGATGTGCTGGAGATTTTGGCAAGCATCAAGTTGGATAAGTCATCGGGACTAGATGAGATGTACCCCAGGCTGCTGTGTGAGGCAAGGGAGGAGATTGCTGAGCCTCTGGTGATGATCTTTGCATCATCAATGGGGATGGGAGAGGTTCCGGAGGATTGGAGGGTTGTGGATGTTGTTCCTTTATTCAAGAAAGGGAGTAGAGATAGCCCAGAAAATTATAGACCAGTGAGTCTTACCGCAGTGGTTAGTAAGCTGATGGAGAAGACCCTGAGAGATAGGATTTATGAACATTTGGAGAGGCATAATATTATTAGGACTAGTCAGCATGGCTTTGTCAAAGGCAGGTTGTGCCTTACGAGCCTGATTGAATTTTTTGAGGATGTGACTAAACATATTGATGAAGGTAGAGCAGTAGATGTCGTGTATATGGATTTCAGCAAGGCATTTGACAAGGTGCCCCATGCAAGGCTTACTGAGAAAGTAAGGAGACATGGGATCCAAGGGGACATTGCTTTGTGGATCCAGAACTGACTTGCCCACGGAAGACAAAAAGTGGTTGTAGATGGATCGTATTCTACATGGAAGTCAGTCACTAGTGGAGTACCTCAGGGATCTGTTCTGGGACCCTTACTCTTCGTGATTTTTATAAATGACCTGGATGAGGAAGTGGAGAGATGGGTTAGTAAGTTTGCTGATGACACAAAGGTTGGAGGTGTTGTGGATAGTGTGGAGGGCTGTCAGAGGTTACAGCAGGACATTGATAGGATGCAAAACTGGGCTGAGAAGTGGCAGATGGAGTTCAACCCAGATAAGTGTAAAGTGGGTCATTTTGGTCGGACAAATATGATGACGGAATCTAGTATTAATGGTTAGACTCTTGGCAGTGTGGAGGACCAGAGGGATCTTGGGGTCCAAGTCCATAGGACACTCAAAGCTGCTGTGCATGTTGACTCTGTGGTGAAGAAGGCATACGGTGCATTGGCCTTCATCAGTCATGGGATTGAGTTTTGGAGCCGAGAGGTAATGTTGCAGCTATATAGGACCCTAGTGAGTTTCCACTTGGAGTACTGTGCTCCGTTCTGGTTGCCTTATTATGGGAAGGATGTGGAAACCATAGAAAGGGTGCAGAGGAGATTTACAAGGATGTCGCCTGGATTGGGGAGCATGCCTTATGAGAACAGTTTGAGTGAACTCAGCCCTTTTTCCTTGGAGCGATGGAGGATGAAAGTTGACATAGAGGTGTATAAGATGATGAGAAGCATTGATCGTGTGGATAGTCAGAGGCTTTCTCCCAGAGCTGAAATGGCTAGCATGAGAGGGCACAGTTCTAAGGTGCTTGGAAATAGGTACAGAGGATATGTCAGGGGTAAATTTTTTTACACAGAGAGTGGTGAGTGCGTGGAATGAGCTGCCAGCGATGGTGGTAGAGATGGTTACGATAGGGTCTTTTAATAGACTCCTGGATAGGTATATGGAGCTCAGAAAAATAGAGGGCTATGGGTAACCCTAGGTAATTTCTCAGTTAAGGACATGTTTGGCACAGCTTTGTGGGCCAAAAGGCCTGTATTGTGCTGTCGGGTTTCTATGTTTCCATGTTTCTCTATGTTTCTATGATACTCACCCTGCTGTCTACAATTTTGTCCTGTCATCTGCCTGCTCTTCCTGACAGTCTGACTGCATGCCATTTTTGCTCTTTTACCATCCATCATATCCTGAGTCACTTCACTCCAGTTCACCCCCCACACCCCATCAGATTAGTTTAAATCCTCCCAGCAGCTCTGAAAAACTGGCCCACGAGAATATTGGTTCTCCCTTGGCTTCAGGTGCAACCTGTCACTTTTGAATGTATCATACCTCCCCCAGAAGAGATCCCAATGATCCAAGAACATGAAACCCTGTTCGCTGCACCAGCTTCTCAGCCATGCAATGATCTACCAATTCATCCTGTTTCTACCCTCAGTGGCACATGGTACAGGCAGCATTCCAAAATTACTACCCTGGAGGTCCTTATTCTGAGCTTTCTACCTAGCTCTCCAAATTCTCTTTACAAGACCTCTTTGCTTTTCTTCCTTTGTTGTGGGGATGGAACTGGACTCTCTGGCGGTGGTGTCTGAAAAGAGGATGCTGTCCAAGTTGCATGCCATCTTGGACAATGTCTCCCATCCACTCCATAATATACAATGTACTGGTTAGGCACAGGAGTACATTCAGGCAGAGACTCATTCCACCGAGATGCAACACTCAGCATCATAGGAAGTCATTCCTGCCTGTGGCCATCAAACTTTACAACTCCTCCCTCGGAGTGCCAGACACCCAGAGCCAATAGGCTGGTCCTGGACTTATTTCCACTTGGCATAATTAACTTATTATTATTTAATTATTTATGGTTTTATATTGCTATATTTCTTCACTATTCTTGGTTGGTGCGACTGTAACGAAACCCAATTTCCTTTGGGATCAATAAAGTATGTCTGTCAGTCTTATTGGTACCAATATGTACCAAGATATCTGGCTGCTCTCCCTCCCTCTCCAAAATGCTGTGGATGCGATCCAAGACATCCCTTACCTTGCGACCAAGGAAGCAACATACCATTCGGGAGTCCACATACCATTCAGGACTCCACATACCATTTGGGACTCCACATACCATTCGGGAGTCCACATACCATTCGGGACTCCACATACCATTCGGGAGTCCACATACCATTCGGGAGTCCCATTTACGTCATCAGGATTTCCTGTCTGTTCACCTGTCTATTGAGTCCCTATCACTTCCACTCCCCTCTTCTCCCTCTTTCCCTTCTGCACCACAGACCCATGCTAAGTGCCAGTAACCTGGTCTCCATGGCATTCCCCTGGGAAGTCATCCTCCACAACAGGATCCAAAATGGTATTCTTATTATTGAGAGGAATGGCCACAGGGGTGCTCTGAACTAATTGCCTATTCACATTTCCATTTCTCCTGACAATCATCCAGCTACTTGCTTCCTGTAGGGTGACTACTTCCCTGTAACTCCAATCGGTTACATTTTCACTCTCCCATGCAAGCTGAAGGTCATCCAACAGCTGCTGTAGGTCCCTAACACGGCCTTTAAGGGACTGCAGCTGGATACAGTTTATGCAGATGTAGTTTCCTTGGATACTCTGAGACTCCCAGGTCTCTAACATCTGGCATGAAGAGCACACAACAGCTGTTTATTACAGTAGGCACAGTAAGAGAAAAAAAATGGAACCTTAAAAGAAGTATACATAAAGCCAACACCACTTTCAAGCCGAAGCCTCTTCTGAGCCAAATCTTGACACTCCTACTCTCTCCACTGTCCTACTCCCAACAATGGCCACTCCGCTTGTCCCTTCTGTACCTTTAAACAAGTGTCACTGACCTGCGAAAAACCTCGAAGCCATGGCCTGCTCTTGCCACTGATTGGGCCGCTGGAACTGATTAATTTATAGTCGTATGGCAATATATACAGTAGTATAAATGCAGACTTATTTCAAAGGGTTCCATAAATACCAAGAGGAGCAATAAGGTCCTGAGAGTAATTTCTTGCTGCTGGATTTCCTAGAATTTGGATATTTGTCCTCGTTGTTACCTGAAATTTGGCTTGGGCAGAATGGGCGAAGGGGAATTATATGTCTATTTTGCTCTCTTTTCTTTTGTCAGATAGTGCATCAGAATGACTTTATAAAGGGAAATTGATTTACTTTTATCAATTTCAGAGAAGGGTGAAGATGATTTTTTATTCTATTATTGATTCAGATGGAAAAACAATTAACTAAGTGCTGCCTGCTCCTTGTTACAGAATGGCATTGCTGCTGTTTTCCTTCCCATTTTCCTACTAACGCATAACAATTAGATGACTATCAAGAGTTTAGTTAAGAGATGTAATAATCATGAAAATTCAGAGTGCTCTGTTAGAGTAACAGCCCCTGGTTGTAGAGAGGAAGTATTCACAATATACACTCAGTGGGCACTTTATTAGGAACCCCCTGTGTCTAACCAAGTGGCCATTGAGTGTATGTTTATGGTCTTCTGCTGCTGTAGCGCATCCACTTCCAGGTTCGACCTGTTGTGCGTTCAAAGGTGCTGTACTGCAATGCGTGGTTATTTGAGCCACTGTCACCTTCCTGTCAGCTTGAATCAGTCTGGCCATTCTCCTCTGACCTCTCTCATTAGCAAGACGCTTTAAGAATTGCTGCTCACTGGGTGTCTTTTTAAAATTTTCTGCTCTCCTTTCTGTAAACTCTAGAACCAGTTGTGCCTAAAAATCCTGGATCAGTTGGTTCTGAGATACTCAAATCATCCCATCTGGCACAAATAGTCATTCCACAGACAAAGTCACTTGGATCACATTTCCTCCTCATTCTGATATTTGGTCTGAAGAACAACTGAATCTCTTGACTAAGTCTGCATGCTTTTGTGCATTGAGTTGCTGCCACATGATGGGCAGATAAAACATTTGTATTAATGAGCAGGTGTATCTATAAAGTGGCCACTGAATGTACTTTTTGATTTTACATCACAGTACCTATTTCCATTCTCAGTGACCACTTCTGTGAATAATATGCTTTACCAATATATGATAGCTGATGATAACTGATCTTCTCTGCATTTTGCTTTGCATATTTACTGTACAGAGAACTTGCCAGCTGCAAACTTATTGTGAACTATTACTTTGGTATTATGAGTTTAAAATTTGCCTCCTGGATTACAGCAGCCAATCTTTCCTGAATTCCTTTATTCCATCCCTGTGGTTCTGTTATCTCTTCTCTTTCCTCTCCTCTGCTCTCACGACCTTCCCATTAGCTCCCTCTAATTCCCCACGTCCCCTTTTTTCCCCATAGTTTACAGTCCTCCCATTTCAAGTTCTTTCTTCTTCAGCTCTTTGCCTCTCCCACCTATCACCATCCAGCTTCAGACATTATTCCCTTTCTCACCTCCACACCCTCCTGCCTTCTCCCCTCTGACCTGGATCCACCACATGCTCCTCCCCACTCCTACCTCTTCAGCTTAGCTTCTTCCGTCTTCTTTTCCAGTCCTGACAAAGGGTCTTGGCCTGAAACGTTGACGGCTCATTTTCTTCCATAGGTGCTGCCTGACCTGCTGAGTTACTACAGCATTTAGTTTGTGTGTTCAATTCCTTTCTCAGTTATATTCTACTACAAATTTCACCCAACGTACATTGCAGATGGGTGGATCTTATCATTAAGTTAAGGGTGATGGTCTCTCCCCTATGATATTTCACCTTTGTTGGGGCCTTCGGTTTCCTCTGCTCAGACTTGAGGCTTTACTACAAAGTGTTATTTTCATTTTTCCTCTCATTTGCTCAATCATTGGAACAATTGTTAAGTTCTTCTGGGATTCAACAGATAATGAATGGAGACTTGAATCATACTTGAACCATGGAAACTGATCTTGGAGGAAAATAACAGCAGAATAAAGGCAATTGAAATATTTATTTTGTTTTTCAGTTCCGCCATTACAACTTCCATTCCAATTCAAAGTGTAGTTTATAAATTAGCTGTGTGCTGCCAATTTCCTTGCTAATATGTCAACTTCCAGACAATCCTTCCACACACCGGCTCATCGCCTCTCCTCTTGTGCTAAAACCTATTTTCAAGAATGTATTCCTGTTTAGAGATTGCTTTACATGTGCTTTTACGTTTTATGCATTTTATTTTGCCCTTCAGAACCCTATAAGTGTTGAATACTTCTACTAAATGGTGTTGATTTTCACATGGATATTTTATATTTTTTCCAGAACTGTGTATGTCCTGTACAAAATTCAGTGGCTCTATTGAATATATACGCACCCCCAGGAAGTGATATTAGTTTCTTCCAGAAAATTACTAATATTATGATAATGGAAACAGAAGGTCTCTTGATATGTGGGGGAGACTCAAATTTACAATTACAACCAAAGTTATAGACTCTTCCAATAGAAGAACCCACAAAACAAACTCCTTACATAAGAAAGTTAACACACTTTTTGAGGATGTTGGTCTAATTGATATGTGGAGGGATCTTTTCCCTGACAGGAGGGATTACGCTCATTATTCTGTCCCCCATTCTTTACACAAGAATAGACTATTTCATAACATTTGGAAAAGATAAAGACAAAATAAATACCTGTGGAATTGAGACAATAGATGTAAGTGACCATGCAAGTATACTTATCTGTTGATTTTGATCTACAACCAAAGAATACTACTGGAAACTAAATTCAAGTCTACTCAATGATCCCTAGTTTAAGGAACAAATGAAAAAAGAAATTGGTTCTTACTTAGAATTCAATGATAATGGAGAGGTTTCACCTCCTATTCTACAGGATACTCAGAAAGCTGTGTTAAGAGGGAAAATTATATCGGTATCTTCATATAAGAAAAACATAAGGAATAAAGTATTAGAGGAATTACAAAATAAACTGAAGGAACTAGAGAAAAAACACAAATCGAGTTTGGCACAGGATACATTAGAGGAAATTTAAAAATTAGGAATGAAATTAATAGTTTGGCTACACAAGAAATCAGGAAAAAATTAATGTTTCTGAAACAGAGACACTTTGAAAGTGGATCTAAACCTATGAAAATACTGGCATGGAAAGTGAGAAAAAAGGTATCAGAAAATACAATTCATAGAATTAGAGATCCAAGAACAAAAGTGATAAAAAAAAATAAGCTGAGTGAAATTCAAGAAGCTTTTGAAGTGTTTTACAAAACTCTGTATTCCAAAGTTCCAGGGGGAAGCATAACCCAAATTGACACCTTCCTAAATTCTCTAGAGTTACCCACTTTAAGCGAAGAACAAAATGGAATGTCGACTGCTGACATAACTGAAACTGAAATAAAAACTGCAACTAGTAGGCTTAAATTAAGCAAGTTACCAGGATCAGATGGGTGTACGGCAGAGTGGTATGAAGAATTTAAAAATGAGTTAATTCCTGTTTTACTCCCCACACTGAACTGGGCTCTAAAAAGGGCGCAAGTGCCACCTAGTTGGAAGGAAGCGATAATCTCAGCTATACCAAAAGAAGGCAAGGATAAAATGGAATGCGGGTCATTTAGCCCAATATCTGTTCTTAATGTAGATTACAGATTATTTACCTTCATCGTGGCCAAATGATTAGAAGAGTTTCTACCCACACTGATACATAATGATCAGACAGGTTTCATACAACAAAGCCAAACACAAGCGAATATACGAAGGACACTTCACATTATGGATCATATACAAAAAAATAAAATTGATGCATTAGTGATTACTGTGGACGCTGAAAAGGCATTCGATTCGGTTAATAGGAATATTCTTTACAGAGTTTTACATAAATTTGGTTTACATGACACAATTATTAAAACTATGCAGGCACTATATGACAATCCTACTGCTAGGATTAAAATCAATAGATATTTATCAAATAGTCTTACCCTAGAAAGGGGCACGAGACAGGGTTGTTCATGGTCACTACTACTCTTAGCATTATATCTGGAACCATTAGCTCAGTACATCAGACAAAATGAAGATATCAGGAGAATTACTATTAAAGGGACAGGCATAAATTGGGCTGTTACGCGGATGACATTTTGATATATCTAGGGCAACCAATATACTCTTTACCTAAATTGATGCAATCCTTTGAACGATATGGTCAATTATCAGGATACAAGATCAACATAGATAAAACCCAATTACTCTCATATAACTATAGCCCACCAAGAGAAATTGAAAGTAGAAATCCCTGGGCATGGCAAACAGAGTCTTTCAAATATTTGGGCATCATTATGCCAAAAGATTTGACAAAATTATCAGAATGGAATTATCTGCTTATATATAAAAATATTAAGGAAGATATAACAAGATGGAACCTAATTCCTTTTTTTTAGTTTCAGTACAAGGATTGAATACATTAAAATGAATGTATTACCCAGACTATTATATCTCTTTCAGGCCCTACCAATAGAGATTAACCAAAATCAATTCAACGAATGGAACAAAATGTTATCAAGATATATATGGCAAGGTAAAAGTTCTGAGTTCATCTCAAAACTTTGCAATTAGTCAAGGAAAAGGGGGGATGGGGCCTACAGAGATTATTATTTTGCAGCACAGTTGAGAGCTGTGGTATGCTGGTGTAACCTATCATTAGATGCTCAATGGAAAAATATTGAAGAGAGGATACTTTCCATCCCCATACAGGCAATTTTGGCTGATAACAACCTACAAAGTTACATAAATACTATTGATAACCCATGGGTAAAATGGACTCTTAAAATATGGAAAACTATAATAAAAGAGGAAAACTAATAATGCAATTCTTAAATGGTGTGCATATGACTCAGATTTTACATTGAATAAACTGGATGCTAGATTTAAGGACTGGACAGCTAAAGAAATAACCGTTTTTTGCAATATAATGAAAGAAGGAACACTGTTCAATTTTGACATGCTTAAAGATAAACACATTAGAAAAACAAGACTTTTATCAGTATTTGCAGCTGCGACAGTATGTTAATAGGAGGGTTAAAAATGTAACCAAGGCAAGTACATGTTTGATAGAGCTACTTAGAAAAGCATATAATTCAGATAATGGTAGTAGAATCCTTTCAAGCATGTATAAACGTTTATCAAATCTTAAAACACATTCGACTTCATACATTAAAACAAAATGGGAGAAGGAAGGAGGGATAATTATATCTGAGGAAAAATGGACAATAATATGGTGGTATCAATGGAAGTGTACCAGTTCACAGAAATGGAGGGAGTTTGGATGGAAAAACTTGATCACCCTCTCAGAAATCCCATTAAGATAGTAACCTCCCTGTTTGCTGGAGAAATTGTGGAAATCAAAATGCAAACCATTATATTTTCTGGGATTGTCCCGTTATCAAAGACTATTGGAGTGGGATACACAATGTCCTACAAGACGTTTTTAAATGTAAAATACCCTTACAAAGTAAGACCATAAATTTTGGGTACATACCTCAGGAATGGTTGAAAAAAGATAAATATTTAATGAATTTACTGCTGGTGGCTGGTAAAAAGACTCTTACCAGGAAATGGTTATCACAGGAGAGCCCAATTTTAAACTCATGGATGGAAATTACAATGGACATTTACAAAGTGGAGCAAATAACAGCATCTGTTCACAAGATCATGAGATCACAAGACAAAGGAGCCCATTCAGCCCATCGAGTCTGCTCCGCCACTCCACCATGAGCTAAACTATTCTCCCATCTAGTTCCAATTTCCGTTTTTTTCCCCATATCCGTTGATACCCTGACTAATTAGATACCTATCAATCTCCTCCTTAAACACACTCAATGATTGTGCCTCCATAACTGTTTGTGGCAATGAATTCCATAAATCCACAACCCTCTGGCTAAAAAAAATTTTCATTATTTCTGTTTTAAATGGGTACCCTCTAATTCTACGACTGTGGCCTCTTATCCTGGACTTACCCATCAAGAGAAACAGCCTTTCCACATCTACTCTGTCCAACCCCTTCAACATTCGAAATGTTTCTATGAGAACCCCTCTCATTCTTCTATACTCTAATGAATACAGTCCAAAAGCCGACAAATGCCCCTCTTATGTTAGCCCCTGCACTCCAGGAATCATCCTCATAAATCTTCTTTGAACTCTCTCCAACATCAGTACATCCCTTCTAAGATAGGGTGCCCAAAACTGCACGCAGTATTCCAAATGAGGTCTCACCAGTGCCCCGTAGAACCTCAGCAACACCTCCTTACTCTTATACATTATTCCTCTTGAAATAAATGCCAACATAGCATTCGCTTTCCTTGCTGTCGATCCAACCTGGTGGTTAACCTTTAGGGTATCCTGCACGAGGATCCCCAAGTCCCTTTGCACTTTTGATTTTTGAATTTTCTCCCTATCTAAATAATAATCTGCCCAACTACTTCTTCTTCCAAAATGTAAACCATACATTTCTCAACATTGTATCTCATCTGCCATTTCTTTGCCCACTCTCCTAAACTGACCAAGTCTCTCTGCAATCTTTCCGTTTCTTCAACACTTCCTGCTCCTCCACCTATCTTAGAAAACTTAGCCACAAATCCATTTAATCCATAATCTAAATCATCGATATACAGTGTAAAAAGAAGAGGCCCCAACACCGACCACTGCAGAACACCACTAGTAACTGGCAACCAACCAGAATAGGATCCCTTTCTTCCCATACTTTGCTTTCTGCCAATCAGCCAAGGTTCCACCCATTCCAATATCTTTCCTGTAATTCATGGGCTCTCATCTTATTAAGCAACCTCTCATGCAGTACCTTATCAAAGGCCTTTTGAAAATCCAAATACACAACATCCACAGCCTCTCCCTTGTCAACCTTATTTGAGATTACCTCAAAAAATTCCAATAGGTTGATGAGGCAGGATCTTCCCTTCATGAAACCATGCTGGCTTGGGCCTATCTTGTCATGTACCTTGAGGTATTTCATAACCTCTGTTAATCATAAGTTGGAACAATTTGATTCATTCTGGGAAATATGGTTTCACTCCATAACACCTCATAGGCCTGATTTTATCCTCACAAATCAATGAATATGTTGTAAAAAAAGATCACTCCCTACTTGTACATAGTTTTCTCCTTTCGCTTGTTCTTGCTTTCCTCTCTTTTCTATAAGTATATACCTCAGATAAATATTATGTGGAAATTTGAGGCAAATAAGAATATATGATATATATGTAAGTAAATGAAATACATCTTATGGAAATGTTTGATGATGAACTTCAATAAAAAATAAATTACAAAAAAATCAGAAAATAAAGATGAAAAAGCACTTAAGAAACTCTTAGAGAGACATATTGATGACAGAAAAATGGAAAACTATGTTAGAGGGAAGGGTTAAATCGACCCTAGAGTAGGTTAAAAGGTCAGCACAGTATTGTGGGCCAAATGGCCTATACGGAAATGTAATGTTCTATGTTGTATGAAACAATATATATTTCTGTTAACGGTAAAGCTCTCTCAAAATTCACAGTAAATTTCTTATCAATGTAGACATAGATCACCATATGCAGTACAACCCTGAGATTCATTTTCTTGCGGGCATAATCAATAAATCCATAATAGAATAATAACCATGATAGAATCAGTGAAAGACCACACCAACTTGTGCATTCGACCAGTGTGCCATTATCTGATGATCTCTTGCTGATTATCTCTGCAGGCATCTGCCATAATGCTCTTTCAATTAGTTATTGATGGAGCTTGCCAAAATGACTCTCACCTTTGCACACGTTGAACAACACTGTGATTTCCACGTTCACACCAATGCAAACCTTTAATCCTAGATTCCTGAAGATACCCAGCTTGGAAACAAACCCTTGTCATCCATGCTGACCAAGATTCCTATCCACTTGCCTGCATTAAGCCCTTATCACTTTAAAGCTTTCCTATCCATGTGCCTTTCCAAATGAGTTTTACATGTTGTTATTGGCCACCTCTACTACTTCATCTGGCAGCTTATATCAAACACCAGTTTGAAAAAAATTGCCTCTCTGATCCTCTTTAAATTTTTCCTCTTATCTCTTAAATCCATACCCTCTAGTTTTAGACCCCATACCCTGGGAAAAAGACAGTGATCATTGACATTATCTGCGGCACTCACAGTTTTATAAACATCTGTAAACCTCTGAGTTAATCGCATCCTTTCAATTGAATTATATTTATCATGCACCAATAAAGGATACATTACACCACACAGTGTCCTTTCCTTTCTCTTCTGCACATATAATTGAAATTGGGGTAGAATAAGATGAGCAAAAACTGATTTTAAAGCACACAAATCTCCATGCAGTTGCCACAAAGGAAATTTACTAACCTTACTATCAATACGCTGTCAGAAATCAACAGATCTGTTGTAGAATTGCTTAAAGGATAATTTTTAAAACATGTCTTCAATCATTCTTAACTAAAAAGGAGTTTTAAAGAAACATATGCATTGGGTGCAACAGAGATTCTAATTAAGTGTCCTATTGGGGAAAGATCATTCATTTGACATTGATGAAACTTGGGGATATGGCAGGAACTCCTCCAATTTGTTATAGCAGGCACTTGTTGATATCTATGTCAGTGGCCAGAAAATGGAGGAAGTACATTTCAGGGTGTTATGACATCCAGTTTTCAATGATCATTTGCTGTGACTTGCACTATGAATGCTTTGAGCTGGTTGAAAGGGCTAAGGCCTTTCAGTGAGGAAGGTAAGAGGGCAGGGTAATGAATTGTTGCTGCAGTGCCCATGTGTCAGCAATTCAAAATCCACATTTGCTTTGTGTACTACTCACCTAGATATAAAAAGTCTGCAAATTTATCAGAGGTGACATGGAAATGATTTAGTAACACACACACAATGCTGGAGGATCTCAGCAGGTCTGGCAGCACCTATAGAAATGAATGATTGGTTGACGTTTTGGTCCGTGACCCTTCTTCAGAACTGGAAAGGAAGCGGGGGAAGATGCCACAATAAAAATGTGGAGGGAGGGGAATGAGGATAGCTAGTGGATGATAGGTGAAGCCAGGTGGGTGGAAAAGGTCAAGGGCTGAAGATGAAGGAATCTGACAGGAGAGGAGAGTGGACCATAGGAGAAATGGAAGAATGAGAGGAACCGGGGGAAGTGATAGGCAGGTAAGAAGAGGTAAGGGGCCAGTGGGGAATAGAAGAAGAAGGGAGGGGGAGGGAAATTTTTTTACTGGAAGAAGAAATTGATATTCGTGCCATTAGGTTGGAGACTTACTCAAATGGAATGAATATACGGTTTTGCTCCTCTGCCTTGAGGGTGGCTGCATTGTGTCACAAGAGGAAGACCTGGAATGACATGTTGGAACAGGAATGAGAATCGGAATCGGAATTAAAATGTTTTGCCATTGGGAAATTCTGCTTTTGGTGGATGGAGCAGAGGTGCTCAAAAAAGCGGTTGCCCAAATTATGACATGTTTCACCATTGTAGAGGAGGCTGCATCAGGAGCACCAGATACAACAGAGGACACCTGCAGGCTTGCGAATGAAGTGTTATCTCACCGGGAAGGACTGTTTGGGGCCTTGAATGGATATGAGGGAGGAGGTATATGGGCAGGTGTAGCAGTTTGGCCACCTGCGGGGGTAAGTGCCTGGAGGGAGGTCAGCAGGGATGGACGAATGGACAAAGGACATTGAAGGAGCAATCCCTGGAGAAAGCAGACGGGTTGGGGGAGGTAATAAATGCTCTGTTTGGATTGTATCTAGTATTCACCCTGTTGGATACTATAAAAACTGACCACAATGAATTGAACTTTTGTCAGAAAATAAAGCTTACTAAATTTCTAATAAAACATTTCCACTGATTTGGTTTTGGAATTAAATAAAATTCATTTGTATCAATATGAGAATTAAGAGCAAGTCATAGTGACAGTGCTTTTAATCACTAATATATTAAATGAAGACAATGGTGAACACGGTAAAGAGGAGAACCAGTGTAACTTACAAAACTAAGTAATTGCAGAGACTGCTAAAGACGGATGACCTGACAAAATTTTAATTAAAGTAGGGTCTTGCAAAAATAAATAGTGACAATTTTATTTGATATTATTCAAAACCAAAAATTAATTTACTTCTACTTAAGCTGCACCTCAGTAACAGCGCTGCGTTGATTAGTTGTTTATCAGCGTGGTATGATCACCTTCCTCGTTGAAAATAATGTCATTGGAAGGGAAGATAGTTAAATTTAGATTAAGAAAGAGTCCACTGGGAGCCAAGTGAAATGAGATGTTAAAATGAACCTTGCTAAATTTGAAGGTAGGTTTTTTTTCCAAAAAAAAATCAATTCCCCTGTGCTGAAGAAATTGGTTTGTAATTAGGCTGCCTAGGTATATTTTTCTATTAGCAAAATTAAAAAAAAAACTTATTATTGAAAGGTGTTCACAAATATTTTATTTGTAAATAAAAATTCTTTTTAAAATTTGGAATTCAGAGTTTAAAGTCCGCTGGATGGCTTCCTGTGGGTATAATGAGTAGGTGGTTCATATGGAACAAGTGATTAAAACGAATTCCCCAATTTTTTTCCTAAAAAGGCACAAAGTCCTTTCAAGAGTAGATGGTTGGGACATTGTTGATGGGCATTTGGACTTTTGTCATTCATTTATTAATGGTTTGCTGTTTAACAACACAACATGGAAGTTGTTCAGCACCAGCCTTTCCACAAAATAGGCATGTGACATGGCAGTTGGCCCAATGTGTAGCCACATTTTCACCTCATTTACATGAGATTGGTAAAATGTGTGCAGAGCTGGATATCTCTAGGCTGTGTACTAGTATGTATGTGCTGGGGTAGCCTTGATGTGGAGCTTTGGAGTTAGTGAGAGAGCTGAAAAGTGAGAAAGGAAGGAAGTAATTGGAAAGAGGTGAGTGAGAATGGAGGCGGAGTTGATGAGGGAGGATCAGGAGGACCATGGAGGAGCTTCCAATCTAAAAGCATTTGATGAATCTCCTCTGCACTGAAATCATATCCTTCCTACAATCTGGTTTGGTAAAGAGGGAGCATACACTATGGGTTGTGGCTGATTTGGGAGAGAGCAAAGTAGCAGATCAGACGTCTGCTCCATGTTCAAAGATAAGCGATGTGAGCATGGCAACGAAGGACATGTGGAGCCAGCCCTCTGCTCCGTGCTTGAAGACTACCAATGTTAACAGGTAATGCAGGATATCTGTGGATGTTAGGGCTGTCCCAGGTCAGTGGGTCCTGGGATCAGATGTCCTTGTGAGCAGGAGGCACAAGGATCAGTCAGTCGGTGAGTCCAGAGTTTGAGCCTGGAGTTCGGGGTCTCATCATCGGCTAGACTGGAGTTTGGTGCGGAAGATTGAAGCCAGCAGGTCGATTGGAACTTCGGAGGTTGAAGCCCAATGGCCAAAGCCTGGAGACTGAAGGCCTGATCTGGAGATGGAAACCTGATCTGGTGATGGAGGCCTGACCTGGAGATGGAGGCCTGACCTGGAGATGGAGGCCTGACCTGGAGACTGGAGGCCTGACCTGGAGACTGGAGGCCTGACCTGGAGATGGAGGACTGACCTGGAGACTGGAGGCCTGACCTGGAGATGGAGGACTGACCTGGAGATGGAGGCCTGACCTGGAGACTGGAGGCCTGACCTGGAGATGGAGGACTGACCTGGAGACTGGAGGCCTGACCTGGAGACTGGAGGCCTGACCTGGAGATGGAGGACTGACCTGGAGACTGGAGGCCTGACCTGGAGATGGAGGACTGACCTGGAGACTGGAGGCCTGACCTGGAGACTGGAGGCCTGACCTGGAGATGGAGGACTGACCTGGAGATGGAGGCCTGACTGACCTGGTGATGGAGGCCTGATCTGGTGATGGAGGCCTGATCTGGAGATGGAGGCCTGACCTGGTGATGGAGGCCTGACCTGGTGATGGAGGACTGTCTCTGAATGTGGGAAAGGGGCTTGTTTTGGTTCTGTTTTGCTGTGTTCCATGTTGTTCTGCTGAGCATTGTGGGCATGCTATATTGGCGATGGAATGTGTGGTGTCAGTTTGGGATTGATGGGACTGTCCCTAGCACAACCTTAGGTGTGTTGGTTAGTAACACATACAATGCATTTCACTGTTTGTTTCCATGTATGTGTGATGGATAAATCTGAATCTGCAGAGGGTCAAATCTTAAATTTCTTAATTGGGCTGCATGGACTAAGTTTCTAGGAGAAGTCTTAAGCAGGCTTCATCTACAGTGCAAATATGCTGCTATTGTTTCTGATGCAGACCCAATGTGTCTCTCCGTCTGCTTCAGCAAAATGGTAAGTATTTCATATAAACTATTATTTGTCACCAACAATATTGGATGCTTTGGAACTTGACTTAAACTGTACAATAGCTACAGTGGTAAAGAATTTTTAGGCAAAAATATTGCTATATTGTTTTTGTCTAAAAAGGGGATAATTTTTTGACTATTAAAGAAATTTGATCTAGTTGATATAGTGAATACATAGGGAGCTAAATTAAAAGATTAAAAGTTAAAGAAGATTAGCTTTAGTTCAAGTTTAATTGTTATTCAACCACACATGAATACTCATGAACGCAGACAAAACAAATAGCGTTACCCTGAGGCCAAGGTGCAAAGCACAGTCACACATAGCACCAGGGATGTATACAGTAGCACATGTAAGATAGCAAGCTTACATAAGATATCAGTACAATACGGTCACACAAAATATATATAGACCAAGATCATGAGTCCATGAATGTTGCAACGTTCTGCAGTTGAACAACAATACAGACCTTCTGCTGAGTGAGGGCAGCACCAGTTCCAGTGTGGACACCGTGCTACACTGCCTTCAGTGGAGCACACCGCCTCTGATGCCTCTCTCCTGGGTGGCTGTGGATAGGTGATATTAGAACTTGAGGTCTGGTCCTAACTATGATCCAGACCAGCAGCTCCCCTGCCGTCCGCCAATAAGGCAGTGAATGGTACTTGTAGCATTCCCCATTAACAATGTTCAACTGGGCCTTGAGATCACAAGAAAACCGACTAAGATGATCGCTTGCTGTTGGACTGCGCGCCGTCTCCATGCACCGGCTCCTCCGACACCTCTCTGATTCAGGCAGCAGCATGATCACATGCATATCAAACAAACAAAACGCAGTGAAATGTGTCATTGGTGTCAAATCAAATCAGCGAGGGTTGTGCTGGAGGCAGCTTGTAAGTGTCACCAAGCTTCCAGCACCAGCGAACCATGAGCACCAGTCACTAAACCTAAACGCATGTCTTTGGGAGTGTGGGGGGAAACAAGCACCCAGAGGAAACCCATGTGGTCATGGGGAGAACATTCAAACTCCTTACAGCTTACAGGCAGTGGCAGGAATTGAACTTTGATCGGTGATTGCTGGTGCCATAATAGAGTTATGCTAACTGTGCCGCCAATTGTATGTCGGGCTGATCTTCTATCCAACAGCAGTGGTAATGCTGGGTTTACTGCGCCACCACTCGTACATCACCTAACATCACCTTATACAGTCTATGTTACTTCTACCTTGTGATTTATAGGGTGGATTTTATATTTATTGTCTTCTTTATGCTTATTGTGTGTTTTTAATGCTGTATCACATCCAGAGTAACAAGCATTTTGTTCTCCTTTCCATTTGTGTCTTGAAGAATGACAGTAAGCAATCTTGAATTTTAAGGAACACACACAAGATGCTGGAGAAACTCAGTAGGCCAGGCAGCAGCTATGGAAATGCATGAACAGTTGACGCTCCCAGCCATGTCCTTTCTTCAGGCCTGAAAAGGAAGAAGGCTCAGTGGTTGAATTTAATGTCAGGGAACGTACCCCAACAACTTGAAATCCTTACTCTTCACAGACACCTACAAAACAGAGAGAAACAAAAACAAAGCATGAATGACAGAAAAATCTTAGAACCCCAAAGCCTCCCACAAGCAGCATCCAAAGCATCAACCCTCCCTCAAATTATCCAAATTATCCATGGGTCGCTTGGCATTGGAGCTGGCTGTGTGCCCTGTGTTGTCAACTTGCTGGTTAAGGGAGTATACAGCTTATTGTACATCAGTACTTACATAATCAGTTACTGCTTTGTAAAGTCCTCTTTATTTACAGAAGGTGAAATAAAAAAAGATATAGTTTATCAAGCGAAATTTCAGCCTCATAATATTGCCTTATTTATTTCACTCAAAGTATGAATGGTCACAGATTTTGTATGTAAAGGGGGTTTCTTTTTTTTCTTTGTTACTGTTGGGAAAGGGTTTCCTTTTGTTAACTAGCAGGAATGCTAATTTACTGATAACGAGAATGGTATTCCTTTGTAAACCAAATGGGGATTAATGTTCTTTCTTCTGAGTCTGTAAGCTTTTGTTGACGGGCTTTTGGGCAGATCGGCGCGAGGGGGTCGAGAGAGAGGACGCAATGCTCTAAGCTGGGTGAGGATCAGACCCCAAAGGGGGGTCCGAGGCCGGGAGATTCTCCGAGGAGGGGGGGGGGGAATGAAGCTAGATGTGCTTGGTTGACCACTCGGAGGGTCCTGAGCTGTTTGGAGAGTCGAGGAGTTCGGAGGGTCCTGAGCTGCGAGTCGAGGAGTTCGGAGGGGAGCGAATGGTGGCCAGAAGACTTCAGTAATTGAGCTCCAACGGCTGTGCACGAAGTGGTTTGGACTTTGATAAGTTTGGCGCCTTTTCTTTAATTTTCTCTTCATATATACTGTATCGTTATTAATCATTTAGTTATAGTAACCTTTATAAATTGTACTCATTTAATCGCATATGGTGTACTGTCTGGTTTTGGGCGAGGCAGGGACATCACACAGCATCCACACCAGCTGATTACCCAGTTTGGCGGGGCCGAAGGCTGCTCCCCCTAGACAAGAACGAGCTGAGCGAGCCTGAGGCGACCCAGGGAGTTACATTGTGGGGTGCTCGTCCGGGGTTGATTTCTGTGGAAGCTGTGTGATCACCCTCTTTAAATTGTGTCTGCGGCGAAGAGCTGGTGTGCCTTTGTGGGTGTGCGATTGCTGGTTATCGCTGCGTGAGTGTTGGGTGGGGTGGTTGCTGTTGGTAGCCTGGAGGTCGTTGTTCGAGTTCCGACTAGTGCTGACGAAATGGTGGTGGGACCATGGGTTGTCCGTACTGTTTGGAGATTGAGGAGTGACAGGTTGGGATGTTTCAGCAGTGGTGAGCTCCGCCCAGTTATTGGAATAATGTCCAACCCTAAAGGGGGGAAAGCGTGGGCGGAGCGGACCCCTCAGTTATTGGGTGAGTGGCAGTGCTTGGCTGAGGAAAAGCGACAGGGACGGGTTGAAAGTTTGAGTAGGCGGGCTGGTGACTTTGTTAGAACTGTCAGGCGCAATTACCTCGAAGTGACCGCTGCCAGTTCTGGGAAAGTGTGGGAAAATGCGTGTGGTTCGACTGGAAGTCAAATGCCGCAGCTGGGGGGCTTATTATATCTGTGGCAGGAGATTGGTGGGAAGTTTTTAGGGTATCCCTTTTTGCCTAGGGGGGCAGATAAATTGCTTGTGGTGCCAAGGGGATCTGTCAAGGGGATCAGTTGTTCCGTTGATTCGAGAGGTGTCGGGAAACTTAGAGGAGGCCCAGTGGGGGAACGGCTTGGGATCTCTGGGGGAGCACGTTCCCAGCAATGTACCAAGGAACTCCCGAAAGGAACAGACCCTATTCCTGAAGGCTTAGAGGGGCCATGCGCACAGGTGTTGTTACGGATGGATGGAAGTCAAGTTAAAGCCATCCTCGGCACCGGGGTGCCGGTGAAGTTGCTGTACAGTTTGTTTCATAACCTTTATTGGAAGCATTTACCCTTGACAACATTGAGGACACTGGAGATTCGGGGTACCAGTGCCGGTGATTATCCAGACAACGGTTGTTGGTCAGTGAAAATGGAGTTCTTAGAGGCAAATGTGGAGGAGACTGAGGTTCATGAATCGTTAATGCTGATGTGTCCGGACCCTGTTGAGACGGGCAGCGTATTTGTTCTAGAGAGAACCAAAATCCTGCTGGTGCGCTTGGGAGCCTGCCCGGAGGAGGCGGGTGAGCGCTGTTTGGAGGCATTGTCGATGCACCCAGAGTTTCGAGCTGCTTGTGTGGACGTGTGTAGCAGCATTGGGCTGATACCGAATTCAAACAAGAGCCAGTGGTGGTACGGCCTGGGGGAAGTATCTGAGGGTGAGACCCTCTTCGTGGACGCTGCGAAATACCACAAGGGAGGGGAGTTGACTGCTGAAGACACCTCGGAGAGAGAGAGGTTGCGGCGACTGGCCCCTACAGCCGTGGAAGATGTAGGCAGCGTGTGTATGGATTATATTGTGTTGAAGAGGCGCACTGTCAGTGACCAGAATATGGCCCTGAGGGCCAGAGAGGCGATGGCCTGTCTGAGTGGTGTGAAGTGGTTTAAGGTGCTGGATTTGAGGAGTGGATGTTGCCAGATCCCGATGAGTGGGGCCAACAAGGAGATGACGGCCGTTATAAATTCCCTAGGAGTCTTCGGGTCCGAAAAGATGCCGCAGGGTATATCTGGAGTCCTTGCAACCTTCCTGCGGGGCAGGTGGAAGACCATAGGGGATGTGGAGGCGTTTGGAGTTTTGGTGTATGTGGATGATCTCTTGGTATTTGGATTTGCCTCAGGAGAATATGAAGTGAGGTCGTTGCAGGAGCAGCTGAGAACTACCGAGTTAAAGTGTTTTCGGGACACGTGCCAGGGCTGGCGAAGGTCGCAGCTCGTGAGAGACTGTCTCTACGGAATCAAGTTTGAAATGAAGACGGAGAGACTGGAGAAAGTGATCTGGAACCATTCGGAAGACTTACAAGTTGGAGAGAATGAAGAAAGTTGTCTGACTGAGGGTAATAGCAAACTGAGAACCCGGAGAGGGGAGTTTGCAGAGGTGAAGAAATTACAGACGAATCTCAGAAGAGAGAAGCGGAAGCTTGAAGGGAACCTGAAGATGACCATCGACAGTTCAAATGAAGTGCAAAACCTGAAAGTTGATCTGGAAGAAGTCATGAGGAAGAAAAAGCTGGAGAGAAGTACAGTGAATACTGAACAGGAGGCTGAAGAGACTGCCGGAGCAGTGCAGGCCACGTGTTTCCATTTGGAGAAGATCAAACGGCAGCTACCGATCACAGGAATGAGGAAGAATACAGATTCGATGGATGATGTGCTGGATGTGTGGTACATGCTGCCTTTTGCTGACTTTCCCTCGATTGAGGAAGAGACCTTTGGCCCTTCTCCCATTGAGTCAGGTGTAGCGGGGAGGGTTAGCTGTGTGCAGTGTGGGGCATGAGTGAGAGGTTGAGAGAGGAGTTGGTAGTGGGCCCAAGGTATCCCCAGTTGTGTCCGAGCCTGAAGGGTTTAGGTGAGGGGGTACGGAGGCCTCAGAAGGGTTAGGGAACTCCCAGATAGTTGGCCTAAGTAGCGCCTGAGGAACAGGGCGTAGGGTTACTGTGTGGGGAGGAGATGTCACTGTTTGTGCTTGGGTTATGGTGTGTTGGCAGGAAAGGTGGCGAGTTATTTAGTAGTCATGAGGACATGACTTTTATTTGGTGGAGGAAGTGTGTAAAGGGGGTTTCTTTTTTTTTCTTTGTTACTGTTGGGAAAGGGTTTCCTTTTGTTAACTAGCAGGAATGCTAATTTACTGATAACGAGAATGGTATTCCTTTGTAAACCAAATGGGGATTAATGTTCTTTCTCCTGAGTCTGTAAACTTTTGTTGACGGGCTTTTGGGCAGATCAGCGCGAGGGGGTCGAGAGAGAGGACACAATGCTCTAAGCTGGGCGAGGATTGGACCCCAAAGGGGGGTCCAAGGCCGGGAGATTCTCCGAGGGGGGGGGGGATGAAGCTAGATGTGCTTGGTTGACCACTCGGAGGGTCCTGAGCTGTTTGGAGAGTCGAGGAGTTCGGAGGGTCCTGAGCTGCGAGTCGAGGAGTTCGGAGGGGAGCGAATGGTGGCCAGAAGACTTCAGTAATTGAGCTCCAACGGCTGTGTACGAAGTGGTTTGGACTTTGATAAGTTTGGCGCCTTTTCTTTAATTTTCTCTTCATATATACTGTATCATTATTAATCACTTAGTTATAGTAACCTTTATAAATTGTACTCATTTAATCGCATATGGTGTACTGTCTGGTTTTGGGCGAGGCAGGGACATCACACAGCATCCACACCAGCTGATTACCCAGTTTGGCGGGGCCGAAGGCTGCTCCCCCTAGACAAGAACGAGCTGAGCGAGCCTGAGGCGACCCAGGGAGTTACATGTAATAGCAACAATCTTTTTTTTCACAATATTATCTAAATGAAAAGTATGAAATTTGCTTAAGCATAGACATGAACATCCACTGAAACCGTCAAACCTAAACTAGTTCAGACTATCGACGGTGAGGGCAGGCTGTGCTGCTGCTATGGGAATGTTGATCATCTGGTGGGAGAGGGAGAGTGAGAGATTGAAAGTGTGGGAGACAAACTCCTTAATGTTAGAAAAAAAAATGGGTTCAGCCCACTAGACTGTAAATCAAAGTTACAATCTTAAATTGAATAACTAATCTTTAATGTGCCAAAAGTGAACTCCTAGGCTTTAACTCAGTTTCCCACTGTCAAACTAGTAATTCTTTGTAAGATGATAACCAGGAAGAACAACTATTAATGTACAAAACTTCATTATAGAATGTTAGCTTAGCAGAGAGGTGATTGTAAGTCATCTTTTTCCCATTCAAAACAATGTGATCCAGAAGGAAACCATTTGGACTTTTGTGCCCCTGTCATTTATTTGTTAAAGTTTGAGAACCCTGCCTTCCATGTTTGAACATATTATGTAACTATTTATTTGCTTACTGATTGACTCTTCAGTATATTAATTTGAAAGCTGAATCAGGACACAAGTTGAATTGTTCATGTTGGATTGTTGCCTTTGAGATGAAACCGCAGGTCAGATCCTGTTGATGGAGAAATCTGAAACAAGTTTACATTTCATAGTTTCACCACAGTATCAAAGCAGAGTGTGACATTCGAGCCAATAAAGACAGTCTTGAAGCTTTAGGCAGGCTGAGCTCATTGACGAAAATATTCTAAACAAAAGACCTTAAAATGCCAAGAGACAGAATAAGCTGAAAGTCGAAACAAATTTGTTTCCATCACCTCTTGCTTCTGCCTTCCTATTATTTTAGTTTCTTCACTCGAGTATAATGTATTCTTTCCATATCTCTTGGTTATTAAACATTTTTTAAAATTAGAGATACAGAATGGGAACAGGCCCTTCTGCCCCAATAATCCTACAATATCTAATTACTTTCATGTGACTAATTAACATACTAACCTGACTGTATTTGGAATGTGGGATTTAACCAGAGCACCCAGAGAAAACTCTCATGGTCATGAGGCGAACATACGAGCTACTTGCAGACAGTGTCGGAATTGAACCCGGATGGCTGACGCTGCGATAGTGTTATGCTAATCACCACACAACAATGCTATCCCTTATGCGAGTATGAACACAATCCCTCACTATCACAAATTTTGCCATCAGATTTCCTATATTTGAGGATGTCACAGGCATCAGCAGAGAGGAGTTATTTCCTGACTCATTTAATCTCCTTTTGTTCTTTAGTTGGATCCAGTGATCATAAACATTTATGGGTGCTTGGCATTCATCTTGTTTTTCCAGTAATAAAACAAATGAACAATAATTTGTTTTAGATGTAAAATGTCCCAGGGTGACAATTGAACAGACTTTGACCTGAGCAATGCAGGATGTACCTGGAATGTAGTAAGTTAGGTTTTAAGAAGCATCTTAGTGAAGATATATAAACAGAGGTTTATGAAAGAGTTCCAGAGCTGATGGGCTGGAGCTGAAGGAATTAGGGGCAGCACAGTAGCATAGTGGTTAGCACAATGCTTTGCAGCACCAGTGACCCGGGTTCAATTCCCACCGCCGCCTGTTAGGAGTTTGTATGTTCTCCCCGTGACCACATGGGTTTCATCCAGGTGCTCCGGATTTCTCCCACAATGCAAAGACGTATCAGTTGGTAGGTTAATTGGTCATTTTTAAAATGACTTGTGAGTAGGCTAGGATTAAATCAGGGAATTGCTGGGCGGCACAGCTTGAAGGCTGGAAGGGCCTATTCTGTGCTGTATCTGATGCACCATCAATAACTCTCTCTGAGACGTGAAGGCGAGATATCGGCTTTTATTGACTGGAAGAAAGAACAAGCAGTGGTTGACCACTGATGCACCATCAATAACTCACTCTGAGATGTAGGCGAGATATCGGCTTTTATTGACTGGAAGAAGGAACCAGAAGTGAGTGACCATCATACTACGTCCTGGAGACTGAGGCCGAGCATAGGCCTCAGATCGCCTTTATACAGGGGCCTGTGGGAGGAGCCACAGAAGCAGTCAGCAGGGGGCGTGTCCAGACAGGCACACGTAGTTCACCACATTCACCCCCCCCTTTGTTTAAAAGTCCCCATGTGGCGAAGTTTCTTACAAGTCAAGTCTATCAGGTGGTCGAATCTGTCGCTGCGATCTACGTAGCACCGGCTGTGATTGCACGGATGCCGGCGACATTGGTGATTGCACAGGAGACGGAGGTTGTGCTTGTTCCAGCCCACTAGGCGCCAGTGATCCCTCACACATGTTCGAGGCGCCTGGTATAAATGCGTACGAAATGCCCGGTATATAAGTGTTGTGAGGAGTCTGTGTAGGGCCTGGTGAGCTATAAGTGTTGTGAGGAGTCTGTGTAGGGCCTGGTGAACACGGTGTCACCTCAGGTGCAGGGTTCATAGTTACCGGAGAGTCTTCAGGGTAGTGGTGTGCTGCACCTGCGGGTGCCAGGTCGCGGATGGAGACCGTGTCCTCCCGCCCATCAGGTAAGACCACGTAGGCATACTGGGGGTTTGCATGTAGAAGGTGAACCCGCTCGACCAGCGGGGAGTATTTATTGCTCCTCACATGTTTCCGGAGCAGCACTGGCCCCGGGGACGTCAGCCAAGCTGGTAGGGTGGTCCCAGTGGTAGATTTCCTGGGAAAAGAGAATAGGCGTTCGTGAGGGGTGGCATTGGTGGACGTACATAACAGGGAGCGGATAGAGTGGAGTGCCTCAGGGAGGACCTCCTGCCATCGAGAGACCGACAACCCTTTTGACTTAAGGGCTAAAAGTGTAGCCTTCCACACCGTGGCATTCTCCCGCTCCACCTGTCCATTACCCCGGGGATTATAACTCGTGGTCCGACTAGTAGCAATGCCCCTAACTAGCAGGTACTGGCGCAGCTCGTCACTCATAAAGGAGGACCCTCTATCACTGTGGATATAGTAGGGATATCCGAACAGAGTGAAGAGCTGGCGTGGGGCTTTTATGACGGACGTGGCAGTGGTGTCAGGGCAGGGGATGGCAAAGGGGAACCGTGAGTACTTGTCGATAACATTGAGAAAATAGACATTGCGGTCAGTGGAGGGAAGGGGGCCCTTAAAGTCAACACTCAGTCGCTCAAAAGGGCAGATGGCCTTGACAAGTTGCACCGTGTCAGGATGGTGGAAGTGCGGTTTGCACTCAGCGCAAATTTGGCAGTCCCTGGTCATCGTCCTGATGTCCTCCAGGGAGTACGGCAGGTTCCGAGCTTTCACAAAATGGTAAAATCGGGTGACCCCCGGATGGCAAAGATGTGCATGAAGGGCGTACAGCTGGTCGAGCTGTGCGCTAGCACATGTTCCCCGGGATAGGGCATCAGGGGGCTCATTGAGTCTGCCAGGCCGGTACAGGATATCATAGTTGTAGGTGGAGAGTTCTATTCTCCACCGCAAAATCTTAGCATTTTTGATTTTGCCCTGCTGTTGGTTGCTGAACAGGAACACAACCGAGCGCTGGTCGGTCAGCAAGGTGAACCTTTTGCCAGCAAGATAGTGCCTCCAGTGCCTAACAGCCTCCACTATGGCCTGGGCTTCTTTCTCCACCGCGGAGTGCTGAATTTCAGAGCCTTGGAGGGCGCGAGAAAAGAATGCTACTGGCCTGCCTTCCTGATTGAGGGTAGCAGCCAGAGCGAAATTGAAGGCGTCACACTCCACTTGGAAGGGAACGGTCTCGTCCACGGCATGCATCGTAGCTTTGGCAATGTCCTCTTTAATGCAGCTGAAGGCCGCGCAGGCCTCGGCAGAGAGGGAAAACGTGGTAGACTTGACCAGGGGGCGTGCCTTGTCTGCGTAATGGGGGACCCATTGGGCGTAATAGGAAAAAAACCCAGGCACCGTCTGAGGGCTTTGAGAGTGGTGCTCGGAGAAACTCAGCACACGATTCGCCAGGCCATTGTCGCCGGGTAGCTAAACGATGTCTTGCGTAGATGGTGTTCACCGGCCGCAGGTACTGTCTTTTGAGGGCGTCCAGTGCCCCATCGTAGGTCGGCAGGTCCCGGATAATGGAGTAAACTTTTGGGGTGACCCTCGAGAGGAGAATTCTGTGCATAACGGCGGGTTCAGTTGCACAAACCTCCTCCAAGTATGATTGGAAGCATGCAAGCCAGTGTTCAAAAGCAAGAGCTGCTTCAGGGTCTTGAGGGTCCAAATCCAATCTTTCCGGACGTAAAACGGTTTCCATGTTTTAAAACTTCCAGTCAATAAAATTGATGCACCATCAATAACTCACTCTGAGATGTAGGCGAGATATCGGCTTTTATTGACTGGAAGAAGGAACCAGGAGTGAGTGACCATCATACTACGTCCTGGAGACTGAGGCCGAGCATAGGCCTCAGATCGCCTTTATACAGGGGCCTGTGGGAGAAGCCACAGGAGCAAGTCAGCAGGGGGCGTGTCCCGACAGGTATATGTAGTTCACGACAGTATCTCAATAAAGAATTGCTACCAATGAAAATTAGGAAAACACTAGAACCCAGAACTGAAGTAGCTAAAAGGTTGTTGAGCTGGAACATGTTAAGGAGGATAGGGCCAGGCCATGATAGGAGTTGCACAAACACAACTTTAAATTTGCTGCTACTCAATAGGGAGCCAATTGGATCAGGTTAAACAGGAGCAGATCAGGAGAAGGGACTAGCTGAGAAAGAAACAGAAATGTGCCAAAGCTACAGCAAGCTCGGGATCAAATGGGACAGCAGGGTTATCAGTAGTGTGGGTTGGCCTAACAAAAAGAACTGGAAATGCACAGCGTGGCTTGACAGAGAAACACAGAGGCACAGTGGCAATAGTAGGACATGGGGTGAATCAAAAGATGGATCATCATTTTTGAAATGAGTGCTAAGTTCAGAAAACTCCAGTGTGTTTGATGAGATGCTATTCTACGAGATTACATTGAGCTTTGTTGAACAAAGAAGTCACATGGAGAGAAGTCAGAATGAGATGAAGAATTGACATGAGGGGTGACCGGAAACCCAATCGCTTCTGTGGACAGAGTGAAGGTCCAGAGCACTCAGCCGGTTTGCAATGGGTATGCACACTGTCCAGTGGCATCCAGTTCATACAGTCATGGCACTGTGAGAAGTGCAGAGCTGAAAGCAGTAGAAATTCACAAACGGAAACTGAAAGAACGGCTTGTTGCCCTGAAGGAAGCTTAAGAGGAGAAAGAGGAGATATTTTATCGCTTCAGCTTGTAAGAGAAGATGCCGTGGTAACGTTAGTGCCCGGTGTGACGTCCAGTATGATATGACAGAGGAAATGGTTTCCTCAGAATGCAAGGGTGAAGAGGAAATGTGGGCAATAGAAGAAATATATTGGATGTCCATTGCAATTGCATTGGGAAGTCCTCCATTAAGGGAGCAAACTGATACTTCAGAACTAGGTTTCCATCAGAATATAAGCAATAGAGACCGATAAAATGGGAGAATGAAATGGACTCTCCAAAGTAAGCCATAAGACCATAAGACGTAGGAGCAGAACTAGGCCATTCAGCCTATCGGGTCTCCTGTATCATTCCATCATGACTGACCCCGGATCCCATTCAACATTACACGTGCCTTCTCACCATATCCTTTGATATCCTGATCGATCAGGAAATTATCAACTTCCGCCTTAAATATACCCACAGATTTGATCTCCACTGTGGTGTGTGGCAGAGCATTTCACAGATTCACTACTCTCTGATTAAAAAAATGTCCTCCTTACCTCTGTTCTAAAAAGTACTCCCTCAATTTTGAGGCTGTGTCCTCTAGTTATAGATACCCCCATCATAAGATACATCCTTTCCACATCCTTCCTAATTTCAACTTCTCTCATATTGACTGGCACCTCCTGAGTGCAAGGGGGATAGATGGGGCTGAATTTGTCAGGTGTGTTCAAGAAGGATTCCTGACACAGTATGCGGACCGGCCGACGAGAGGAGAGGCTATACTGGATCTACAAAAGTTTGTAGTTCTGGGTAATGAACCTGATCAGGTGACAGACCTCTTGGTGGGGGAGCATCTTGGTGAAAGTGACCACAACTCCCTTAGCTTCAGCATAGCTATGGAAAGGGATAAAGTCAGATGAGATGGTAAAGTGCTTAACTGGGGAAAGGCTAACTTTGAAGGGATGAGGCAGGAACTAGCGAGAGTAAATTGGAAACAGATGTTCGAAGGGGAAAGCACAGAAGTAATGTGGGAGAAGTTTAGGGACCACTTGAGCTGGGTTCAGGATAGGTTTGTCCCACTGAGGCAAGGAAAAAGTGGTAGGAAAAGGGAACCATGGCTGACGAAACATGTGAGGCAACTTGTCAAGAGGAAAAAGGAAGCATATGTTAGATATAAGAAGCAGAAAGTAGGAGGCACTTATAAGAAATATAGGGTAGCCAGGAAGGAACTAAAGAAAGGACTTAGGAAAGCTCGAAGGGGACATGAGAAGGCCTTGGCATGTAGGATTAAGGATTAAGGCGTTCTATGTGTATGTGAAGAATAGGAGGATGACGAGAACAAAGGTGGGACCGCTAAAGGATAAACAGGGCAACATGTGCCTGGAGGCAGAGGAGGTTGGGGTGGTCCTAAATGAATACTTTGCTTCAGTATCCACAAGTGAAAAGGATCTTGATCAGGATGAGGTTGAAGTAGAGTGGGCCTGTGTGCTGGACAATGTGGAGATTAAGGAAGAAGAAGTGCTGGATCTTCTTAAAAACATTAAGATTGATAAATCCTCAGGGCCGGATATGATACACCCCAGGTTGTTGTGGGAATTGAAAGAAGAGATCGCAGGAGCATTAGCCATGATCTTTGAATTCTCATTGGCTGCAGGGGAAGTGCCGGAGGACTGGAGAATGGCAAATGTAGTTCCCTTGTTTAAAAAAAGGTAATAGGGAGAAATCTGGGAACTATAGACCGGTGAGTCTTACATCAGTGGTATGCAAACTACTGGAAAGGATTCTTAAGGATAGGATCTACGAACATTTGGAGTAGTACAGTCTACTCATGGATAGTCAACATGGCTTTGTGAAGGGAAGATCGTGCCTCACAAGCCTGATTGAGTTTTTTGAAGATGTAACAAAGGAAATTGATGAAGGTAGGGCAGTGGATGTGGTCTATATGGACTTTAGCAAAGCATTTGACAAGGTCCCTCATGAGAGACTCATCCAGAAAGTCATGAGGCATGGGATAAGTGGAACCTTGGCTGTTTAGATAAAAAATTGGCTTAAAGGAAGAAAGCAGAGGGTAGTTGTGGAAGGAAAGTATTCTGCCTGGAGGTCGGTGACTAGTGGGGTGCCGCAAGGATCTGTCCTGGGGCCCCTGCTATTTGTGATTGTTATAAATGACCTGGATGTAGAGGCGGAAGGATGAGTGAGTAAGTTTGCGGATGACATGAAGATTGGAGGAGTTGTGAATGGAGCTGTAGGTGGTCAAAGGTTACAAGAAGATATAGACAGGCTGCAGAGTTGGGCAGAAAAATGGCAGATGGAGTTCAATCCAGACAAGTGTGAGGTGATGCATTTTGGAAGGACAAACCAGAAGACTGAGTACAGGATTAATGGTCAGTTACTTAAGAGTGTGGATGAACAAAGGGACCTTGGGGTTCAAATCCATACATTCCTCAAGGTCGCTGCATAAGTTGATAGGGTGGTTAAGAAGGCCTATGGGATGCTAGGCTTCATTAACAGGGGGATTGAGTTCAAGAGTAGAGGTCATGTTGCAACTCTACAAATCTCTGGTGAGACCACACATAGAGTATTGTGTTCAACTCTGGTCACCTCATTATAGGAAGGATGTGGAAGCTATGGAGAGGGTGCAGAGGAGATTTACCAGGACGTTGCCTGGTTTGGAGAACAAGTCATATGAAGCAAGGTTAGCAGAGCTGGGACTTTTCTCTTTGGATCGTAGAAGAATGAGAGGTGACTGGATAGAGGTCTGCAAGATTATGAGAGGCATAGATAGGGTGGATAGTCAGTACCTGTTTCCCAGGGCACCAATAGCAAACACCAGAGGGCATATGTACAAAATTAAGGGAGGGAAGTTTAGGGGAGACATCAGGGGTAAGTTTTTTACACAGAAGATTATGAGTGCCTAGAATGACTTGCTTGTGATGGGGGTGGAGGCTAAAACATTAGGGGTATTTAAGAGCCTCTTGGACAGCCACATGGATGAAAGAAAAATGGACGGTTATGGAGTAGTGTGGGTTTAGTACTTTTTTTAAGGATTATATGGGTCGGCACAACATGGAGGGCTGAAGGGCCTGTACTGTGCTGAAGTGTTCTATGGTTCTATGGTTCCAGTAGGTTTCAGTGAGATTCCTCTACATTCTAAATTCCAGTGAGTACAGGCCCAAAACTGCCAAACCCTCTTCATATGTTAACTCTTTCATTTCTGGAACCATTGTTGTGACCTCCTCTGGACTCTCTCCAATGACAACACATCCTTTCTGAGATATGAGGTCCAAATTTGTTGACAATACTCCAAGTGCAGCCTGACTAATGTCTTCTAAACTCTCAGCATTATCTCCTTGCTTTTTTATTCATTTCCCCTTGGATAAAATGATACCATTGCTTCTATCTTCTTTACTACAGACTCAATCTGTAAATTAAACTTCTGGGAGTCTTGCATGAGGACTCCCAGGTCCCTCTGCACCTCCAGTGCTTGAACCTTCTCCCCATTTATATAATAGTCTGTGCTATTGTTCCTTTTAGCAAAATGCATTATCATACACTTCCCAACACTGTATTCCATCTGCCACTGTTTTGCCCATTCTTGCAATTTGTCTAAGTCCTGCTGCAATCGTGTTGCTTCTTCAGAACTACCTACCCATCCACCTATCTTTGTATCATTTGCAAACTTTGCCACAAAGCCATCAATTCCATTCTCCAAATCACTGACAAACAATGTGAAAAGTAACGACTCCTGACCCCTGAGGAACACCGCTAGTTTCAGCAGCCAATCAGAAAAGCCGAAGGAGAGCAAATGCATTGAAGGTTGAGACAGGCATATGCACAATATCTATGATTATAAACACTCGAATTAAATACGCTTAGGTTGCACAGGAAAAGTCTAATACCCTTGATTGGCAGAATACTTTTAGGAAAGATTAACAGGGGCTCCGCAGAAACTCAGCTTTGATATCGAACTTGATCCAAAATAAAAATAAATCACAGGTGATGTAATCCTTGTATTGAAGATTTCTTTTTAACTGTATAAACCACTTTGTAGAGTTGTCTCAACTTCAAATGATGATTTACAGTAAAAAGTGGAATTAGACAATGCCCAGGACTAAATAATATTTCTGAATTTGTATGATTCAAATAATTTGCTCTACTAATGTACTGGAGATAGTTGTATTATTAGTGCGTGAAACTACGTATCTTCAGCATTAAAGACTGATAGTTATCCTGTCAGTCAGCTATTGTTTGGCGTTTCAGAGTCGGGAGATTGGTGATGTGTTTTAAATAAGAAGCGAGCAGAATGAACAATTACAAACTGCATTGTTAGGTCGGTGTAGTGGGAGTTGAATAACAAGCTGATGTATCAGCTGTGGACTGGTGCAGGCAAGATCAGCTGGAATACCATGTAAATGGTTCGCCATTGTTACAAACCACAGGGCCAGTGCTTAAATCAGCAGGCTTTTCAGCAGATAAAACATCCTCCGATGATTCCAATCCTCCACCTGTAATCAGCAGAATGCAAGGAGATAAAAGAACATGCCTGCTTATTCTTTCATTGAAAGGGGTAAGGGAGAGCCTACCTTTCTGTTCCTGCTCCTCTTAGAGGAATGTGATAGGAAAAAGTTTTTTTAGGGAGACCATTAAGAGGAATCCATAATTCATAGTCATACAGCATAAAACCAGGCTTTTTGGCCCATATAGTCTATCCTGACTATCAAGTAGGCATTTATATTAATACCATTTTAGTGAGACAGGGATCTATTTAGTAACCTTAATCTGCAGGGGCAATTTTCAAAGATAACAGATTCACTAAGGTGAAATCCAATGCTTCTAGTATCATTGTAGTTTCTTAACAATCTCTCACTCAACGTCAGCAAGACCAAAGAGCTGATCATTGACTTCAGGAGAAGGAAACCAGAGATCCATGAGCCAGTTTTCATCAGAGGATCAGAGGTGGAGAGGGTCAAGAACTTTGAATTCCTCAGTCTTATTATTTTGGAGGATTTATCCTGGGCCCAGCATGTAAGTGCAATTATGAAAAAAAAACATGGCAATGCCTCTACTTCCTTAGGAGTTTGTGAAGACACGACATGACATCTAAAACTTTGAAAATCATCAGTAGATGTGTGGTGGAGAGTATATCGACAGGCTGCTTCACAGCCTGGTATGGAGAAACCAATGCCCTTGAACAGAAAATCCTCAAAATGTGGTGGATACGGCAATGTCCATCATAGGTAAAGTCCTCCCAACCATTGAGCACCTATACATGGAGTGCATGACAGGAAAGTAGCTTTCTTCTGACTGCTGCTATCAAGAAAAAGGTACAGGAGCTTCAGGACTCACACCACCAGGTTCAGGAACAATTCAATCATCAGGCTCTTGAAACAAAGGGAATAACTTCACTCAACTTTATTTGTCCCCTCATTGAAATATTCACAAAACAGTTGGACTCACTTTCAAGGACTATTCATGTTATGTTCTCAATATTTATTGTTTATTTGTTATTATTATTTCTTTTTGTATCTTCATGGTTTGTTGTCTTTTGCACACTGATTGATCACTCACGTTGGTGAGTTCTTTCATTGATTAAGTTATGATTACCATTCCATCATGGATTTATTGAGTATAGTCACAAGAAAATGAATCTTCGGATTGTATATGATGAAATCTATGCACTTTGATAAAAAATTTACTTTCAACTTTGAACTCTTACTTTAAAACCCAATGATACAAACATCCAGATTTAGGAAATTTTAGTTTTAATTACCATAATCTATGGAATATTATTTAATTATTAATACTAATTGTAGCATACAGCTTTTGTATTGGAGCATCATGGGCAGTTCTAGTTGCCGTTACAGAAAGGATGCAGAAGATATTTCCCAGGATATTGTGTGGAGTAGAAAGTGTTACCTGCAGGGTAAGATTGAAGAGACTTGTTTTCTCTGGCACATTGGAGGCTGGGAGGCGGGCAGGGATGAGCTGACAGAAGTACACAAATTTATGAGAGGCATAGATAGAGTAGATGGTCAGATTGCTTTTCCATGGTGGAAATTTCCAGTGCTGGAGGAAGTCTGGAAGTCAAGGCCCATTGGGTGGAGCTGAGTCTGTGAATCTGGGGAATTTGAAACACGGTATGTGCAAGCCCAAGTCTGCTGGAGCTCACTTGGAGGCCAAAGAAGGTAGATTGTCCTGGGATTTAAGGGCTGTGTACATACATGGGTGAGAGGTAAGAAAGGGCTTGTTTTGCTGCTGTTGTTTTGTTGCCTGTTCGGTTCTGAGATGTTCTACTGAACATTGTGGGCATGATACCCCGGCGCCAGAATGTGTGGCAATGCTTGTGGGCTGCCCCCAGCACACTCTTGGGTGTGTTGGTTGTTAATGCAAGATATCTTTTAACACAACGTTAGGTGCTTGCAGTACACGACAGAAGAAGTAGTAGAAGCAGATTTGATGGCAGTGTTTAAGAAGCATTCAGATATGCATGTAGACAGGTGGTCAATGGAGGTTGCATCAAGGTAGACAGGATTAGTTTAAATTGCCATTATTGACTGCAGGGAAGGGAGCATTCCTGTTCTGTGCTGTCCTTTGTTCCGTACAAATGAGAATGCAGTTTTTTGCCCAACTGTTCTCTGTTACAGCAAAGCTCAGAGAGAGGTTTCCAATTCAACTCTCTGTGGGGCAGTTGCCCTCTAGATGCAGCAGGTGCACAGATGGTGCAGAATGAATTCACATCTCTCTCAGTTCCTATGTTTAATGAAATGCTTTATTAACTCCCTGGATAGCATCTTAGAAAGTATACTGATGTAGGCTAATAAGATAACCAATGGATGTGTGATTACAGCGAGATACCACGCCATGAATTTTCAAGTGAGTAACCTGTCTGAAGTATGTAGACAATCCAGGGAAATAATTACACCATTTTGAGAAAATGATACAAGACAAACCCGAACAGATAAAATGAAGGTATTGTTGTGTCCCATTGGCCAAAAGGGCAAATAATTAGACTGGACTCTAAGGTCTTTGATACGATACCAGAGAATGCATTAATTACATTACATGCACTTTGGAAATCATCTAGGAGCGAAACAATTGACTGTTCAGAGTTCTATTCTCATCAAGAACAAGGAGAATATTCTCAATACTTTCTTAACAGAACTGTTAAATTGGCAAAAAAAAAATTAAATAGTTTATGTCAAGTTTAGCCTTAGGAAAGAGGTACTATGCAAAGTAGAGCAGAGCTTGAAAAGAGCACAAAAAACATGCAAAGCTGGAAAGATATCAAAAGCCAGGCCTGACATTTTGGATAACCAGTGGAGGGACGACATGCAGAATTGTTTTGGACAATGTTACAACAGAAGTTCAATTGTTAAAATTTAAGAATGTTTATCATGTTGATGCACCATCAATAACTCTCGGAGACGTGAGGCGAGATATAGGCTTTTATTGGCTGGAAGAAAGAACAAGTAGCAAGTGACCACCACACAACATCCTGGAGACTGAGGAAGGGGCTGTGCCTCCAATCGCCTTTATACCGGGGTCCGTGGGAGGAGCTACGGTCTGTGGGAGGAGCCACAGGAGCAGTCAGCTGGGGGGACGTGTCCAGACAGGTATATGTAGTTCACCACATGTGTCCAGTGCAGCCGAATAGGGCTGATTGATTTGTGGTAAAGTGGAAACAATGAACGTGTTTGCATGCACAGAATTAGTAGGTCAGTTATTAATTGATAGACGGACAAGCCTACAAAATTGACCAATCCCATGATGTCACAAGACAGACCAATAAACAGTCTCCCAGTTGACAGGACATCTCTCCGCTTGTGCAGTTTTTAGGCTTGATAATATTACACTGGTTTTCTGGTCCACTCTGATTGGACCCCAGGATCAAGAGTTGGTCTGGATTCAGTGCTTTCAGCTGGTGATTCTGCTTCCTTAGTTTGCGGGGCTAACTCATGTTCTACACTGGCTCCTTCTGGAATGAGGAACTCCCTTGGCCATTTCCTAACATGGCCTGGATGTCGGCAGCATACACTACCATCTTCAAGTGCTGAAGTCACTTGTTGGCCCTCTTTCACCACAACTTCTCCTTTCATTCGCCTTTGGTTCTCAGGGTTCAGGTGAACCAAAAGTACAGGATCTCCTTTCCAAAGTTCCAATGTTCCATATTTTAATTGTACCGCACTTCCATTGCTTGTTGTCTGTCTCTTACTCGGTTTTCCAGCTCTGGGCACAATAGATTCATACGGGGATGCAACCTGCGGCCCATCAGTAGCTCAGATGGAGAGAAGCACGTGGTAGTTTGTGGAGTTATTCAGTACCCGAACAAAAACTGGTTTATCCAGGTGTGTATGTCACTAGTTAGCTTTTGCATTCTCTGCTTGAGAGTCTGAATAGTTCTTTCAGCCACATTGTTTGATGATAGGTAATAAGGGGACATATGTTACAGTCGAACTCCATTGTCTTGTAAAAAAAAATTTGAATTCCTCAGCTGTAAATGTGGGACCATTATCGAAGTCAATGTATTGGGAATTCCATGCGTACAAAACACTGTACCTAAAATGTTTATCATTGTTTTACTAGTTGAAATCTTCACCGCTTTGACTTCGATCCATTTAGAATGCACATCAATGACTACCAATAGCTTGTAACCATCCAATGGACATATGCGGTCTCTGTGTAAACGTCTCCAGGGTTTGGTGGGCTAATGTCGTGGTATGGCAGAGTTTAAAGGTTGGCACTGCAGCCATGGTTCACATGCTGGAGGGTTCAGAATATATGCGATAGGTTCTAGAGTGTGGAGGACAACTCGCATTTGACTGATTTAGCCACGCTGTTCACTAATCATTGGAGAAGATTATCAACATAGCAAGTTCATCACTGGGTGTGCTGCATTTGAAGATCTCTGTCTGTGGAGGTTAATTGTCAAGAAATGCAGGCTTTCTTCATCTGGGTTGGCTGTCCTTGGTCATAAAAGAAGTTTGGCATTGTATAAACTTTCTTACCTTGCCACTGAAGCACGCCATTCTTAGGATATAGACAGAAAGGATTGCTTATCATTTACTGTTGTATCCTCTGCTGAACCTCTGCCCAATTACTTCACACCACTTTCACCAATACTGCACAATATTGAAATCCTCCTAACCCTCCTCCTCCCTTCACTTTCAATCCACTGGACACAGTTACAAGTTTACGACAGTTTGTTCTGTGATATGATCTAGTGCTGCATGTTTGCCCGAGTTATGCCTCTCAGTGCCATGTATTAATCCTTTAAAAATTCTCTTCATGATGCAGAAACCTGCTTAAACCGAGTTTAATATTTTTATTGAGCACATTTTTCTGTTCATCAATTCTTTCGACCAATCCCCTCAATGCAAGGTTAGCCTGTTCACATGATTGATTTATTATTAGTAGCCTTGCCATCTGACTCGACATTATTTTTCATTCTCAAGTTCTCAGAGTCTGATTAAAGAATGCTGTTAATTTGAAACTGTAGGCCAATGGCTCATGACTATCTCCTGGTTATTATTGCTGCTTTCTGTGGAAGAGTATGTGCTTTTCTACATTCATGCCAATGTCTTGGTTATTTATCTTTTCAACTTTGAAATCATTTTTGTAATTTTTTTTCTTATTTTACTGCATGTGGCACATATTCAGTTGTCACTTTATGAGGCAGACTTGCACACCTGCTTATTAATTCAAATATTGAATCAGTCAATCATGTACCAGCAACTCAGTGCATAAAAGCATGTAGACATGGTCAAGAGGGTCTGTTGTTGTTCAAACCATACATCAGAATGGGAAAGAAATGTGATTGAGGTGATTTTAACTGTTAAATGATTGTTGGTGCCAGACGGGGTGGTTTGAGTATCTCAGAAACTGCTGATCTCCTGAGATTTTCATGCACAACTGTCTGTAGAGTTGACAGAGAATGGGGCAATTAACCAAAAAAAAATTCATTGAGTGACAGTTCTGTGGGTGAAAGCACCTTGTTAATGCAAAGGGCCAGAGGAGAGTGGCCAGACTAGATCAAGATGACAGGAAAGTCACAGTAATTCATACAACCATGCATTACAACAGTGGTGCAGAAACAAGGCAACTCTGCACAACACATTGAACCTTAGAGCGGATGGCCATACAGAGTTCCACTCCTGTAGCCACTTTATTATGCACACCCCGGTACCAAGCAAAGTGGCCACTGAGTGTATAGGATTCAAGCTGCATTCTTCTCATTGTTTCTCCAACTCAATGTTGAAGAAGTTTCAACACTGATAGATAAAACAGAAAAGTGGAATTGAAGTGACATCAGTAACTGACAGAAGATTTATTTTGAGATTTGGAAAGAAGACAAACTGAAAACATGATAATATCTAATTGAGAGAATTTCCCAAACACCAGAAGTCTGACCTTTAACTTCAGCAACCGGCATGATTTGGACATCTGATACTGAGGCTGAATAATGCAGAAGAAGAATGATTTTCTGTCAAATTTTTCAGACGGAGATGTTTGTGATATTGATTCAATGAGAAGTTGAAGAATCAATATGTTGAATAGCAAAAAAATAGTTACAGAAACTGAGCAAAATATCGGAAGAACAAACAGTGTCAGAAAAGGCAGTCTTATTTCATGTTTAGTATTTTTATAATTAATATTATTAAGGTATTGTATGGTTTCATATTATACAAATCAAAGTGATCGGTGGAAAGTTTAATTCCTCTGTTCTTTGTTTCCTTTCTCCTGAGCCATTGTCTTGCACCTTGGTATAATTTCAGTGCTGTGGGGTACTGTATAATCAATGCCAATTCCTCCTTGTTCCTGCTAGAACAGTGAACACTGGTACAGTATCCATGGCCAGTATCCACATAAAACAACTTCCCAGCAGCACTGAGTAGCACTTAGGACCAAGAACCTGGTTACGTGTTCCACCAAACCACCCATTCTGGCACCTGCACTGGCAGTCAGGTCAAGCCAATTAATCCAGAGAGAATCATAATCAGGTTTATTATCACTGGCATGTGACGTTGAATTTGTTAACTTAGCAGCAGCAGCAGCTCAATGTAATACATAATCTAGCAGAAAGAGAGAAAAAGTAATAATAATAATAAATAAACAGGTAAATCAACACTGCATATTGAATAGATTATTAAAGATGTGCAAAAACAGAAATACTGTATATTAAAAAAAGTGAGGGAGTGTCCAAAGCTTCAAAGTCCATTTAGGAATTGGATGGCAGAGGGGAAGCTGTTCCTGAATCGCTGAGTGTGTGCCTTCAGGCTTCTGTATCTCCTACCTGATGGTAACAGTGAGAAAAGAGCATACCCTAGGTGTTGGAGGTCCTTAATAATAGATGCTGCCTTTCTACGACACCACTCACTAAAGATATCCTGGGTACTTTGTAGGCTAGTGCCCAAGGTGGAGCTGACTGGATTTACAACCTTCTGCAGCTTCTTTCAGTCCTGTGTAGTAGCCCCCCCCCCCCCCCCATACCAGACAGTGATGCAGCCTGTCAGAATGCTGTCCACGGTACAACTATAGAAGTACTTAAGTGTATTTGTTGACATGCCAAATTGCTTCAACCTCCTAACAAAGTATAGCCGCTGTCTTGCCTTCTTTATGATTACATCAACGTGTTGGGACCAGGTTAGATTCTCAGAGATCTTGACACCCAGGAACTTGAAGCTTCTCATTCTCTCCACTTCTGATCCCTCTTTGAGGATTGATATGTGTTCCTTCGCCTTACCCTTCCTGAAGTCCACAATCAGCTCTTTCGCCTTACTGACATTGAGTGCCAGGTTGTTGCTGCGGCACCACTCCACTAGTTGGCATGTCTCACTCCTGTACGCCCTCACGTCACCACCTGAGATTCTACCAACAATGGTTGCATCGTTAGCAAATTTGTAGATGGTATTTGAGCTATGCCTCACCACACAGTCATGTGTATACAAAGAGTAGAGCAGTGGGCTAAGCACACACCCCTGAGGTGCACCAGTGTTGATCATCAGTGAGGAGGATATGTTATCACCAATCCCCACAGACTGTGGTCTTCTGGTTAGGAAGTCGAGGATCCAATTACAGAGGGAGGTACAGAGACCCAGGTTCTGCAACTTCTCAGTCAGGATTGTGGGAATGATGGTATTAAATACTAAGCTGTAGTGGATGAACAGCATCCTGATGTAGGAGTGTGTGTTGTCCATGTGGTCTAAAGCCATGTTAAAGAGCCACTGAGATTGCATCTGCCATTGACCTATTGTGGCAACAGGCAAATTGCAATGGGTCCAGGTCCTTGCTGAGGCAAGAGTTCAGTCTAGTCATGACCAACCTCTCAAAGCATTTCATCACTGTTGATGTGAGTGCTACTGGGTGATAGTCATTAAGGCAGTCCACATTATTCTTCTGTGGCACTGGTATAATTGTTGCCTTTTTGAAGCAAGTGGGAACTTCTGCCCGCAGCAGTGACAGGTTGAAAATGTCCTTGAATACTCCCACTAGTTGGTTGGCACAGGTTTTCAGAGCCTTACCAGGTACTTTATGGGGACCTTCCACCTTGCAAGGGTTAACTCTCTTTAAAGACAGTCTAACATTGTCCTCTGAGACAGAGATCACAGGGTCATCATTTGCAGCAGGGATTTTCACAGCTGTAGTAGTGTTCTCCCCTTCAAAGTGTGCATAGAAGGCATTGAGTTCACTTGGAAGTGAAGCATCGCTGCCATTCATACTTCTGGGTTACACTTTACAGGAAGTAATGTCTTGCAGTCCCTGCCAGAGTTGCTGTGCATCTGATATCGCCTCCAACCTCATTCGAAATTGTCCCTTCGCCCTTGAAATAGTCCTCCGCAAATCATACCTGGTTTTCTGGTAAAAGCCTGGGTTGCCAGACTTGAATGCCACAGATCTAGCCTTCATCAGACGATGTACCTCCTAGTTGATCCATGGCTTTTGGTTTGAGAATGTACAATAAGTCTTTATAGGCACACACTCATCCACACAGGTTTTAATGAAGTCGGTAACAACTGCAGCATACTCATCCAGACACAAAGTGAACATGACTCACTTTCCAGGGGATCATAGCTTGATTGTACACTCCTTTAAGCAAGTTGAGATCTTCCAAAAAAGGCGATTGTATTATGGTTCTTGGATTTACTGACCATGCCCTCAAACACACAAATCTCAGGGTTATATATGGTGATGTGTATGTACTTTGATAATAAAGTTACTTTGAACTTTGAAAGTGCTTCCTCAAGAAAATGTTACAAAATAATTATCTTACAGTTAACAGAAAAAAACATAAATAAATTAGTGGAATCTTTGTTTTCTTAAAGCTGTGCTTCCTCTTTATAAAGTAATTTATCGAGCTATTGTAATTGATTTTTTTAGATTGTACTCAAGACTTCATAATTCTACAACATCAAGTAAATTGCGACCTTACTTTCTTTGGGGTGCACCTTTGACAGAACATTGTCTAAAGGTTTCTACCAATTTTCAGGTATGATCGCTAAGCTCATGGAAACTCCATGGAATGAATTTGTATAACTTTAAGTTATTTCTTTTACATTTGTGCTGGGTTGTTAAAAAAATGTAATTTCAATGCTTCTTCTTTGCTGGTTACCAGTGATCAGATAATAACTCTGGAGACCTTTCTTCCAAAGCTCCCAGATGCTGTGCAATGATATTCCACTATGACACACCATCTGTAATCGGTTTGGCATTGCACTTGACAGTACACATTATATTTGTGGCTAAGCACACACCCCTGAGGTGCACCAGTGTTGATCATCAGTGAGGAGGATATGTTATCACCAATCCATATATCCCAATCCACCAAGCCCAGTCTCTCGAACCTCTCTGCGTAAGACAGTCCGGACATCCCAGGAATGAACCTTGTGAATCTACGCTGCACTTCCTCTACAGCCAGGATGTCCTTCCTTAACCCTGGAGACCAAAACTGTAGATTTCTACCAAGTTATGGCTTTGTGATTTTTGTTGGGAAGTATAGGAGTACGCTCAGAGTCAGGTTTATTATCACCGACAAATGTCATCAAATCTCTTATTTTGTGGCAGCGCTACAGAGCAATGCATATACAATAATATAAATTACAATAATAAAAGTAAATAAACAAACAAGCAAATAAATAAATAAATATTACAAAAATAATGAGGCAGTGTTCATGGGTTGGTTCACTGTCCAATCAGAAATATGATGGTGGAATGGAAGAAGCTTTTCCTGAAAATTGACTGTGTGTCTTCAGCGTCCTATACATCCTACCTGATAAGAGCATGTCCTGGGTGATGGGAGACCATAATGATGGATACTGCTTTTATGAGGTATCACCTTTTGAAGTTGCCCTCAATGCTGGGGAGGCTAATGTCCATGATAAAGCTTGCAGCCCCCATGCAGATTTTTCCAGTTGTGTGCAGCGACCGGTCTGTATCAGATGGTGATGCAACCGACCCCTGAACCTCAACCACTACTCCAGCTCCTGAGAACAGCTCCTTCCAGTCATTAGGAGAAAGCACTTGCCTCCACCCCGCTGCCACTGACAAGTCGCGGCATATCCCGCCCCTGCCCTTCCTAGTACTCTGCCGGCAGAATCAGTGTCTTTGCAGAATGATGATGAGGTTCAGGAAGTCAAATCTCTCCAGCCTCATGATGTGAAACAATTTCCTGTCTAGCTTAGATGTTGCCTTGAAACTGACATCAGAACTTTAGAGTCTAAGTACCATGGGAATAATATTACATGAAATTAATTGTTTCTATTGCCATTGGAATATTGAAAATTACAGTTGAAAATTATTGTTAAATTTCTGCAGATCACTATACTGCAAAGTCTCCTGAGGGATGCCTACCCTGAAGAAGCTTAATATTCTATTTCACGGCAGGTCAGTGAAACCTTTGTTCACTGCTCCCCCTCTGTGATCTCTGCTGCCCTCTGACTCTTCGACTATGTCCTCACCCAGACCAGCTACCACAGCTACATCTCCTTCCTGGATCTCCCATCCACTTGGCTTCACCTATCACCTTTGAGCTAGCCTCCTTTTAATTCTGGCGTCTTCCCCCTTCCTTCTCAGTCCTGAAGAAGGATCTCGACCCAAGACATCAACCTGCGGATTACACACACAAAGTGCTGGAGGAGCTCAGTGGGCCAAGGCAGCACCTATGGAAAAAAAGTACAGTCGGCGTTTTCAGCTGAATTCCTTCAGCAGGACTGGAGAAAAAAGCTGAGGAGTAGATTTTAAAGGTGGGGGAGAGGGGTGACAGAACCACCAGGTGATAAGTGAAATCTGGAGGGGGAAGGATGAAGTAAAGAGCTAGGAAGTTGATTGCTGAGAAGAGGTGAGAGAGGGGAAAGGGGATGGGTAATGGAGAAGGTGGGGGGGGTGGTGGTGGAGGTATTACCAGAATTTTGAGAAATCAATGCTCATGCCATCAGTTTGGAGGCTACCTAAGTGGAATATAAGGTGTTGTTCCTCCTACCTAAGTGTGGCCTCATCGCAACAGTGGAAGAGGCCGTAGATGGACATATCAGAATGGGAATGGGAAGTGGACTTAAAATGGGTTGCCTCTGGGAGATCCTGCTTGTTCTGGTGGACAGAGTGTAGATGCTCAGCGAAGCCGACTCCCGATCTATGTTGGGTCTCACTGATGTACAGGACCTTGTTTGTGACCTGCTGGGTTCCTCCAGCATTTTGTGTGTGTTGCCTTAAAAACAAATCATCTGTCTCTTATGCACCTATATTACGCAAGTTGAGAAAGTTCCCATCTGGTCATCTTATCTTCAGTAAACATTATTACTAAAAGATTTTGGCTAATATACAGTATATACTGCAACATGGCTGGCATTATTTAATATAATTTTCCAAATAGATATCAAAGTATTCCTGAGATTTGGACAATTGACTGGAAATCTGTGGTACAAAATATTATGCACTTTGGGATGATCAGATATTTGTTTAGCATAAAATCTCCACAAAGTCAAGATGACATGCACCTTCTTACACTGTTGAGAACATTTTTAAATGATGAAGTATATACGTGTAATCGGTACAAGCTTGAGTTACAATCTATATACAGCTGTGAAAAGATAAAAGAATTTTTCATCAATACATATTGAAATACAATTAGTAATGTCATATCTGTTTTCAGATTTTTATGAATTGCATATTTATCTATTCAAAAACACACACAGTTTCTTAAAGGGGCAAATCAATATTATGATGAATAACACATTATTATAAATTTTGTGAGGTACTATTCAACATAGCAATGAATATCTGTTACACAGGAGTCCAAACCTTTCTGTACCTGGCACCTCAGGGCTTTTATCAGATATATGAAACCGTTGTAGACATTTTTTCTCTTAAGCACGAGAAAGTCTGCAGATGCTGGAAATCATTAGTAACACACACAAAATGTTGGAGGAACTCAGAAGGTCAGGCAGCAGTCATGAAAATGATGTTTTGGGCTAAGATCCCTCTTTTGGACTCAATTCTTTTTGTGTTTAAATTTTATGGCATTATCTCTAATCTTATTCATGAGTTGATCAGAAGTTGGTAATTTAAGATGTATCTAAGTTTTTCAAACATTGATTTTACAAGTACAGGGTATACTTTGTACCATTGATGTCAGCATCGTGTAGGTAGGGTTTGAAAATTTATGGAATAACTTTTATTAACCATCCATTGAAAATTGTTGTTAAAACAAAGCAAACATTGTCTAATCTAAATGACTTGAGAAGAACAAAAGGAACTATTGAATCAAAAGATCATATATCCCTACAAATGAAAGGAGGCCATCAGCCCTTGCTAGGTTTCGACAAGGCCATAAGACACAGGAGCAGAATTAGGCCATTCGACTTATTGATTCAGCTCCACCATTTGATCATGGTTGATTTATTATCTGACTCAGCCCCATAACCTTTAGCACCTTAACTAATCAAGAACTTATCAACCTTTGCCTTAAATATACCCAATGACTTAGCCTGCACAGCTGTCTGTGGCAATGAATTCCACCAATTCAGCACCCTCTGGCTAAAGAAGTTTTTTCTCATCTCTGTTCTAAACGGATGTCCCTCTATTCCGAGGCTGTGCCCTCAGGTCCTAGACTCCCCACTGCAGGAAACATCCATTTGATCTATGCCTTTCAATCTATGATAGGTTTCAATGAGATCCCCCTCATTCTTCAATCTCCAATGAGCACAGGCCTACAGCCAGCAAACTCTCTTTTCATTCCCAGAATCATTCTGATGAACCTCCTTTGGACTCCCTTCAATGCCAGCAGATCTCTTCTTAGAAAAGAGACCCAAAACTGCTTACAATACTCCATGTGTGGTCTAAGCAATGACTCATAATGCCTGAGCATTTTTATCCCTGCATTTATATTCTAGTCTTCTTGAAACAGATGCTAAAATACCATTTGCCTTCCTTTCCCCAAATCAAGTTAACCTTTAGAGAAACCTGCATGAGGACTATCAACTCCCTTTGCACCTGTTCTTTTTAAAAATTTTCTCCCCATCTAGGAGATAGTTTACACCATTATTCCTTCTATCAAAGTACATGACCATAAACTTCCCTGTACTATATTCCATCCGCCACTTCTTTGCACATTGTCCTAATCCGTCTAATTCCTTCTGCGGACACCTTGCTTCCTCAACACAACCTGCCCTTCCACTTATCGTCTGCAAATTTGGCCACAAAGCCGTCAATTCCTTGATCCAAATCATTGACATATAATGTGAAAAGAAGTGGTCACAGCACCAACCCTGTGGTACATGCTGTTCACTGCAGCCAAGCAGCACTGTGATTGTCTATCGCCACAACAGGTTAACGGCAAATGCAATCTCAATCTTCACACAACCTTAGACCATTTGGACAACACAAACACCGACGTCAGGATGCTGTTCATTGACTATAGCTCAGCATTTAACATCATCGTTCCCACAATCCTGATTGACTTCTTGGCTTCCCTCTGCAATTGGATCCTCAACTTCCTAACAAGAAGATCACAATCTGTGCGGATTGGTGATAATATCTCCTCCTCGTTGACAATCAACACTGGTGCACCAGGGGTGTGTGCTTAGTCTGCTGCTCTACTTTCTCTATACCCATGACTGTGAGGTTAGGCATAGCTCAAATACCATCTATAAACTTTCTGATGATTGTTGATAGAATCTTAGATGGTGATGAGTGGGCGTTCAGGAGCAAGATATTCCAACTAGTGGAGCGGTGTCTCAGCAACAACCTTGCACTCCACGTCAGTGAAATGGAAGAGCTGATTGTGAACTTCAGGAAGAGTAAGACGAAGGAACACATACCAATCCTCATAGAGGTATCAGAAGTGGAGAGAGTGAGCAGCTTCAAGTTCCTGGGTGTCAAGATCACTGAGGACCTAATCTGGTCCCAACATATCAATGCAGATATAAAGAAAGCAAGATAGAGACTATACTTCATTAGGAGTTTGAAGAAATTTGGTATGTCACCAAAAGCACTCAAAAACTTCTATAGATCTGTAGATGCACCGTGGGGAGCATTCTGACAGGCTGCATCACTGTCTGGTATGGGGAGGGGGTGGGGGCTACTGCACAGGACCGAAAGAAGCTGCAGAGGATTGTAAATTTAGTCAGTTGCATCTTGGGTACTACCCTACAAAGTACTCAGGACACCCTCGAGGAGTGGTGTCTCAGAAAGGCAGCGTCTATTATTAAGGACATCCAGCACCCAGGGCATGCCCTTTACTCACTTTTACCATCAAATAGGAGAAACAGAAATCTGAAGGCACACGCTCAGCAATTCAGGAACAGCTTCTTCTCCTCTGACATCCGATTCCTAAGTGGGCATTGAATCTGAGAATACTACCTCATTATTTTAATATATGTTATTTCTATTTTGCACAAGTTTAATCTACTCAATATACATATTGAGTAGATATGGATAATGGGGTGGTAAATTGGATTAGTAAGTATGCAGATGATACTAAGATAGGTGGCTTTGTGGATAATGAAGTAGGTTTTCAAAGCTTGCGGAGAGGTTTAGGCCAGTTAGAAGAGTGGGCTGAAAGATGGCTGATGGAGTTTAATGCTGATAAGTGTGAGGTGCAACATTTTGGTAGGAATAATCAATATATGACATATATGGTAAATGGTAGGGCATTGAGGAATGCAGTAGAACAGAGAGTTCTAGGAATAATGGTGCATAGTTCCCTGAAGGTGGAATCTCACGTGGATAGGGTGGTGAAGAAAGCTTTTGGAACGCTGGCCTTTATAAATCAGAGCATTGAGTACAGGAGTTGGGATGTAATGTTAAAATTGTACAAGGCATTTGTGAGGCCAAATTAGGAATATTATGTACAGTTCTGGTCACCAAATTATAGGAAAGATGTCAACAAATTAGAGAGAGTACAGAGGAGATTTACTAGCATGTTACCTGGGTTTCAGCACCTAAGTTACAGGGAAAGATTGACCAAGTTAGTTCTTTATTCTTTGCAGCGTAGCAGGTTGAGGGGGGACTTGATAGAGGTATTTAAAATTATGAGGGGGATAGATAGAGTTGACGTGGATAGGCTTTTTCCATTGAGAGTAGAGGAGATTCAAACGAGCGGACATGAGTTGAGATTTAAGAGGCAAAAGTTTAGGGGTAACACGAGGGGGAACTTCTTTGCTCAGAGGGTGGTAGCTGTGTGGAATGAGCTTCCAGTAGAAGTGGTAGAGGCAGGTTCGATTTTGTCGTTTAAAAAACTTGGATAGGTATATGGACAGGAAAGGAACGGAGGGTTATGGGCTGAGTGCAGGTAGGTGGGACTAGGTGAGAGTACGCGTTTGACACGGACTAGAAGGGCCGAGATGGCCTGTTTCTGTGCTGTAATTGTTATATGTTATATAATGTAATTGATTTATTATTATATATTTTTTCTATATTTTGTATTGCATTGGACTGCTGCTGTTAAGCTAACAAATTTCACAACACATGCTGGTGATAATAAACCTGATTCTGATTCTGACAAGGCCCCCTTTATTCCCATTCTTTGCCTCCTGCTAGACAGCCAATTCTATCCATGCTAGTACCTTTCCCATAATACGATATGCACTTACCTTTTTCAGCAGCCTCATGTGCAGCACCTTGTCAGAGGCCTTCTGAAAATCCAAGTAACCAACATCAACTGATTCTCCTTTGTCTATTTTGTCTGTTATTTCCTCAAAGAATTCCAACAGATTTGTCAGGCAAAATTTCCCCTTGAGGAAACCATGCTGACTTTGGCCTATTTTGTCGTGTGTCTCCAAGTACCCCAAAACCTCATCCTTAATAATAGATTCCAATGTCTTTCTAAGCACTGAAGTCTGACTAACTGGCCTACAGTTTCTTTTTCTCTGCCTCCCTCCCAGTTAATTTCATTTTCCTAGCCTTGTTTTTTCTTCCTTGAGTATTGTTGTAATGGAAAAATATTGAGGGGTAATAATGAGTACATAAGGATGTGGATTATGCTAATGTGGCAACAGGGACAAAAGTAGAGACATGGAATGCAGCAGCGATGACACCCAAATTTCAGGAGCTTCGTTAGTCATATCATAGTGTACAGACAGTATTGTAATACAAAACTGGATTTACTGTTAGACCTGTGAATAATGACTTTATTCTGCAATTGGGACCTAGTCTGTTACTTAATGAAGTTACTTAATGCCTGTAGCTGCCATTCTGTTATCAAGATGTAGTTTGACTGGCAATCTCGTCAACTGAGAATGTAAAAGCTTTACTAAATTCATGCCCAGATAGATCAGTATTGGCTGGTGTCCTGGTACACACCAGTTTTTCTTTAATAAATTCTGAGCACCAGCTCCATGATCTTTTAGTTTGTTCCTTTAAGTATTTATCCAATTCTATTTCTGCTTGAACCAAGTATATGGTCATGCATACAAAATGCTGGAAAAAATCATGGGGCTGGACAAATTGCAGCTTATAAATTTTGTGCTCTTTTTAGCTCACTCGTTCTCTTGTGATGGAAGGATTTGAGTTTAGAGCATGAGGACTAAATGAAAATATGTTTGTTGTAGACTGGAGTCCTTCAATATCTTGTGGTTGTAGAATATTCTAAATGATTCTTTACAATAATGAAGGGATTTGATCAGATAAGCATGAAATGATAAACTGGTGGGTTGTGTTCTGTTTAAATAGTAATATTTAAAAAAGCAGAAACCCCATCCTGACTTACCTACAACTTGTGCATGTCCAGACTGTATGGTGGTAAAGAAAGCTGGTAGAAACCTGCTCTCTGGGGATGCATTGGCAATTTAAATATTTTGCTGAGAGTGGCAGTCTCTGGTTGAAACCATATTCCTGGTTTAGCACTGGTTGACCAGGCATTCTAGATTATAAGAAACTCAATATTTCAAGGGGGAGAAGTTAATGGCTAAACAGCACAAGATCCAAATGCGTTTGTTAATGACTCTCGCAAGGCTACCTTTACCTTCATACACAAATTCATCTGGAAAACACAAAGCCCTGGAAGAACTCAGCAGGTCAGGCAGTAACTATGGAGGCAAATAGTTAGATGCCATTCGGTCGAGTCCCTGCTGCCTGACCAGCTGAGTTCCTCCATCATCTTTTTATGTATTGCTCCTGATTTTCATCATCTACAGTCTCTTATTTCTACAAAAATACGTATTTGTATCAGGCTTTGTTAAGATATAGTTTTAAAACCACATTTTTATTTTTGCACTTGCCTTGCATGAATTGCTCAGACATCTCGCTTGATTTGAACTTCTGCTCTTGTTGCTTGATCATTTCAGTCTGCTTGCAAAGCACTGTTCCATGCTCTGTATTCCCAGAGGATTTAATTTTGTTGCTCTCTGTGTCCCTTTGTCTCTTTCTTTTTCCCATATGCAGACGAAGGGTGAAGAATCAGATTGACGAGTTCTGCTTCTAACCAGTATGCTTGTGTAACTCATCGCATTCAGCTCAAAAATTTACTTACGTAATTCTTTGTTTGAAGTAAGAAAAGTACCAAGAAAATGGGTTTTGGGTGACATCTTTCATCATCTTGCGGCATTGTGAGCATTCATTTTGAGAGTGCTAGAATATAGGTACACAGGTGCAATGCTGAGGCTTTGTAAGACATTGGAGAGATAGCAATTGGAGAATTGTGAGTAGTTTTGGACTCAATATCTAAGAAAGGATATGATACCATTGGAAAAGGTCCAGAGGAAGTCCTCAAGAATGATCCTGGGAACAAAAGGGTTAATGTAGGAAGAACCTTTGAGGGCTCTAGGCCTGTACACACTGGCGTTTAGAATAATAAGGGGGGGGGCGGGAATTCATTGAAACCTTTCAAATATTGAATAACCTGGATAAAGTGGATGTTGAAAGGATGTTTCCTACAGGGGGAGCGATTGTGGACCAGACAACGTAGCACACTCAGAAGAAAAGGACTTCCCTTTAGAAGAGAGGTGAGAAGGAATTTCTTTTAGCCAAAGGGTGGTGAATCTGTGGAATAATGCCACAGATGGCTGTGGAAGCTAAGTCATTGGATCTATTTAAAGTAGAGGATGTTAGGGTCATTGGATCTATTTAAAGTAGAGGATGTTAGGGTATCAAAGGTGATAAGAGAAGTCTGGAGAATAGGTTTGAGAGGGATAATAAATCAGCCATGGAATGGCGGAGGAGACTCAATGGTATGAATTGCCTAATCTTCTTATGATTTTATCTTCTTTCAGCATTCTCTTGCCTCTATTTTTCCATTTTGGACCATTTTCTCACTCTGGGAAACCTCTGTTTCAACATCTCAGTTTCAATAGAGACCACAACCTCCTCACTAGATTTTAAATTATTTTTCCATTGTTTCTATTCCCTGTGATGTTAGTGGCCAAGAGAGTCTACCTTGCACGCATTATCATCTCCATTCTGGTGATCTTAGCTGGCTGAATATCTGCTGAGTGGTCCAGCACTTAAGTGGAAATTACAAAGAAATCACAGTAGTGCTCCTACTTGCTCAGGAGTTTGCAAAGATTCAGCATGACATCTAAAACTTTGACAGACTTCTCTCGAAGTGCAGTGGAGAGTACATAGACTGGCTGCTTCACAGCCTGGTGTGGAAACACCAATATCCTTGCATGGAAAATTCTACAAAAAGTAGCAGTCCATCACAGGTAAAGACCGCTCCACCATTGAGCACATTGTTATGTCGGAAAACAGCATCTATCATCAGGCGTTCTAGATCATAGGAAGGGAGGCAGGATGGTGTGCTTGTGAACAACAGATGGTGTAATCCTGGTCACATTTCTGTGAAAGAATGAATCTCTAGTTCAGACATCAAACTGCTTGCTGAGAGTTTGCATCCTTTTTATCTACTGCATGAGTTCAGCCATGCCATATTGCTCGTTGTCTACGTTCTGTCTTCCCAACGCAGTCCGATGGTGTATGTGATACCAGACTGAACACCCCATTGCAGTATCTGGATACTTCAGCTATGCTACTCACCTTCGATCAGTTTGTCAAGTGTCATACAAAGAAAATAAAACACTGGATCTCTTTTATACCAATGTTAAAGATACACAGAGCTCCACAGCTCTCTACCTACTTGCTGTCATCTACCTGCTGAACAGAGCTGACTCCCATTTGGATAAACAAGGCAGCACTGTGAGGATCATGTTTTTTTAATTTCTTAAGTGTCTTCAACAACATACAGCCCTCATTGCTGGGGGAAAAGTTCTTTTCAATGTAGGCTGGCACATCCATTGTATCCTGGACAATGGGCTACCTGACTGGCAGACCACAGTCTGTGTGACTTCAGAGCTGTGTGTCAGATGTGGCTTTAAGCAGCACTGGGCCGCACAGGGGACTGTATTAGCTCCCAAGTCATGTCATCAGCAGAAATTCTCTGATTTCTCAGCAATAGTTGAGTGTATAAAGGGAGGACGGGAGGATGAACACAGGGCCCTGGCGGAGGACTTTGTCAAATGGTGCAAGCTGAATCATCTGCAGCTCAACATCAGTAAGACAAAGGGGATGGTAATGGAGCACCAGCACAGAGGCTATGTACAAGAAAGGCCAAAATTGCCTCTACTTCCTGAGGAGACTGAGGTCCTTTGGAGTATTCAGGCCTTTCTTTCACATGTTCTACCAGCCTGTTGTTGCCAGTAAAATCTTCTATGCAGTGGTGTGCATTGGTGATGCCAACAGGCTCAATAATCGAATTAGAAAGGCCGGCTCTGTTACAGGAGTCAAACTGGACTCACTGAAGGCCGTGGTAGGACAAAGGACCCAACGGAAAATCCTGGCAATTCTGGACAATGTTTCTCACCCTCTGCATGCCACCTTGGCTGAACAGAGGAGCACTTTTAGTAATAGACTAAGACATCTGCTCTAAAGGGCACTATATAAGGTCATTCTTACTCTCAGCCATTAGATTCTAGAATGAGTCAATCTATAGCTGGGGAAATGATGACAACCCCCCCCCCCCACCTTCCTGTTAGACTGTTTGGTAACTTATTTTTTATTCTTTCTTCTTATCTTCTAATATTTACATCTGTGCACTTGTAATGCTACTGTGACACTGTAATTTCCTTTGGGATCAATAAAGGTATCTATCTATCAAAAGAGTCCTGTTACTGGCGAGTAAGGAATGCGGAAAATGGTGTTGAAGACTGAAAGAAGTATGACTTGTGAATAGTCACAACTTGCTCAACAGCTTTTTCTTCTCTTTTGTCAGCCTCAATAAACCCCAACCTCTAAGTGAATTTGAAGAAATAGCTACATTTTTGTTGTCACAATTAATTAAAATACTGAAAGAAATTTAGACCTGTTACATAATGACATAAAGCCCTTTTTCCTATTGAGATTTATGTGTTTGTAATTCAACCTTTCCTGACCATGAAAGGGAACAATTGAGTATGGAATCTCATGCCTGCAGGTTGTAAATTATTTCTATTGACTGTTAAATTCTTAATTTTTTCCTGTTTCCTTTCTGCTTTTCTTTTTCTCCGACTTTAAATCAAATTTTATTCCTTCCTATTTGTCTATGTAGTACTAATTTGTTTTTAGTTTACCCTATTTCATTCTCCCTTATTCCAGTCTCTTTTTCACAGTTAAAGAGATGGCTGGTACTTCATTGTTCCCTCAGGCCCCAGATATCCTGATGACGGGTCTCAGTCTGAAATGTCAACAATTTATTCCTTTCCATGCATACTGCCTGACATGGAGTTCCTCCAGCATTTTGTGCATTTTGCTCTGGATTCCTATCATCTGCAGTATCTCTTGTGTTTAGGATCTTTGTACAATTTTTTCCACTCAATGTCAAAGGAAGAAAGAAACCTTGATTCCAGGTGATTGTGTCAAAAGTGTCATCAAATTTACATATCACTATAAAGCTGAATACAAGTGTACTTTGCCTAAGTACAGGGAATTCTGCAGATGGTGGAATTCCTCCAGCATTTTTGTGTGTTACCTCAGATATTCCTCCGAGCTCACCCACAATTTGTGGAAAGAATTCTTTGAGCAGAAAGTTCTGGGAAACCATCTAACCAAAATATTAAACGCAAAGGTCAAAGATCCTAGAGCAAAGAAGGCTATTTGGCCCATTTCACATGTGCTCACTCTTATTTGGTTTAATTTGTTTTTTTTATTCTTAACAAAACACACTTTTCTTTAGAGCATATTCTATCTGCAGTATATCACCAATCTGTTTATGTCCTACTTGAAGCCAATTAATATTTACTGCAAGTTTTAAATTTATGCCCTTCATTCCTAGTGTAGGTTCCTAATACAAAACCCAAAAGAGCAGTGATCTACCAGAAACAAGCCTCTGAGACCCTAAGGGTCCAGATAGAGTGGGCATGGAAAGGATAGTGGGAGAGTCTAGGACCAGGTCAGAATAGAGAGACATCCCTTTGGAACAGAGATAAGGCAGAATTTCTTTAGCTAGAGGGTGGTGAATCTATGACATTCATTGCCACGGAAGGCTTCGGAGGCCATTCCATAGTGGAGTTTGATGGGTTATTGATTATTAAGGAAGTTGAAGGTTATGGAGAGAAGGCAGGAGGATGAGGTTGAGAGGGAAAATAAATGGTGGCATCGTAGCATAAGGGCAGCACAGTAACGAAAAGGTGATTCAGTAGCTGTAAGATTGGGGTTCAATTCCCACCGCTGTCTGCAAGGAGTTTGTGCGTTCTTCGCATGACAACATGGAATTCCGCCGGGTGCTCCAGTTTCCTCACACATCCAAAAGACGCATGGTTAGAGTTAGTGAGCATACTTTGTCGGCACCAGAAGCACGGTGAAACTTGTTGGCTACCCAGGACAATTTATGTGACACAAACAGCAGGGTTCACTGCATGTTTTGATGCACATGTGACAAATAAATCTGATCTTTAATCTTCTCTCTTAAATTAGTCAGGCTCAGATGGCAGAGCAGGCTTGATGGACTGAATGGCTTAATTCTGCTCATTTGTCTTATGGACTAATTGCAGGCTGCTTTCCAAGGTCTACAGCAATCTCACAGGAGCTATTGAACTCCTGGACCTCACCAGTTATTTCCCTCAGCACTCGCTCTTTAAACCTGAAAAACACATTTTTTTTTGAAGTGATTTCTGTGACAAACGTCAAGAATCATGAGAACAAGTGTACAGTGAGATTATGATTAACTTTTCTCCCAGTGAGAATTCAGCTCCTTTGTGTTAACTACCGTACTCTGAAGTTTCAAAGCTTCCATCCCTTCAACCCTACTTAATGGTTCGTTTGCTCATTAGTATGTTTGAATCAATCATCCTTCCATTGGGAAAGCTGATGAAAGTCACTATCATCCTTCATTGTTCAATCAATGCTGTAAACATGGTTGACTCTGATCTTCTGCCTCCGACAGCAATAGATGAAAGGTCAAATCTGAACTCTGTTAAGCGAAGTTCATTTCAAACACACGAGGATCACTCAAAAACCTTTTAAAGGGACTCAGAGAGGTATTCCTAGATATTCATCATAACAAGCAAAACGCTTCAGGAAAGCACCTGAAGTTAGGGATTAAATGCTGGTGATGTTCGAATCCAAAGAATGAATTAGGAAATAAAATGAATGCTCACTTTGCTTCAATCCCTTCTCTGAGTCAGTTATTAAAGTTTCACTCCAGAGGAACAAACAGATAATCCAATCTGACACCTTGCTGTCGTACTGAGTGCAAGGGGCATGATTGGTGAGAGCATCAGTTAGACGAAATAATAAACCAAGGTCCCATCTGCCCTCTTAGATGGACATAAAAGATCCCATAGAACCACTTTAAATGCAGGAAGTACTCTTGGTGTCCTGGGCAACATTAATTTCTCAACCAGCATTGAATAAAATCATTTATCTGGTCAGGTGGTTCCTATTGCATGGGGCTTTTAAAGTGTGCAAATTTGCTGCTTCGTTGTTTATGCTGCAGGTGTTTGTGCAACTAGAAATCAATCATTAATCAGCTGGAAATACTCGGCAATTCAGACAGCATCTGTGTAAAGTGACACAGAGTTAATATTCCAGGCTTACATCCCCCTTTTCATTAATCCTTCACTTTCTATCTGCACAATTCCCGTACTTACAACAGAGATGAAAACAAACTGTTTGGGTAACTCCTTTGGCTGTTCGCTTGCTCTCAGTTAAATACCTCACAGCAGGAGCACCCCAGATAGGGATTTGGGTCAAAGTTTAGCACCAAACAAGGAGACAGTATGCTGGGTAATTCCATGGGAGTAGGAAAGACTTAAGGGAAGGGGGCACTGAATGAGGTGGAAGCACATAGCTAACAGTCTCACATCTATAATTACTTTTGCCGACTGCTGCTCTTTTACACGTACTGTCCTTCAGTGGCTTGACAGCACTATGGGATAAGTTGTTATGGTGTTGAGAATCATCTGTCTAGGTGAGAAGACATCCCTGTAAATCCTTGCAGCATAATCACTTCACCCTTGACGTGTACCCTTCCATTCATAGAAGACAGAAGATACACAGTATATATAGTATAGCATAGGCCCTTCCATCCCTTTGAACTGCACTGCCCAGCAACCTACTGATTTAGCCCTAACATAACCACAGGACAATTTATAATGACCTATTAACCTACTAATGGTACATCTTTGGACTGTGAGAGGATACCGGAGCACCCGGAGGAGACCCGCTTTCATGTGGAAAGGAATGTACAAACTTGCTTACAGGGGATGCCGGATTTGAAGTCTGAATCTGGGCTGTAGCAGCATCGTGCTAGCCACTACACTATCAGGGCACCCCGTTATGCCAAGATTTCAACCTACTCCAACATTAATCTAACATTTCCCTGCCACGTTCCCCCCTCCAGCTGCTTTCGTTCTTGTGCCTATCTCAGAATCTCTTAAACGTCAATAATATATCACTCCACACATCCCCCACCCTCTGTGTGTTTATAAAAACTACGTCAGACACTTTACCCTAATCACCTTTAAACTATGCCCTCTCGTTTAATCATTTCAGTCCTGGCAATGAGGTGCTAGCTGTCCACTCTATCAATGCCCCTTATCATTTATGTCTATTGAATTACATCTTATCCTCCTTCACTCCAAAGAGAAAAGCCTTAGATTGCTCAATCTTTTGTCATGAGCTATGCTCTCTAATCCTAGGAGCATCCTGGTAAATCTTCTCTGCATCCTCTCTAAAGCCTCTACACCCTTCCTATAATGAAGCGACCAGACCTGAGCACGACGTTCCGAGTGTGGCCTAACCAGGGTTCTATAGAGATGCAACGTTACGTCGCGCATCTTGCGCTGAATAAATAACTGAAGACTAACTAAGGGAAAGTTCATAGGCCACGTCAGAGAGAATGAGAGAGAAAGGGTGACTTGTCTAGGAGTTAGCATGGACCAGAAGGGTTGAATGGTCTGAATCTGCATTATAATAAGTGACAATGAAGGGTTTGGTATCATGGAATCTGCAGCTGCTGCAATAATATAGTTCAGTTGGGGGTCAAATTCCCATTGCAAATGGGAAGGTACTGGAAATGATGTAGAAAGGTTTTTTGAACTACCTCGTTCTAGCGAAGCTGCAATACTATAATGGAAATGTTATTTTGCTTGCTGTTGTATAATTATCACCACAAAGCTAAGTGATATTTAAGTGTTGCCAGTGGGAGGTCCCACCACTAGAGGTGGTTCAAAACTGCTCTGATAATCACCTCTTCCTCTTCTCCAGTTGTCAGCCAAGGAATCTGCGGGGAGGCCGCCTGTGGTTTAAGGCAACTCCTACAGCTTCTGTGGAACAGGTATATGAATTGCTTAACTTGTACCAACTGACCGAAAGAGTGGCATGTACGTGGCGGGGACAGCTCCCAGGGAAGATCATGAAATGATATGGTGGTGTGGCTGAGTGCAGGAAGGGATATGTGGAATTGCTCTGTAGCACAGGGGTGGGTTCTGTCGCGAAGGAATTGATGAAGTGGGCTTTGCAAGTCTGCATGAGAAGGGAAGCAGGATGAATAACATGCGCAGCAGGATCTAGATGAATTTACAATTGTACAGTATTTACGTTTCTTGGTCTGGTTAGATCATCATGCGCCTCCTGCACTGAATGCAAGCCCAGTTCTACTGCCACAGATGCTGTCTGCTGGGTCACTTCCAACCACAGCTCCTTTTGTACAGGCCACTCATTTCTCCTTGTTGTTACAGGGGAGGGCCTTCAGAAGTAGGCATCATTGAAGTGAACTATTACTGTGCTGATCTACTATAAAATGCTCTTTTTAAATTAATTTTTCCTCTCAAAACTCCTTTAAATTCCAGGCACGGACAAGAGAGAATCTGCAGATGCTGGAAATCCAAGCAACACACACAAAGTGCTGGAGGAACTCAGCAGGCCAGGAAGCATCTATGGAAAAGAGTAAACAGTTGACGCTTCGGGGTGAGACCTTTCATCAGTTCTGAAGAAGGGCCTGAAATATTGACTGTTTACTCTTTTCTATAGATGCTGCCTGGCCTGCTGAGTTCCTTCAGCACTTTGTGTGTGCTGCTTAAATTCTGGGTATGACTTTGCTTATTTCATATGCAAATGTATTATAAACCTTTGCAGAATTCTACACAGTATTGAGAAATTCATTTTAGGGCAGCATAACGGTTAGCGTAACACTATTATGGTACAGGCTGCAATATTGGTCCAATTCTCATCGTTCTCCCCATGTCCACAAAAGTTCTTCTGGGTGCTCCAGTTTCCCCCCATATCCTAGAGATGTAGGATTAGGGTTAGGTAACCTGTGAGCACGCTATGCGGACACTGGAAGTGTGGTGACACTTGCAGGCTGCCCAGCACAATCTTCACTGATTTGATTTGGTGCAAAACCACGCATTTCAGTGCATGTGACAAATAAATCGTATCTTTATTCACTATTAAGAGATGAAATTCAGGCCAGTATTCCAATACTTCATGTATTATGCCATTGTTTTTCTCCAAAAAAAAATCAGAAACTTCCTTTATAAAGAATCATAGAACACTGTAACAAGTAAACAGGCTCTTTGACCCATCTAGACTATACTGACCTGATCTTCTGCCTATTCCCATTTAATTGAACCCGGATTATATCGCTCCCATCCACAGACCTATCTTCTCTTAAATATTACAATTATTATATTATATTATAATATTATATTATATATTATTATATTACACATCTATTATTTCTCCTGGCAGAACCCTCTAAAATTGCACAACCCTCTATATAAAGAAACTTCACCTGAAATTCCCCTTAAATATTTAACTTTTTACCTTGAACCTACAACCTCTAGTTCTAGTGTCACCCAACCTGAGGGAGGAAGCAGGCAAACAAGGGAAAATAGGCAGGTGCTGGAAATCCAAGCCACACTCAGAAAACACTGGAGGAACTCAGCAGGCCAGGCAGCGTCAATGAAAAAGAGTATAGCCGGCATTTCGGGCTGAGACCCTTCATCAGGACTGGAGAAAAAAAAGGAGAGGAGTCAGAGTTAGAAGGTGAGGGGAAATGAGGAAGAAACACAGAGTGATAGGTGAAACCGGGAGGGGAGGAATGGGTGAAGTAAAGAGTTGGGAAGTTGATTGGTGAAAGTGATACAGGGCTAGAGAAGGAAGAATCTAATAGGAGAGGACTGAAGGCCATGGAAGCATTCACACCATCTTTACCCCTCATGATTGTGTATATCTCTATAAGATCTCCCCTCAATCTCCTACAACCAGGAAATAAAGTCCTAACCTATTCAGAGCAGCACACACAAGATGGAGGAATCCAACATGTCAGGCAACATCTGTAGAAATGAGTAAACAGTTGACGTTTCAGGCTGAGACCCTTCATCAGGACTGGAAAGGAAGGAGGAAGATACCAGAGTAAGAAGACGGTGGAGGGGAAGAAGGACATGTTTGAAAGTGATGCCAGATGGGTGGGGGAGGGTGCATGAAGTAAGAAACTGGGAGGTGATAGGCGGAAAAGACAAAGGCCTGGAGAGGTAGGAACCAGGTAGGAGAGGAGATTGGACAATGAGAGAAAGGCAAGAAAGAGGGGCACCCAGAAGATGGTGACAGGCAGGTGAGGAGAAGAGGTAAGAGGACAGAGTAGGAAATTGAAGAAGAAGGAAGGGAGAGGGAAACTATTACCAGATGTTGGAGAAATCAATGTTCATGCCATCAGGCTAGAGGCTACCTAGACAGAATATGAGGTGTTGCTCTTCCAACCTGAGCACGGTCTCATAGAATGGCCACAAAGGAGAAGGCCATGAATTGACAAGTTGGAAAGGGATGGCGATAGGAATTAAAATGGTTGGCCACTGGGACATTCTGCTTTTTCTGGATGGAGCAGAGCTGCTCAAAAAAGCAAACTCCCCCGCCCCCCCCAGCCGATATACATCGGGTCTCACCAATGTAGAGGAGGTTGCTTTAGGAACACCAGAAACAGTAGATGACCTCAACAGATTTGCAGGTGAAGTGTTGCCTCAGCTGCAAGGACTGTTGGGACGATGAATGGAGGTGAAGAGCTTTCTGGGAAGTGCTAGGAGGGAGATTAGTAGGGAGGGACAAATGGTCAAGGGAATCATGGAGGGATCCCTGCAGAAAGGGGAGAAGTAAAGAGGTGTTTGGTGATTGAACCCTGTTGAAGATGGTGGAGGCTGCAGAGAATGATATGTTGAAAGCAAAGGCTAGTTGGGTGGTAGTGAGGAGAGGAAGGAATGAGCATGGGTGTCCGGGAAATTGAGGAAATGTGGGTGAAGACAGCGTCAGTGGTGGAGAAAGGAAAACCTCATTCTTTGAAGGAGGACGTCCTTAACCTGCAGAAAGGAAAGCCTCATCCTGGAACAGATGCAGCAGAGTTGAAGGAACTGAGAAAAGGGAATGGCATTTTTACAGGAGACTAGGCGGGAAGAGGCATAGTCAGAATAGCTGAGGGAATTGTTGTATTAGTAAAAGATATTAATAGACAGTTTGTCGCCAGAGATGGGAACAAAGAGATCAAGAAAGGGGAAAAGGTATCAGAAATGGACTGTCAATTTAAGGGCAGGGTGGAATCTGGAGGCAAAGTTGATGAAATTGACGAGCTCAGCATGAGTGCATGAAGAAGCAGGCATCAATGTAGTAGAGGAAGAGTTGGTGAGTATTACCAGGGAAGACTTGAAACATTGACTGTTCCACAGAGCCAACAAAAAGATAGGCATAGCTGGGGCCCATGCAGGTGCCATTGGCCACATGTTGATTTTGGAGAAAGTGGGAGGAGCCATAAGAGAAATTGATGTGGGTGAGGGTCAGTTCCACCAATTTGAGGAGGGTGGTGGTTTTAACCTTTCTTTATAACTCAGGTACACAGATCCTAGCAACATCCTTGAGTATCAATGATACCTGAAAACCAGATTCAAGCAAAAGGAGAAAGTAAGCATACATGAAGAGACAAGTCACAAACAAGAGAGAATTTGCAAATGCTGGAAATCCAAGCAACACACACAAAATGGTGGAGGAACTCAGCAGGATCTACGGAAAAAAAAAAGTACAGTTGACGTTTGGATCGAGGCCCCTTGGCAGGACTGGAGAAAAAAGGTGATGGGTGAAACCGGGAGGGGGAGGGATGAAGCAAGTAGCTGGGAAGTTGATTGGAGAAAGAGATACAGAGCTGGAGAAGTGGGAGAAGGCCATGGAAGAAATAAAAGGGGGTAGGAGCACCACAGAGACGTGATGGGCAGCCAAGGAGATAAGGTGAAAGAAGGAAAAGGGGACTGGTGAAGGACAGGCCAGGTGGGGACATTACCATAGGTTCGAGAAATCGAAGTTCATGCCATCAGGTTGAAGGCCACCCAGACAGAATGTGAGGTGTTGTTTCTCCAACCTGAGTGTGGTCTCATCGCGACAGTAGCGGAGGCCGTGAATTGACATACCGGAATGGGAAAGGGAAATGGAATTAAAATGGGTGGCTACTGGGAGATTGTGCTTCTTCTGGCAGACAAAGTGTAGGTGCTTCCCCCTCCTGCCCTCTCCTTCACCAGTCGCCATCCCCTGTTCCTTCTCTCACCTTATCTCTTTGTCTCCCTCTGTTGCTCATCCTCCCTTTTCTTTCTTCCATGGCCTTCTGTCCTTATCAGACTCTCCCCTTCTCCAGCCCTGCATCTCTTTCACCAATCAACTTCCCAACTCTTTACTTAAGGCCTCCTCCTTCAGGTTTCAACTATCACCTTGGGCTTCTCCCTTTCCTCTCCCGCCTTCTAAATCTACTCATATCTTTTCTTCTTTTGGTCCTGGGTCTCACCCCAAAACATCGGCTGTACCTTTTTTCATAGATGCTGCCTGAACAGACAAGTTGCAGTTTTTTTAGGCTGCCATCTTTATTCATACCAAAACTATAAACAAGTCATGTAGATGAAATATTATGTTACTTATGAATGCATTTTTTCTTGCCATAGAGACAAATTTTTGTCTAACACCTCAAAACTATCCGGCAAAATTAACTAGGCTTGTACACGAATGCTGAAAAAGCTATTAGTAGCGTATAATGATTTGCAAACATTGGCCAGCTGGTGTGCATTTTAAATCAGTCCCATCAGAAAAATAATGCAATCTATGCAGAACAACAGCCACATATCCTGAAAGTTTTCAGAATTATGCTTGCGCTTGAATAATGCTCCTCATAAGAGTGAAGTTATTGTTCATGTCTTTTATGATGTTCAAATTTTACCTGGTTCTCCAGTTTCCTCCCAAATCCCAAAGACATATTAGCTGGTAAATTATTCCTAGGTTAGATGATGGGGAATTAATGGGTATATGAGAGAGAACAGGTTGCAGGGGGAGAAAATGAGGGAATGGAACTGGTGAGTTTTCTCTGACAGTTAGAGAAAATGGTGTACTATTTGACCTCCTACTGTGGGAAATGTGAGTAATTAACATGATTTAAAAGTTTTGTGAGGATATCAGAATCCGATATCATTGTAACGTCAATCATACTACTTGTGTTATTCATGTATGTGCGGTTAATAGAGAAATTTGCGATTTTCTGTCTGAGTCACTCCATTATCACACAGACTGATATGCACTGAAAGTCTAGTTGTCAAAACGTATAGTTACTATGTGAAGCATTTCAGAAAAGCTGCCATTGAATAGTCAGGAGTCAATGATATTTTTTATGGTGGAATAATTTTAATTATTGCAAGATAACTTCTCTGACCCTGAAAATCTGGTTTTATTTGCATGAAGTCTCATTTCTTCTGAATTTGATAGTTTGATATAAACAATTTTCTTTTAATTTTTTTTGTCTCTTTTGCTTTTTAAATCTTATCTTCCCTTCCCTCATTTTATTTTGCTTTCAAAACTCAATATTTGTACTGAATTAACATTAATTTATTTTCCTTGAGTTGGAGCCTGCTCATGGACTGGTTGTCGCACTCCCATCAAGGAGGAGGTTTATGTAGCATCCGTGCCAGGACCATGAGACTCAAAAACAGTTACTTTCCCCAAAGTAGTAAGGCTGATCAACACCTCCCAACACCACTACTTTATCATTTCCTGTCAGAGTCACCCTATCAACAGGCAATCTATGCATATAAACTATCTTACGGATTTACAGTACTGTGCAAAAGTCTTAAGCACATATAACTAAGGTGCCCAGGACTTTGCACAGAATTGTATTTGTCAATGTGGAGTGGAGAGAAACTTTGTAATTTGGGATGAGCAAAAGGTGGTGGAAATGGTGAGGGTGGAGTGGCACAGGAGGGGTGTGGGACAGGTGGCTGAGAAGGAGTGCCAGGGGTGGGGGTGGCATGGATGCAGTCTCACCCAACCCTGATACACCAGGCAAGGTCATTTGATTCCAAACATTTGCTTTATTGATCATTACAGAATGTCTGGTGCTTCCCACTCCCTTCTCTCTCCCTTCCCCTTTTCCCAACCATTATTCCATTCTCTCCGGCCCCTTCCCACTCTCAGTCCATAATAGACACCCATATCAGAATCAGGTTTATCATCAGGGTCCAGAGTAACAATTGTTTTGTTCTCCTATACAAATATGTATGGAAATGACATTAAACAATCGTGAAATCTTGATTTCACATTTCTTAGTAAGGATTCTCCTTGGTTGCACACATGTCTATAGAAACTCCTAAAGATACTTTTAAGTACTATGATGTTACATAAAGGCCCACAAAGAGCCTGAGTTACTGTAAAAAAAGAATTCTATGTGGAACTCCCATGTTATGGACTGCCAGATCCAAGCCAATATCTTCCATGAATCTGTATACTAAGCCAACTTGCCAGCACGTTCTAAAGAGCACACAGGGATTGGGAATAAACCCTGAGGTACACAAAAATAAGTAAAATCAAGGATTGTGACAGATTAATTCTCTTTCTTGTGTTAGGAAAGAAGAACATCCCTTGAAATATTTTTGTATGGTAACCTGGTGCACTTTTATTAATGAAGTTGAAATAAATATAACAAAAAGCAATTTTAATATCCATTATCCATGAAAAACGTGATTTTAAATCACCAAAAATGAATTCAAAAAACCATATTGAACTACTTATTCTATTCACTGGTGTGCACCCACCTATTTCTTAGTAAGTCATTTCTTTTCATGTAAAATCTTTTAAAATGTGAAGCATTTGAACAATTGGAAGCTTTTTCTCAAGTGAGTACCATCAGCCTTCTTCATCATGCTAATTGTTTCACTCTGGGAGACAACTAGTTTTATGGGTAAAGCAGTTTTCTGAGCAAAATCTCAAGATTCTCAGAAGGTTGGTGTAAATTTGCACCAAAACTTAATTATCTTTACTCTTGGTTCTGCCAATTGGAATCATGATGTATTGGGGGGAAGAAACCCAACACAAGTTAACAGAAGGGAAGTATGGGAGCATAACGATATTACAGCAACCTGACCCGGGTTCAATTCCAATGCTGTCTGCTAGGAGACTGTCATGTGAATTCTCCCTATGACTGTATGGATTTCCCTCTAGGTGTTCCAGTTTCCTCTCGCAGTTCAAAGAAGTATGGTTTAATAGGTTAATTATTCACATGGGTGTAACTGAGTGGCTCAGGCTCATAAGCCAGAAGGGCCTGTTGCTGTACTCCGTCTCTAAATACAGTAAAACAAACTCCGGCCCACTCGTATTAACTCTGTGGAATACTAGTGACTATATGCAGAATTGTTCTTTTAAAATTAATTTCCATTGAACTTAATGGTAGAGGCTGTATACATTATGTATTTAGTACTACAGACTGGGGATGACTTTCTAGTATGGAGATTTGTGAAATGATGTTTTATAATACAGACACCTGAAAATGATGTTAAGCTAATTACCTTCAACTGCATGTTTAAAGTGATTTGAGACACAATGAGAAAATTATGAAATACTGCTCAGGAGAGTGGAATACTTGATTATTTGTGGTGTCTTTGGTTTTCCGTTTGTTGCTGTTCACATCAGATAATTAACAATAACGGTCTGAAAAACATGTCAAAAAATTCAATTAACCAATGTGGCTAAAAATTAACCAATTAACCAATTCAACACTGTATTAAAAGTCTTAAATGGACAATTATTTCTTTTAAATGTGAATATGCTAATATTGGACCAAATCCATCAAAATGTCTAGGCTCAGGTTTAAGGCAATACACCTGGACCTTATTATGCAGCTTTTTACACTGTTTCAACAGCACATTTTCAAAGTTGTATTTTAATGGTAGAGACTGTGTGTGTGTGGGGGTGGGGTGGGGAGAGAGGGGGTGGATTTTGCAGATAAATACAGATCTTAAAAAAGATAAATTAACCTATCAAGCTGATAGAAACAAGGCAACAGCATCTAAGTGCATTACAAGTCACCATGTCTACCTTTTCAACTATTTTTCTAACAGGCAGCGAGGACATCTTACCAAATTTGCTGGGGGTTCTCTTTTAAATAAATGCTTATCAGATTGCAATTTCTGCTGGGGGGAGGGGGGTCGGTGCGGTACAGTGCTGTACTGTCAACTCGCCTTTGAATGCTAGAATGTTCAGAAATCATCAGGGCATCCGATCCCTCGTTCTTTGCTTATTGGTACCTTCAATATTTGTCCTCTATCTCACCAAAAATGGATGGAACGTCTGAGAGAAGCAACTACATAAGCCCTGAAAGAGAATACAATTGTGGCTCATTTTGTGTGTATAATGAACTAATATCAAAACCTATCTGAATACCAACAATGGATTAAAATTAGGGCCCTATGAAATAGAACATTGAATACTACAACAGGCCCTTTGAACCTCAGTGTGTTAAACTTAAAGATTAACTTAAAGTTAACCTACTTAAAGATCAATCTAACAATCTTCTATAGCCTTTCATTTTGTGTCTACTAAATATTTCATAGAAGTCCTTAATACATGTGATTCTACCAACACCCCTGGCAGAGTGCTCCATACACCCACCATTCTCTGTGTTTAAAAAAGAAGTACTTGCCTCTAGCATTCTCCCTGCCCCCGTACTTTTAACTGTTCACCTTAAAGTTACGTCCCCTGATACTAGGTATTCCTGCCCTGGGGAAAAGTCACAGACTATCCACTCGATCTAACCCTCTTATCATCTTGTACAAGTAAGATGACAGAAGTCCCCTGTGTTGTTAAAGTGCATAAGCCTACAAAGTTATTGATGTGGAATAGAAAACTGGTCCAGCCACTTCCGAAAGCAAAAACCTCATAAGTATTTGGGAAACAAATAGCCGGCCACTCGTTGTTATTGGTGATGGTGGTCAGGATAAGAAATGCACCTGCAGCTCTTCTTTCAAAGATTCATCGAATCATTAACCTCTACTTACATCTGTAAGACAGAGCCTTAATTTAAATGAATGAAAAGCAATATATCCAATTATATGATACTGGGGAAGATTTTGAGCTGAAGTTCATTTCTGCAGCGTTTAACTCTGAGATGTGAGCAGTATCAAGAGGATTAAGACACCATGAGGGCTAGAGCAGGCTGTTTGAATAACTATAAATTAGGCCCTTTGTTAACAAATTCATTCTCAGTCTAATTCTGTCTAATTTACAGATGCACATCAGACCTGCCTTTTTCATTACTTACGCCAATGTGATACTGAACATGTTCTGTAATGTTTTGACACAGAAGGTTTCCTGCTCATTGCTCCTTTGCATTTTCCGCCCAGAAAATAGATGTAGTGAGCTTCATTGCCCATAAATCTGACATGTTGTAAATATTCATTATCTACTAGCCTTTCTCCAAATGAATTTACAGCTTTGGAATCCAAAACACAGGAAAAGGAATCTCAGAAAAAAACTATTTTGTCTAATCCACAAATATCTTACAAGATGTTGCCTTCATTACTGGCCTCACAGCTTATTCAGGATTTCATCTTATCAATCCCCTAGTCTATATTATTTGGGGGAGGTGGCCTGATCTGGAGGACCAGCAGGATACCAAAGTGCTGTTGCTGGTGTGTTGGAGGGAAATGGAAACTCTTTACATTGGTTAACTGGGGAAACTATGGTCGATGACATGAATTGAAGGTAGGCATACACTAACTAGGCAGTCTTTGGCTTCAGCAACACCACAGGAGGGAGCATCATTGACATTAGGGCCATAGAACTATAGAATATTCTGTGCATTGGACAATGATCCTTTCCATCATGTCTCCTGAAGCCAACTTTCTCTTTTTTGGAATCATTTGCTTATTCACCGGCGTAAATGCAGTAGGTAAGGTGGTCTTGCAAACATTTGAATACTTCATATCCACATCTGGCAGTGAAGCATAGTGGTTAGGGTAATACTACACAGTGCCAGACGTAAGATCGGAGTTGAATTTCCACCACTGTTTGTAAGGAGTTCGTACATTCACTCCGTGACCACATGGACTTCATCCAGTTTCCTTCCACATTCCAAAGATGTACAGGCTAGGATTGGTAAATTGTGGGTATGCTATTTCAGTGCTGGAAGCATGGCGACACTTGCGGGCTGCCCCCTGCACACCTCAGACTGTGCTGGTCATTGACACAAGCGGTGTATTGCACTGTAAGTTTCTGCGATCGTCTGACAAATAAAGATAACTTTTTAAAAATCTCTTCAGGATCCTACCGAGAAAGAAGGATGCCCCTCAACATGTTATGCCCTCCAGTTTTACGATGGAATGTTGCAACATCAGTGATTCTCGAATTTTGATGGAAGATGTACTCTTCTTCATAAATTAACCAACTTCTGAAATGATTCAGTTCTGTAAGGACGTAAATAACACAATTTCATAATTCACTTCCATTTCTTAGTTTCAATGTATTGCATATTAATGAACAGTAGTAGATGCTTTTTGGAAACCATCTTTTCTCAGCCAGCATCATAGCCATTATGTAATTTCAGTTTCTTTTAGTCTCAATCCGATCACAAGCACTCTCTGCTACTTCTATGAGACTTGAAATATGTTTGATTTCTAACTTTTTACAGTTCTGTTGAAAGGCTATAGATTGGAAATGTGGAAGTTTTCTTTTTGTATAGATGTGACTGACCTGAATATATTCACCATCATCACCCATTGATTAACACAGACTGGTAACATTATGTATTCTTCGTGATTCACTGATTTGGATATGCCAATGTTTAGTTGCTTAATGAGTTTGTCGATAATGATGGGCCATGGATTTCTGAGCTATTGTCGAGGCTTCCAATTTTCTTTTCCGCTCATTGTGACATCTCCAAATGATTTTTCAAGAAAAGTTTGGACTGAGTATTTTTTTAACCAACAAGACTGCAGCATAAGTGGAGTTTGATATGATTGCAGAAGATGAAGCGATGAATAGCAAAGTAAGATGTGATCAGGGTTCGCTCAAGCAGAGTGCTTTATACAGGCAAGCAAAGGAAGGGGATGCAGCAGGGGGAAATAAGAACAATGGGGATTAAAACATCAAAGGTGCTCGTGCGAGTAAGGTGAGTGTATCGACAGATTCTGTAATGATCTGTATTAGTCATGTTTATTAAAAGATAAGTCTTGTTGAGAGTGCTGGGAGAGGTCCCTTATTCTTAAGAGAATATCATCGTAGGATCTTTTATGTCTACCTGAGGGTCAGGGAGGAACATGGTTTAATATTTCATCTGAATCATGAAAGTACAGCACTCCCTTACTATTCCCTTTAAGTGTGATAAGAATCTGAACCTGGAGCAGAAGTAGGCTTGGAACAACGTGCGAAGAGAGAGAAGTCAGATGAGTCAGCCAATGCGAAATAATCAAGGGGTTCTGAAGTCTGCTGGTAGCATAGAGCATTGAACAGTCATGGACTACAGGCCCTTCGGCCCACATTGTCCTGCCAACCTTTTAACCAAAACCAATGTCCATCTAAAGCAAACCAAGATAATAAAAGCATTACCGTGTAAAGCAGAAAAGATGAATTTCAAAGATATCCTGCTGCTTTCTGGCTTTTATTGTTTTTACAATCTCTCTCTCTCCCCCTCCACACTAGGTGTTTGGACGGTCTTCTTTTGTTATTAGTGGGTTCTATTGGGGTGCTTATTTTCTGGCTGCCTGTAAGGAGATGATTCTTGAGTTGTATAAAGTACACACACTTCAATAATGAAATGTACTTTGAACTTTGAAGCTAAGGAATTAGTTCACTGAAATAAATTATCACCTCATATTATGATATGCCTTGGCATATCTGCATTAATTATCCATTGCTACTTGCCCCGGAGCAGTGATTACATCCCTTTAGTTCAGGGGTTCCCAACCTGGGGTCCAAAGACCCCGCGGTTAATGGTAAGGGTCCATGGCATAAATAAGATCGGGAACACCTGCATTAGTTGAACCATTATGGCCTTTTTGTTGATGAGTTACTGTAATAAAAGCAGGGATGTAATGTTGAGACTTAATGAAGCACTGGTGAGTCCTCACTTGGAATACTGTGAGCAGGTTTAGCCCTCTTATCTTAGAAAAGATGTGTTGAAACTGGAGAGGGTTCAAAGCAGGTTCACAAAAATACTTCCAGAATTGAATGGCTTGACATATGAGGAGCGTCTGATGGCTCTGAGTCTGTATTCACGAGAATTCAGAAGAATGAGGGGTGACTTCATTGAAACCTACCGAATGGTGAAAGGCGTCCGATAGAGTGGATGTGGAGAGGATGTTTCCTATGATGAAGGAATCAAATCCAGAGGACACAGCCTCAGAATGCAGGTGTGTCCTTTTAGAATGGAAATGAGGAGGAATTTCTCTAGCCAGAGAGTGGTGAATCTGTGGAATTCGTTGCCACATGCAGCTGTGGAGGCCAAATCTTCACATATATTTAAGGCAGAGGTTGATAGATTCTTGATTAGTCAGGGAATGAAGGGATACGGGGAGAAGGCAGGAGATTGGGGCTTAGAGGAAAAATGGATCAGCCAAGATGAAATGGTAGAACAGACTCAAAGTCAAATGGCCTATTTTTGCTCCTATATCTTATGGTCTTAATTCCCATTCGATCATTACAATTCTGCTTGCTGGCCAACATTGTCCTACTGTCTGGTATTGTCCTATTGTCAACATTGTCCTACTATTTTAATCTTTTTTGTTTTCCTACCTCACTTCTACCTCACTATCAGTTTCTTCCAACTTTGCAGTGTTCTCTGATCTTCACTTGGGCCTGACTATCATCCCTGGATTTTACAGCTGCTCTATTGTTCTGGCCAATATGTTTTTTATGTTATCTCAGTCATTTAAATCTTGCATTAAAGCCCAAGTGAGGTCTGGGGACAAGCTATTCTGGAGAAACTAAAATAATAGCCTGTGAGTACGGTTATGTTGTTAGTGAGTAGGCATTCTTTGAAAACAATGTGATCTTCCTTCATTACCTTTCCAATGAGTAGGATGTGGCTGAATTCAAAGTTCAGACTTCAACGTTGAAGGTTGGAGGTGTTGTGGATAGTTTAAAAGGCTGTTGTAGGTTAAAAAAGGACATTGATAGGATGTAGAGCTGGTCTGAGGATTGGCTGACGGAGTTCAATCCGGAGCAGTGTGAAGGCAGAGTACAAGGTTAATGGCAGAATTCTTAGCAGTGTTGGGGAACTGAGGGATCTTGGGGTCCACGTCCCTAGATCCCTTAAATTTGCTGCACAGGGTGAAAGGGTTGTTAAGATAGTGTATGGGGGGGGGGGAGGGTTGACCTTCATCAGATATTGGAATTGAGTTCAAGAACCATGAGGTAATGTTGCAGTTCTGTAAAACTCTGGTTAGACCACGCTTGGAGTACTGTGTTCATTTCTGGTTGCCTCATTATCGGAAGGATGTGAAAGCTTTAGAGAGGTGTAGAGGAGATTCACCAGAATGCTGCCTGGATTAGACAGCATGCCTTACGAGGAAAGGTTGAGCAAGTTGGGGCTTTTCTCTTGGAGTGAAGGAAGATGAGAAATGAATTGGTAGATGTGTATATAGGATGATAAAAGAGTTGCTACCACTGCTCTAATCCCAGAGTGGCAATGGCTAATATGAGAGGAGATAATCTTCAAGTGATTGGAGGAAAGTGTAAGGTGTATTTTAGACTTAAGATTTTTACACAGAGAATGGCAGGTGCTTAGAAAATACTGCCAAAGGTGGTGGTAGATACAGATAGATTAGGGATATTTAAGAGACTCTCAGATTGGCTCATGGATGAAGAAAAATAGAGGCTATGTGAGAAAGAGAGGTTAGATTAATCTTGGAGTAGCTTAAAAGGTCAGCACAACATCATAGGCCAAGTGTCCTGCAGAGTGCTGTACTGTTGTACACAGCCTCCACTTTGTTAGGTACTTCATATACCTGCTGTTATAAAGTGTCCACACAGTGTATGCTTGTGGTCTTCTGCTGCAGTAACCCATCTAATTCAGAGGTGCTCCTGTAGACCATTCATGTAGTGTATGGTTATTTGAATTACTGTCACCTTCTTGTCAGCTTGAACCAGTCTGGCCATCCTCCTCTGACCTCATTCGTTGACAAAGCATTTCACCCACAGAACTGCCACTCATTGGATTTTTTTTTGTTTTTTCAAATTATGTTCTGTAAACTCTAGAGCCTGTTATGCACTGCAATCCCAGTAGATCAGTGCCTTCTGAGATGGTCAGACCACCCCATCTAGTACCAACTATCTTTCATGGTCAAAGTCACTTAGATCATACTTCTTCCCCATTCTGATATTTGGACTGAACAACAACCGATCTGCATGCTTTTATGCATTGAGTTATTACCACATGATTAGCTGATGAGATCGTTGCATTAATGAGCAGGTGTACAGAGACACTGAGTGTATATTCTCTGTTCAAAGTGAATTTATTAGTCAAAATGTCTTTTCAAGGAGTTGTAACCCCAGAACTGAAAGTCTGCAATGCAATGCTTACAATGTGCTTATTGGGAGCATCTACATAAGCATCAGCAAGAAGCCCAGTTTCTAAGCATTTCCGTTTCAGAATTTCTCAGGTGAATTGAGGTAGGCTTGTACGGTCTCAGCATCTTGCCTTTGTGCCCCAACTGTATCCACGGCACAACTGATTTTATTTTCTGGGTAAATGCCTTCACCAATTTACACAGAATAAGATCCCACAAATAATAAAAAAATTTCAGAATTAATGAATCTGCTTTTAGCAGGGTGTTGATTCTGGCAGGAAACATGATCAGAAAAAAGCAGGAGAGAGATCTGGTCTCTTTCAAATGGAGTCTTTCACACACACCTGAACCAACAAGCAGATGTACCCATGCTTTAGAGCTTTGTCTGCAGCTCCACTGATAAAGCAGTCGTGGAGTGTCAGGGTAAATTATGTACTCATGTCATGGACCAGCTTCCCAAAATAGATAGATTACGATGTTACAAGTGAATCAAAGGATAAATGAAGCTAATTCTGCTGCCTGTGCGTTGCACTGCCAGCTGTGTGCACCTGTGCGAAGTCAGCTGACATTGCCAGATAAAGCAAAGAGAATCCAATTTCATAATTCTCCGATGCTTCTGTTGCATCTCAGAGTGTGACTAGAGCAGCAGGGCCATATTGTCATTTGTTGGGTACAAGCTGCTGTATATCAGTCTTCTGCTCAGCATTTTCCTGATGGCACAGAAATGGACTCATCCCCACCATTGTCAATTAATTCATTCAATAGACCAACACTGATGTGATCCAAGCCCAAGGACTTAAGCATTTCTTTTTACCCAGGATTGGGCACATGGATCTGTCACAAGCCTTTTCCTAGACGTATCTTCATGCATTTCTACTTAAAACTGCAGCTGGTGAAGATGTATTTGTGCATCAGTACAATAGAGAAGCACTCTTCTTCAAATATTTGATAAACTATTGAAATATCTAAATTAATATATGATGACAAATCAACGTTTATTCTTTGATCTTGCAGCTTCAAAAAGATGTTAAAATTGTAGGCTGGAGAGAGGAATGCTACAACCTTTTGGGCATATCCATGCGCTTTCTGTAGCAGGACAGGACTATTTACTAGAGTGTGGGGCAGTCATGTCTGACTCCATAAATTGAAAAGTACTGACCTGGGATGTTTAACTACAAAGTACAAAGTAAATGGCAGGATACTTTGTAGTGTGGAGGAGCAGAGGGATCTGGGGGTACATGTCCACAGATACCTGAAAGTTGCCTCACAGGTAGAAAGGGTAGTTAAGAAAGCTTATGGGGTGTTAGCTTTCATAAGTCGAGGGATAGAGTTTAAGAGACATGATGTAATGATGCAGGTCTATAAAACTCTGGTTAGGCCACACTTGGACTACTGGGTCCAGTACTGGTCACCTCACTATAGGAAGGATGTGGAAGCTTTGGAAAGGGTACAGAGGAGATTTACCAGGATACTGCCTGGTTTAGAGAGTATGCATTATGATCAGAGATTAAGGGAGCTAGGGCTTTACTCTTTGGAGAGAAGGAGGATGAGAGGAGACATGATAGAGGTGTATAAGATAGTAAGAGGAATAGATAGAGTGGATAGCCAGTGCCTCTTCCCCAGGGCACCACTGCTCAGTACAAGAGGGCATGGCTTTAAGGTAAGGGGAGGGAAGTTCAAAGGGGATATTAGAGGAAGTTTTTTTACTCAGAGTGGTTGGTGCGTGGAATGCACTGCCTGAGTCATTGGTGGAGGCAGATATGCTACTGAAGTTTAAGAGACTACTAGACAGGTAAGTGGAGAAATTTAAGGTGGGGGGTTATATGTGAGGCAAGATTTGAGGGTCGTCACAAAATTGTGGGCCGAAGGGCCTGTAATATGCTGTTCTATTCTATGTTCTATGTTCTACTGAAATTCTGCCTGGAAATCCTTGCTTAACAATTTATTTATTTTTTTAATGCTCAATTAATGTAAAATTGATTGAAATGCTTACTTCATAGGGCCTTTAATTTCTCTACATTGGGCATTGATCATATTTTTGACAATGCAAGCAAGGAACAGTTCAATACGCAGTAATGGTGATCTTCTGACAGTAGTTTTTTCAAATGTGGGTAAATACAATGGTCCCATGCTACCCACCAGCAGTAGGTCAGCCAGTCACATTTCTTAAACATGACATGAGTGGTAGGAAAATACAACTGACATTGTCCAATAGATTGTCGAGAAGTAACAGTCCATTTCATCAGTTATGAATTATTAATAGGTGGTATCTGTGCTAATTAATCTGTTTTATATTTTGTCTAGTACTATTTTCAGAACTTTACCCTTAAAGTTTTGGCACTTTTTATTTATGTTATTTAGTATTAGCATCTCATGATCCAGCATTTGCTTCTGGGCCTCTAAAAATCAATGACCTGTCCCTGTCATTCCTTCTGCTTCCAGGTCATTCACATACTAGGACCTTTCAATTTTGCATCTATCCCCACGTGATTTCCCATTGACTCTTCAACCTTTCTAACTAGAATAAGTAAGCAAGGGTGAAATCTGCCTGGGAGAAAGAGACTTGAGATCAACCAGTATCTAACAAATAAATGAAATATTTCATGAAAACAAAAACAGAGTTAAAGGCCTCTATTGTAATATATTGATGATTGTGCTAGATAATCATTTCAACGTGCATGCATCATCCAGGTACAGTATGAGTAATTGTAATATCTGCATGCCTGACAAATAATTAACCGATGTTTGTCAGCAATCCACTGTTGGTTTAGGTACAGAAAGACAACAGTTTGGAGATGTATAATTGGTGGCGAACATGGTATTATGGACAATTAATTCATTAATTATTGCAATTAACTTCTGATTGTTTTTTAATAGTAATCTTCCCATTTTAATTTGCATTCTCAGCTTGCCTCTTGTAAATCAGTCCTAGGATTTGAATACAATTAACTCTTTAATGATAAGCTTGTGAAATTTACTCGGAAGGCATCATTACAAGTATAACATGGACCATTAGTAAAGACTGCTTTTTTTTTGATAATCAACTAGAATGTTGTCCTTCCAACAAAAAAAGTGGCTTAAGAATGCTGGCTATTCTAAATCGATATGTTGGTTTGGAACTCGGCAAGCACAGGCTAGGAAATAATGAGATCTGAAATCTGCGGCTATGTGCTTATAACAATTCCCATTAGTGTTATATGATGCCATGCAGGATAGTTAAAATTCTCATTAAAGATTGAAAGTCTGTGCCAATGAGGAAACTATGATGCAGTTCAGTTCACTGATGTTTTCTGCTCTGTTACTGCTTGGGATTAAGTTAACGGTCATTCATAGTGTCACCTGCTGGTGTAGGATCTAATAAGACAAGACTGGTTTCCATGAGGCTTCCCTCCTGAACTGATCCTTGGGATCATTTTCCAGACCTGTTACGTTTGATTTCATAAGTTCAGAAATAAGAACAATGAAAGAATGTTAGATCACATCTACATCCATCCTAACAGATGTTTGAAATCATCTGAGTAAAGTATTTTCACAGAGATGAGTTTTGCTGGAAAGGATTTACGGAGCTTTGGCAACTGCTGCAGGGATGTGTGTAATTAACCTACAAGGCAGAGGCAATTAATTAGTCAAAACTACCCTCAGTTTCCATGTTTCTGCCCCTTTTTCTCAGGCCCTGCTATCTGCGATAAAAATAATTTGCAATGTACAGGTATATTAGGCAGGCAGAGGATGAATACTTGAATGTGGCCAACACTGAAAACAGCAGGAGAGTCAGAGTCACAGACAAGCTAGAATGAGACTCGATGGGCCAAATAGCCTGAATTCTGCACCTGTGCCTTATGGTCTTATAGAGCCATACAGCATAGAAACAAGTCCTTTGGCCGACCATGTCCACACTGACTCTATATCCTTCTATACTAATCCCACTTGCCCATTCTAGTCTTCTATGCCTTGATGATTCAAATGTTTGGCTGGATGCTGCTTAATCGCTAAGAGGGCATCTGCTTCCACTACCTCTTCAGGCAGTGCATTCCAGATTCGATCTGTGCGGGGTGAAAGAAATTCCCCCTCAGACCCCCAAAGATTCCCCCTAAACCTTGTATCTCTCACCTTAAACCTGTGCCCTAAAACTTATGCCCCACACAAGAAAAGATATTCTTGTCACCCTCAGGATTTAACGTATCTCCGTCAGAGCACTTCTCAGTATTATTTGTTCCAAAGAAAACAAATCTAATCTGTCCAAGCTGCCCTTGTAATTTAAATGCACTGAATTGACCCCACATCCGTGGACTCACTTTGGGGGACTCTGGAGCTTGTGCACATTGTGTCATTACTTTACATTATTTTTACTATTTGCACAATTTGTCCTCGTTTGCACATCGGACATCTGTTCGCCTTTGTTGTGTGCCGTTTTTCATTGATTCGATTGTGTTTGTTTTGTGGCTGCCTGCAAGAAGAGGAAAATTAAGGTTATATATGGCAGTGGTCATCAACCTCCAAGCCGCAGAGTGGTACTGGGCCGCAAAGCATGTGCTACCGGGCCGTGAGGAAACGATATGATTCGGCGGTATGATGCACTGCAGCTGACTCATATTGCTTTATACTGTCAAATCATATTGTTTCCTCGTGGCCTGGTAGTACATGCTTTGCGGCCCGGTACCGGTCCGCGGCCTGGTGGTTTGGGACCACTGGTATATAGTGTACATACTTTGATAACAAATTTACACTTTGGAATGCTCCAATGTCCTAGTGAAGATGGGAGGCTGGAATCTGGAGCAAGAACATTAGTTGTAGGAGAAACTTGGCAGGTTATGCAGGATTTGTACAAAAAAATGGACAGCTGAAGTTTTGGGCTAAGACCCTTCACCTGGGCTGATGAAACATGGTGAATCTCCTCTACACTCTCCAGCACAATCTCATCATTTCTGTAGTGTGGCAACCAGACAATATTGCAAGTGTGGCCTGACTAAAGTTTTACTAAGCTGCAATATGATGCCACACCTCAGTATTTTATGCCATAGCCAATATAGAAAAGAATCCCACTTGCTGTCTTCACCACGTTCTTTAGCTACATTTCTATTTCAGAGGTTTATGGATTTGTAACATGACAATGTTGCCCGGTTTCTATGTGAAGCCAAGTTATCCAAAGTAAAGTAATTGACTGATGGCAACACAAGCAATGTTCATGAACAGAACAGGATCTATTTCATATGGGTTACGGTCTTCTTCTGCACAATTAGGAAGGGAGGGTTATATTTCAGTGGGTATAAGGCAGTGGTTCCCAACGTGGGGCGTACGTCCCACAGGGGGGTAATTTGATTTTTAAGGGGGGCAATTCGAGAATGAGTTATTAACAGTGAATTTTTTCTAGTAAGTCTGTGTGAGTATGAGTGTGTGTGCGAGTTAATACATATGTGTATATACCGTATGCATACATAAAAATACTAGTGTGTATGTACATGTGTAATTGCGTATGTACTGTATATATAGTGTGTCACCATCATTACAACCAACAAATGGCTTTCATAATTAAATTAATGAATTGACTGATGTAGGAAGGAACAAATGAACAAGTCCAAATGCGTAAGAAACTCGTACGAGGTCGCACCAATGCTGCTTTTTGCAGTAGCTTTCAGTTCTTGGTGGTGTGATGGTGTGTACATTGCGTCATCTCTTTTAAACAGTGTATCTGTCTTTGTATGCTGTAGAAACGAATCGGCATTGTTTTATTTATTTATTTATCATTATAATTATTTTAATATCACTTAATGTTCTTTATTTTACAATTTCTTAGTAATTTCGTCCTCAGAACTTTAACAATCCTTTGGTTCTTTCATTTTTCTCTTTCATGAATGCCATGTTCTTTGGAAGCTTGTTTAAACCAAATTAATGGTCTTTTAGGCTTCCTCCAGGTGAATAGGAGTTCACTTTTTGAATAATAAGATTTATATATCACCACAGGGGGCATCAGGATTTTAGAGGTGATTAGGTGGGGCATGGCCAAAAAAAGGTTGGGAACCACTGGTATAAGGGGAGCAGCATCAAAACATTATAAATGTACTGTGTTCAGAAGTTGAATTTAGAGCTTCACTATAACATATTAGCTCGGGAATCCATGGGTTTCTCGAGCTTTGTGAAAACTCTCTTGATAACAGTCCTGTAAAGGCTGATGCAGCATCTGGAAATAAGGCCAATGTACTCATTACTCACAACTGCTGCCGTACTTGCTTGTGAGCAAGTATCTCTGAGGTGCCTGGACAGTTTACATGGCCGCTAGTGCTAATTGAATGGGAAACATGAAAATAATAAGTTAATGAAGTGGCTGCATTTAAAAAGTCAAACAGATGTTGTGTCATGTATTTTTGCAGATTTCCGGGTTTCTTGTTTCATTCACTGCTAGTCCACTTAAGATCATAAGACATTAGAGCAGAATTAGGCCATCCACCACATTGAATCTGCTCTAAAAATTGAATTACGACTGAATTATTTATCCAGTTAGTTAATGATACAGCGTGGAGTTGGCTTTCCAGCCCTTTGAGCCAAACTGTCCCTGTACCCCCCCCCCCAACAAACCTGATTACCTGTAACCTAATCAAGAGGCAATTTACAATGACCTATTAACTTACTCTGTATGTCTTTGGACAGTGGGAGGAAACCAGAACAGACGGGGAAAACACATGCATAACTGGAAAGGATGTATAGGCTCCTTACAGAACAGCACCAGAACTGAACTCTAAACTCTGGAGCGCTCTGCTATTTGATAGCGTCACACTAATACATATGCTACGATAGCACCCTACTATCCCTATTCTCTTACCTTCTCTCTGTAAGCCTACACTCTCTTACTAAAAGCTTTTGGTATGTTGGCCTTCATAAATCAGAGCATTGAGTACAGGAGTTGGGATGTAATGTTAAAATTGTACAAGGCATTGGTGAGGCCAAATTTGGAGTATTGTGTACAGTTCTGGTCATCAAATTATAGAAGAGATGTCAACAAAATAGAGAGAGCACAGAGAAGATTTACTAGAATGTTAACTGGCTTTCAGCACCTAAGTTACAGGAAAAGGTTGACCAAGTTAGGTCTTTATTCTTTGGAGAGTAGAAGGTTGAGGGGGGACTTGATAGAGGTATTTAAAATTATGAGGGGAATAGATAGAGTTGACCTGGATAGGCGTTTTCCATTGGGAGTAGGGGAGATTCAAACAAGAGGACATGAGTTGAGAGTTAGGGGGCAAAAGTTTAAGGGGGGGAATTTCTTTACTCAGAGAGTGGTAGCTGTGTGGAACGAGCTTCCAGTAGAAGTGGTAGAGGCAGGTTCGGTATTGTCATTTAAAGTAAAATTGGATAGGTATATGGACAGGAAAGGAATGGAGGATTATGGGCTGAGTGCGGGTCAGTGGGACTAGGTGAGAGTAAGCGGTCGGCACGGACTAGAAGGGCCGAGATGGCCTGTTTCCGTGCTGTAATTCTTATATGGTTATATGGTTTATATGGTTATAATCAAGAACTTATCATCCTCTGCTTTAAATGTATCCAATGACTTTGCCTCCACAGACATCTGTGATAATGAATTCCACAATTTTAGCTCCCGCTGGCTAAAGAAATTCCTCCTTATCTCCATTCTGAATGGAATTCCTTGTTTCATGAGGCTGGGCCCCTGGTCTCAGACACCCCTGTTATCAGAAACATCTTCCCCACTTCACCCCATTATACTATTCTTAGTACTTCTGTCTCAATCTAGCTGAAATCTGCAATTCCAATGTTCCATTTTCCAAGAGCAAATTATTCGGGAAGCAACTTAAAACTCGAGAGAGGATTTTTATAAACAATTGTTCCTCACCGGTTTGTGATCATATGGCCAAGCAGACACACTGAAAGAGATCCTACACGATAAACTCGATACATTGCTTGAATTTGAAGTGTTATGCCCCCTCCAGCTATCAGTGAGAGAAGGATTTCAATTGTAAGATTAGTTTAAAAGTATGTCATGTTGTAGAGTAACCATATTGGGTGCTTTCATATAATGCCTGGGGCAATGATGTATATATCTGGAACAGACTGAAATGAAAGAGTTTGTGTTATCTGTATGATTTCATATTGCTATTAATTGGTTTTCCCTCTTCATTCACATTTTTCCTCAAGTTTTATCAAAGTTAGGATTAACTCGTGTTTATCACCACTGACTTCTCCCGTGCATTTTGGCCTGTTCTCTTTAATCCGTTGCTGTGCCAGAGCAGGGTTGCCTTCATCTTACTTACTGCACGCGGCAACGATTGCATTGTTGCAACAGTGAACTTGATAGTACATTTTGCTTGAGAATAATTTAATTTTACCTCGGGCAATACGTAGTCCTTAAGTAGCTGCAATAGTACTAAGCTGGGTGGATGGATGAGGGTTCAGTCTGCATAATTAAAACAGCTTTAAATGAGAAATTTGAGTGAAAGTGACCATGCCCAACAAATTAGGCAAGTTTCTCATGAGTGCTGTGTTCATTATAAGGTGCATATATCATATTTTATGATATCATTCCTTGAAATTGGGAAAATGTACACCCATATCACCAATTAAAATCATGGCATGTAACATCATAAATACTGTGTCCTAAATTGTTGACCTTTGCCTGCTGGGACTCCAGGGCTCTGAAATTATTTAAGATCTAGGAATCCTTGCTCAAGGTCTTTGAGGCTAGGTATAAACAGCAGCTTTTGTGCATTGTTCAGCTGGATTAATAAATTGTTAGCCAGTTTTACCCTTCCAGTGTCAATTAAACAGCTTGAAAAATAGGATTGTGGATTTTTATTTCTTTGCAGCTCAGTTCTGCTTTCTCTGATTGCTTTAACAGGCTTGTGGTAGAGTCTTGGAACGCAACTGCTCCTTCCTTTTTTTTATTTGGATCTGGTCAAACTAATAAAGAGCTTATTGTTGTGCAGGCAATCTGCAGGCCAAGTATGGGTTAAATAAGATTTCAAGAGTGATTATTTGGCCACAGCTGAATTTAGATCCAAATCATAAAACCTAAAGAATCCTCCATCAAAACAGATTTGGCTGTGCGATTTCCCTTTTCAATTGTCTCACTGAGAGTCACTGAAAAATGTAGATCAATACGTGCAATTCCTGTAATAAACATCTTGAATGCCTTCAATTAACTGATTCTGTTTTAGCTTTACCCAGAGATTTTCTATAACAAATTGATTGAAGACTTTGTTGCACTTTGGGGCAACAAGATGTCTTAAAATATTACTGGCAAAGTCTTTGAACAATTACCATACTCACTGCTTCTACTTGTGTTTCAGTTTTTTCTTAAAAAAAACAGCTTAATGGCTCCCATCAAGTCACATATCAGCTCATGCACTGTTGGACAAATTAAATCAATAACTCTGATAGAACTTTAAAAAGTTTCTTCTGGTTTAACATGGCACTGGTGATGCCCAGCAACTACTTATCGGAGGCAAATGAAACAAAGAAAAATACTAAATACCTTATTTATAACACTTTATTACTAACAATCACTGATAACAATAGAGAGGTGAGGTGAGGGGAGGCGGAAGCAAGGCATGGTTGAGGCAGCTGGAGGTGGAGGTGAGTCATTGTTGAGGCAAGCGGAAGCATCCCTGAGAGTGAGGAAAGACCCGTTATTTGATGGATCAGGAAGGTCAGGTATGGGCTGAATCATGGTAGTGGGTTTCAGACCCCAGAGCGGTTTGAGTGCAAGGAATGACTCGATGATTTAAGTGTCTGGCCAGATTGAAAAGGTCAGGGTATTGGGACCAGAGGTGAGAGCCCGGCCAGTTCTGTTTGATCCTGCTCAGCTCGGCTCTGAACTAAGGCTGTGCTCTGCTTCAGCTGCAGTGATGCCTGGCTTTGCGTCTTTTGTATAACTTCAGTTCTGAATACCATTTGTATTATTTGCTTCTCTCTGTGTGTGTTTGACGGTCTTCTTTTAATAAACAGGTTCTTTTGTGGTTTCTTCCTTTTGTGGCTGCCTGTAAGGAGATGAATGTCAAGGTTGTAAAATGTATACATACTTTGGACATTGCTATAAATGAGTAACAATCCTGGCTATAAATTTATGGAAAATTAAATTATTTTCAAAGATTCAAGATTATTCATCACCTGTACATGAAAACACACAGTGAAATGTGTCGTTTGTGCTAACAATTGACAACGTGGGGGGCAGCCCACAAATGTCACCACACATTCCAGCAGCAACAGGCCTGCCTGCAATGCTCAGCAGAACAAAACAGAGTGCAGCAAGCAACGAAGCTAGGACAGCAGAGCAAGTGTACCATTCCTCTCTCCCACCCACGTGCACACATAGTCCTTTAACCACAAGACAGCTTGTCTTTTTAGGCCTCCAGCGAACTGAGATTCCAATGCAGGCACTAAAAGGTATGTTCTTTCACTATAAATTGAATAGATTAATAAATATTCGTCATGGAAATAACTGATAGATTTTAGTGACTATTGAATTCAGTGTTCACTGATAATTTTTTTTTGCTAAAATTCCAGAATCCATTCTCTCTACCTGAAGAGAGCAGTGACAAGTGTATGTGCTCCAACAGTGTATTGAAATTAATTTAACTTTTTTGTAACACAGAGGATGTGTAATATAATAAAAATATATAATAAGACCATAAGACATCGGAGTAGTATTAGGCCATTTGGCCCATCCAGTCTTCCACACCATTTCATCAATTTTACTCTCAGCCCCAGTCTCCTGCCTTCTCCCTGCATCCCTTCATGCCCTGAACAATCAAGAATCTATCAAACTCTGACTTAAATATGCATAAATACTTGGCTTCCACAGCTATCTGTGGCAACAAATTCCACAGATTCACTGCTCTCTGGCTAAAGATGAGGAGACTCACCACTCTCCTCACCTCAGTTTAAAAGGACACCCCGCAATTTTGAGGCTGCGTACTCTGGTCTTAGACTCTCCCACCATTGGAAGAATCCTCCCCACATCCTCTCTAACAAGGCTTTTCACCATTCAATAGGCTTCAATGACATCACCCCCATATTCTGCTGAATTCCAGTGAATACAGGCCCAGAGCCATCAAACGCTCTTCGTATGACAAGCCATTCAATCCTGGAATCATTTTGCTGAGCCTCTTTTGAACCCTCTCTAATTTCAGCACATTCTTTCTAAAACAAGGGGCCCAAAACTGCTCAGATACTCCAAGAGAGGCCTCTATAGAGTCTTAACATTCCATCCTAGCTTCTAGTCCTCTTGAAATGAATGCTTACATTACATTTACCTTCCTCACCACAGACTCAACCTGCAATTAATCTTTAGTGAATCTTATGCAAGGACTCCCAAATCCCTTTGCAGCTCAGTTTTTAAAAATTTATTTCCATTTAGAAAATAGTCAACCCTTTTATTTCTTCTACCAAACTGCATGACCATACACTTACATACTTTGTATTCCATCTGCAATTTCTTTGCCCATTCTCCTAATCTAAGTCCTTCTGTAGCCTCTCTACTTCCTCACAACCATCTGCCTCTCCATATAACTTCATATTGTCTGAAAACATTGTAACAAAGCCAACAATACCATCATCCAAATCAGTGACATATAACGTAAAAAAAATTGGTCTCAACACAGACCCTTGTGGAACACTACTAGTCACCGGCAGCCAACCAGAAAGGGCTCCCTCTGTTCCCACTCTTTGTCTCCTGCCAATCAGCTGCTGCTTTGTCCATGCTAGAATCTTTCCTGTAATACCATGGGCTCATAGCTTGCTAAGCAGCCTCATGTGTGGCACCTTGTTAAAGGCCTTCTGAAAACCCAAGTGCACAACATCAACCCGTTCTCCTTTGTCTATCCTGCTTGTTATTTCTTCAAAGAATTTTAACAGATTTGTCAGGCAAGATTTTCCCTTGAGGGAACCATGCTGAATATGGCCTATTTTATTGTGTGCCTCCAAGTACCCTGAGACCTTATTCTAACTAATTGACTCCAACATCTTCCCAATCATTGCGGTCAGACTAACTGGCCTATAGTCTCTTTTCTTCTTCCTCTCTTCATTCTTGAAGAGTGGAGTGGCATTTGCCATCTTCCAGTCTTCTGGAACCATTCCAGAATCTAGTGATTCTTGAAAGATCATTACTCATGCCTCCACAATCTCTTCAGCCACCACTCACAGAAGTCTCGGGTGCACACCATCTGGTTCAGGTGATTTATCTAACTTCAGACCTTTCTGTTTCCCAAGAACCTTCTCTCTAGTTATGGTAACTTTACAAACTTCATGTGCCCTGACAACTGGAACTTCAACCATACTTCTAGTGTCTTCCACAGTGAAGATATACAAAATACATAATCAGTTCATCTGCCATTTCCTTGTCTCCCATTGCTACCTCCCCAGCATTGTCTCCCAGTGGTCCAATATCCACTCTCATCTCTTACACTTTACGTATCTGAAGAAACTTTTGTCATCTTCTTTAATATTATTGGCTGGCTTACATTCATATTCCAGAATATGAGAAGCCACTTAAAATGTTTGGATGCAGGTCTTTAATTCAGAGATAGAGCATTGCGAACTGGAAAGAAAAATTGTTGCCAGAGTATTGTGTTGGTATTGTGTTAAAAGACTGTTCAGTTCCTATATTTATCTTTTAAGGACGTTAAAGGCATTCTCTCTATAAGATGTCAAAATAACATTAGTTGATAAAGAAAATTGATTTCTTTTGTTGAAGAAAACATTTAATGCATGATAGCTGAATGAATATCCATTTTGATGAAAAATCTCAATGCAGGAGAATATAGAAAAATGAGTTTTCTTAGTGAGAAGGAAAAAAAGGTTGTTGGCCAAGATTATACAGGGTCAAAATAAGTAAAGGCGATCTTTTAAAGAAATTAGTTGCTTGGATTATACTCGGTTTTGGATATTTATCTGCTCCATTTTATCTGCAGTGGCAAGTTTGAATTCTGTTGAAACCCAGAGATATGTGGCATCTGTCTAAAGTTGATAATGTTGATTCAAGCATTGTGTACCATTAAATAAAATTGTACATAGCTATAATCTTTCTTTAGCTTTTCAGTTTAATAATACCATAAGGTCTGTCCATGTTTTAAGGGCAAATCACTAGTGTTTATATGGCATATATTTGCTATGTATTCAGGTATCTTTATTAAAGATGGAGGTATGCTATTATTAAAATGATTGGGTTGACAATTGCAGAATCTGTCTCATACTGAAATCTCCCATAGGATAATATCATATTGTACATGTAGATATATTTTAGTATGTGTGGTAACCGTCATCCTCTGGACAGTCACACAGTAAGGAGTCAACATTTTGTAGAAGTTTGAATGGAAAAGAAACGTCAGTCCTCATGAATGTATTTCATGAAATGTATGGACTTTCTTTTTATGAACAGTGACATGCATTATAAAAGGTGGTTTGGTTATTTATTGCAACAGAAAAAGATGTTGTTTGGCCCATCAAGTTTATATTAATTTGTCCCATAATCCTCTGCAGCCCTGAAATTTAATATTTACATGGCCATCAACTCCCCTTTTAATCTACTGCCACTTTTCAAAGACAACGAGTAATTAATGGTTGGGAACAATATGGGGAAGACAACATTCTATGGAAGATGATAGTGTCATAATGAATTACATTTTAAAAATTAAAACTGCCCAGCACCATTATGATTGCACAAACTAAAGGCAATTGATAAACATTTACATTCTGTGCCTGAGGTATGGTATAGCAATAAAAACACAATACTTCACAAACTCTGTTGTAGCTTGAATTTTTGAATGCAATTCAATAATACTAAATCAGTTTAATGACAATTAGAATACTTGTAAAATCTTAGATTTCTTCTCCTGTTAATCAGTAAACTGCATAAATAAACATCATGATGCAGAAATATATTAATATTGATTATTTTATACAATGGTGACTGACAGAAATGCTAGTGTGGCAGCCTCACAACTCACCTTCCTAAGAACTGTGATCATAAACCTGCTTTCTGTAAAGAGTTTGTACCCGTGGCTGTGTGGATTTCCTCTGGGTGTTCCGGTTTCCTGCCACATTCCAAAGACATACAGATTCAGGTCAGTAAGTTATTGGCATGTAATATTGGCACTGGAAGCATAATGACACTTGCAGGCTGCCCCAGCATGTCCTTATACTGTGTTGGTTATTAATGCAAGTGACATATTTCACTGTATTTTTTAATGTAATCCAAAAAAAGGAAACTTTCTCTCTTTAAGTTCAGGATAAATGCACCACCTGGACTCTGGTAGGAATTAATAATGAATGTTACCTCATCTACTACATAATCAACTTGCAATTTTTGTATAACTTCTGTCTTATATTGAGAATATTTTATTCAAGTATTTTGTGAGTTTTCATTAAACAAAACAATTTGTTGTGATTTGTGATTTTTCATCTATATGACAGACCTGGACAAAAATATTACCCATAGCCAAAACCCAGTCAAAGGCTAGTCACAAAGTGAGTACCATACACCTGAACTCTGTTCCTGAGAGAGCCAATCTTTCCATCAAAAACTCCTACTGATCCTCTGGTACTGCAGGTACACAGCTGGCTGCTGATAGGTAGGATGCAATCACAGTGAGTTGCTTCCTCAAAAGGGTTAGTAGTGTAGAAATATTTTCTTATGAAGAGTGATTGAAACTGGGATCCCTGATGAAAGCCTATTGTCCAAACAAAGGATTGCATAAGCTTTTTCAGAACAACGGATGAATGAAGCAGAAGGTGGAAGATTTTAACCAAGGAATATTGATTATTTCGGTCATATTTTTCAATGACAGTTGCTGTGGGTTTCTTCAAACATGCGGAGACAATAGCTTGTGGATAGCTAGTATGAGATGAGACTTCAGCAAGCTGAAGAAAATGGGAACACACGAGATTCTGCAGACACAAGGAATCTAGAATAATATACTCAAATGCCAAAGGAACTCATTAAGTCAGGCAGCACCTCTGGAAGGGAATAAATGGTCAACGTTTTAGACAGAGGCCCTATGTCCAAACCTCAGTGAGTAGAGTTCCTGCAATAGCGCCGAGCTCTTCTTCCATCGCCTCCATCTCCAAGCCCACTTCTTGTCAAGGATTCTTCACCGCCCACTGATGACCCTTTCTCCCATTGTTAACCCTCCTTCTCTTCTTGGACACACCACTCTGGCCAGTCCACTCTGGATCTTTTCATTTCCAAATGCTGACAAGACATCAAAGATCTTGACTTCGCCACTCCTATCTCCTATTCAAACTCACCCTCACTGAACATACTACCTCCACACTTACTGCACCAATCCCAACCAATTTTAAAGAAGAAAATGAGAAGATCGTTTTCTTCCCTTTCATCATCATCATCATGTGCCATACTCTGCCAGAGCCTCAGAGATGACTTTCTTCCACTACAATCTGCCTGCTGTCAAACCTCTTGCACCTCTGGCAGTGAGGCTGGTCCACTTCTTGACGTTGTCGATCAGGTTGTCCTCTGTCTGCCTCGGAAGCGGCTTCCTTCTACTCTGCCTTCAAGCACAGTGCGTTCCAGTGTGTCATCAGTTCTTGAGATGTGTCCAAAATAACGAAGTTCCCTTTGGATAATGGTTTCGAGAAGTATTGGTTTCTTGCCAATCTTTTCTAGGATGAAATTGTTGGATCTCCTTTCAATGTATGACACCCTGAGGATCCGTTTGTATGTCCACATCTCATATGCTGTCAACTTCTTTTCATCTGCTGCTTTTAGGGCCCATGTTTCACAGCCATGTAGGGCTACTGGCCAGACGAGACTCTTGATGAGGCGTATCTTGGTGTCAGTGCTCACAGATCGATCTTTCCAGATGTTCCAGAGTTTCTTCCCTTTAGAAGAAACATTTTAATATCATGCCACATAGTACGTCATTAAAGTAGCAACTTGATTAACTGATGTGGTTGAGTACCAACCATTTCGCCACCTGAAAAACTGAAGCAGCCTTGGAGAATAGAGTTTTATTAAGCAGTTAAGTAGTAAATAAATACCTGCATAGTAAGTAACAAGTTACTGCAGCAATCTGAAAGATATGTCAATCCTAAATCTTTTCATAGAGCTTCATATCTGACTGCACTATTGTTTGGACTTCTGAAGCAGATTTAATCTCTAGTTCCAGAACTAAGCTTGTTGAGGCATGACTCAGCCAACTGGACACTTCTGACTTGTCTGTTGTTCACCCGGAGATGAGCATTTGAAATTAATTTGCACTTGCAACATTCAGCTTTGAAAATCTTTTTGTTCATCGTACCATTGACTGTCAGTTATCTTCTGATTACTTGATTATTATCATAGAATAATGTTAAGGTAGCTGGAAAAATAGAGTGCATGCACACAGAGGTACATTGCTGTTCTATTAACATCACCAGCCAAATTTTCATTTTCTTCAGCACAATGAACAGGAGTTGCAGTTTGCTATAAAATGCAATGCAGTTGTTTAGCCAGGCTATGCTGACAGCAACTTCCAGGGAAGATGGGAGCTGTACAGAGCAGCCTATTTGCACCTGAACTGGAGTGGGACCATTATCCTAGGGGAAGGTTTGCTAGTGCTGCTTGGGCTGGGGGAAGGTTTAAACTAGAGTTGCAGTGGGATGGAACCAGAGTACCAGAAAAGATAGTGGAGAGGTTATGGAGATAGAAGTTGCTAAGACCACAGACAAAGTCAGGAATCAGAAGGTTGAGCCTGGAGTAACTAGTGTCCTGAGCTGTGTGTATTCCAATGCACAAAGTATTGTAGGAAAGGCTGATGAGCACAGGACATGGATCAACATGTGGGATTTTGATATTGTGGCCATTACTGAGACTTGGTTGCAGGAGAGGCAGGACTGGCAACTCAATATTTCGGATTTCTATTGTTTTAGATGTGAAATAACGGGGAGGATTAAAAATGGAGGGGTGGTGTTACTAGTCAGGGAAATGAGACAGCAGTGCTCAGTCAGAACAGACTAGAGAACTTGTCTAGTGAGGCTTTATGGGTGGAACTGAGAAATAAGGAAGGCATGACCATGTTAATGGGCTACATTATAGACCACACAATGGTCCATGTGATATAGGGGAACAAATTTGTAGAGAGATCGCAGACTGTTGCAAGAAACATAATGTTGTTATAGTGGATGATTTTAACTTTCCAGATACTGACTGGGGCCACCATATTGTAAAAAATGTAGATGGGATACAGTTTATCAAATGTGTCAGTAAAATAACTTCAAATATTAAGGAGGGGATTTTCCATTAATGATCCATCTCTATAGACCAAGGGCAACCCAAATGTCCACCTTCAGCTCCACAGACACGGAGGCATCATTAATTTCTCATTGTTAATTGGGGTTTCTGTAGTTTGATGTTTTACGTTGTGTGTGGCATTTATCCCCTTTTAGTTGTTTGCGTGATTTGCCCTTTTTCTGCATGTTTGATGGTCTTGTTGTGTGGGTTTTTTTCTTTTCAAAGGTTCTCTGGTGTTTTTTTTGAGGCTGCCTGGAAGAAGACATATCTCAGTGTTGTATACTGTATATATGCTTTCATAATTAATGTATTTTGAACTTAGAACTTTATAAACAGAACCACATAAACTGACCACCTCAAGTAAACCCTTTAATTGTCCATTATGTGTACTCTCCTAATGCTTGTGCTCCCGTCTCCCATTGCCCGATGTAAACACTAAATTTGTGTTTTAAGGTCACCATGTATAATCGTAAATATTCTATTGCATGATGTTTTAGATATTAATACATCTTACATAATTTTGCCTAATGACATAATCAATCAGAATCTGTGATGGGATAATTGATTATCTGAGAAGGCAGTTCTCAGCAGTAGTATGCAATGACCTGAAGGCAAACTCAAAAAGTTCATTAATATTTTTTCCTGTGATTTTCATGAAAATGTGGTACTGTTGCTCTGAGTGTGACTGCTGCTGTTTGAGGCACTAATCTTCAAGATGGTCTGCAGGACAGCGCTAACAATGCACGTGACTGCTGTGCCAGAGACCATCTGCCAAATGGGCCTGCCGTTGCATGAGGAACTGCTGACAAAAGGCCGTAACATTGTAAAGGGACCTATTGGACTCGGGATTGACAATTCATGGGCCTGGCATTGCACAGGGCCCCACAACCCTGGACATAACCTATCAAATTAACCAAACATTATGTGAGGTCCTGGTATCCTAGGTCAATATGGCTCCCACACAGCAGGGCAATGGGAATAACACGAATCAACTCAGGAGTACACACATGAGAATTGGAGCACGTCTGATACGAATCATGATTCAGGGAAGCACCCCAGTTTATTTAGATTAATAATTCAGATAGTCAAATTCTTCCTCTGGTCTGCAGCCACAGTTTCACTCCAGAGAGTTGATCTTCTGTGTTTACTGTGGACTGTATGGTGATTCAATTGAAAATGATTTCATATGGTTTGGGCTGGCATTGGGATTCCCGGCTCCACCCTAGCCTCTTTGTTGGTTGATTAGGAAATGCGATATCCATTAAAAAGAAAGCATTTTGGACAGCCAAGTCTGTTTTTAAATTCAGAGAATTCTGTATACTATAGGATGGTTGCAATATTAGAGCCTGATAAGACTACAGCTGGAATACTATGGGCAATTCTGGGCACCAAATTTATTAATAGCTTGCTTGATCGAGTGCAAAATTCTACCAGAGCTCTCGGATTTAGCTTACATGGAAAGATTACATGTGTTACAGTAGTATTCCCTAGGAAGATGAATGGTGAGGGGTGACTGCATCGAAATAATTGTCTGAGTTGGTATCAGATAGCTCAACACGGTGAACCTGGAATCTAGCTATTAGATCTGTGGAACTTGAAGTATTCATGAGGAAACCTGTACCTTAAATGATGAGTCTTGCCAAAGGCAATATTGCTGCTCCATACTTCATAACAGCCTGCATTTTGTTTAAAAATTATTACTTTTTAAAATAATGTTTTCTTGGGACACTGGAAGGGCACTGCTCTTCCCTTGTGCTCTGATATTGTTAAAGAGTATGGCACTCAAAATTCAATCATAGATTGTGTAGGACATACCAAAAAGTTCTGTCATCTTTACTGTTCTGAAGGACATTGTAAAGCAGCTATGACTCTCTTCCAGTTTTTGATGCTTAATTTTTCAGTGCCTACACAAACAATTCAGTATTTATTGAAATAGTTTTTATAATTTGTAATCTGGAATTTGAATTTTCTGTTTGTGTTGCTGTCATTGGTGTTCTGCATTGTGGACACACTCTGTTAGTGTCAGGATGTGTGGTGACGTGGGCTACCCCCAGCACATCGTGAGAAAGATGCTTTGCACTGGATCTTTCAATGTACTTGTAATAAATAAATCAATCTGAATCTGAATCCTGGCCTCTGCACTACCAATCCTTGGATACTACCTCACTTTTTAAAAATATATGGTATTTCTGTTTTTTGCATGTTTTTTTTTAAATCTATTCAATAAACATATACTGTAATTGATTTCCTTGTTTATTTACTACTATTATTTTTTATGTTATTTATTTATTTTTCTCTTCGATATTATGTATTGCATCGAACTGCTGCTGCTAAGTTAACAAACGTCACATCACATGCCGGTGATAATAAACCTGATTCTGATTCTGAAGTTAAGACAAGATAAAACTTCACTTATCCCGAAGGAAATTACTGTTGCAAGGTTGCTCATTCAGAAATATATACTTTAAAATACAGAATGTTCATTAAAAAGTAATAGTGTAAAACACAGATGTGCAATGAAACCCATATGCTTCTATACTTAAGGAGGAGGAGTTGTAGAGTCGTATGGCCGCAGGGAGAAAGGATCTCCTGCGGCGTTCTGTGGTGCACCTCAGTGGAATCAGTCTGTTACTCCTCTGTTGTCCAGTGTGTCATGGAGGGAGTGAGCGGGATTGTCCACAACAGTTGGCTCGCAGTGCACTCAGGGAGCAAGCAACTGATATTCACTACTTGATGCAATCTTGATGGTTCTGTGAAGAACTCCTACCAAGACCACATATCCATGGTGAACCAGCGTCATTTGAGAATATCAGACCTAACGCTTAAGGTAGTCGTAGATTTATAGAGCAATACAGCACTGATTCAAGACCTTCAGCCAGACAAGTCCATGACAACAATGCCCACCCAGCTAGCCTCAATGTCCTGCTGATGCACCATCAATAACTCTTGGAGACGTGAGGCGAGATATAGGCTTTTATTGGCTGGAAGAAAGAACGAGCAGCAATTGACCACCACACTGCATCCTGGAGACTGAGGCCGGGGCTGTGTCCCCAATCGCCTTTATACCGGGGTCCGTGGGAGGAGCCACAGGAGCAGTCAGCGGGGGGAGACGTGTCCAGACAGGTATATGTAGTTCACCACATTCACACCCCCTTTGTTTTAAAAGACAGTCCCCATGGGGCAAAGTTTCTTACAAGTATATTTACAGGTTAAGTCTATCAGGTGGTCAAATCTGTCGCTGCGATCTATGTAGCACTGGCTGTGATTGCACAGGTGCTGGTGGTGATTGCACCGGAGACGGTGGTTGTGCTGGTTCCGGCCTAACTGGAGGTGTCAGCCCACTAGGCGTCAGTGATCCCTTATGTGTGTGGGAGACGCCCGGTATAGGAGTGTCGTGAGGAGTCTATGCAGGGCTCGGTGTGCACGGTGTCACCTCGGGTGCAGGGTTCATAGTTACCGTGGAGTGTTCGGGGTAGTGGTCTGCTGCTCCTGCGGGCGCCAGGTCGTGGATGGAGACTGTGTCCTCCCGCCCATCAGGTAAGACCACGTAGGCATACTGGGGGTTTGCATGTAGAAGGTGAACCCACTCGACCAGTGGGGAGTATTTATTGCTCCTCACATGTTTCCGGAGCAGCACTGGCCCTGGGGACGTCAGCCAAGCTGGTAGGGTGGTCCCAGTGACAGACTTCCTGGGAAAAGAGAACAGGCGCTCGTGAGGGGTGGCATTGGTGGACGTACATAACAGGGAGCGGATAGAGTGGAGTGCCTCGGGGAGGACCTCCTGTCATCGAGAGACCAGCAATCCTTTTGACTTAAGGGCTAAAAGTGTGGTCTTCCACACTGTGACATTCTCCCGCTCCACCTGTCCATTTCCCCGGGGATTACAGCTCGTGGTCCTACTAGTAACAATGCCCCTAGCCAGCAGGTACTGGCGCAGCTCGTCACTCATAAAGAAGGACCCTCTATCACTGTGGATATAGCAGGGATATCCGAACAGAGTGAAGAGCTGGCGCAGGGCTTTTATGACTGACGTGGTAGTGGTGTCGGGACAGGGGATGGCAAAGGGGAACCGCGAGTACTCGTCGATAATATTGAGAAAGTAGACATTGCAGTCAGTGGAGGGAAGGGGGCCCTTAAAGTCAACACTCAGTTGCTCAAAGGGACGGGTGGCCTTGATAAGTTGCGCCTTTTCAGGACGGTAGAAGTGTGGTTTGCACTCAGCGCAGACTTGGCAGTCCCCGGTTATCATCCTGATGTCCTCAAGGGAGTACGGCAGGTTCCGGGCTTTCACGAAATGGTAAAATCGGGTGACAAGATGTGCATGGAGGGCGTATAGCTGGTTGAGCTGTGCGCTGGCACACGCTCCCCGGGATAGGGCATCGGAGGCTCATTGAGTCTGCCAGGCCGGTACAGGATATCATAGTTGTAGGTGGATATCATATGGTACAGGATATCATAGTTGTTGCCCTGCTGTTGGTTGCTGAACATGAACGCAACTGAGCGCTGGTCAGTCAGCAAGGTGAACCTTTTGCCGGCAAGATAGTGCCTCTTATAAACCTGTTGCTTCTGTTCTTACAAATAATTATAGATCCTCTTTTTTTCAATTATCTCGTGGTACGAGACAAGGCTGTCCCTTAAGTCCTTTATTATTTAATATCGCATTAGAACCTTTAGCCATTGCTATTCGTGAATCTCCTAATTTTTTTGGTATTACCCGTAATGAGAAGTTATACAAATTATCACTTTATGCTGATGACTTGCTGTTATATATTTCTGATCCTGACAGGTCTATTCCCGCTATTTTATCCTTGTTGGCTCAATTTGGTAGCTTTTCTGGTTATAAACTAAACTTGGATAAGAGTGAATTATTTCCCTTAAACGCACAAACTTTATTGAATGACAGGATACCATTTAAAGTTGTTACTGATAACTTTACCTATTTAGGTATAAAAATTACCAAGAAATATAAAGATTTATTTAGACTGAATTTTTTACCTATGCTTCATCAAATTCAACAACTTACTACAAGATGGTCTCCCTTATTCTTATCATTAATTGGTCAGATTAATGCTATTAAAATGATGATTTTACCAAAATTTTTATACTTATTTCAAGCCTTACCAATTTTTATTCCTAAATCTTTTTTCGACAACATTGATTCAAAAATTTCCTCATTTGTGTGGCAAAATAAAAACCCCAGGTTAAGTAAAAAGCAATTACAAAAATCTAAAAAAGATGGTGGTTTAGCTTCACCTAACTTTAGATTTTATTATTGGGCAAATAATATTCATAACTTAATGTATTGGAAATTAGATTTGGATTCACCACTGTGCCCGCAGTGGGTAAATTTGGAATGTAACGAGGTAAAGGAATATTCTCTATTCTCTGTTCTTGGTTCTTTTCTTCCTGCTGATTTAGTTAAATTCAATAAACAGATATCTAATCCTGTTATCAAACATACATTACGAATTTGGTTTCAATTTCGTAAGTTTTTTACTCTGAAAAACTTTGTTCTTGATAGCCCTATCTTACTTAATTTTTTTTTCAAACCTTCCTGGACAGATCAAGCTTTTAACATATGGAAAAGGAAAGGTATAAAATGTTTTCGTGATCTTTTTTTTGAAGATACTTTGATGTCCTTTGACCAACTTTCCAACAAATTTAAATTACCTAAATCTAATTTTTTCAGATATCTACAAATCAGGAATTTCTTACATAAAGTTCTACCATCTTTTCCCAATTCAACTTCAGTGGATTTCTCAGATTTGATTTTTACCTTAAACCCTTGTCAGAAGGGATTAGTAGCTTTTATTTATAATATGATTATGAAGATACAACCAGAAATATCAGATAGAATTAAACAAGAATGGGAAAAAGAACTTCGATATAATATTTCAACAGATAAATGGGAAAAAATTTTACAAATGGTTAATTCCTCTTCTATATGTGCTAAACATGCTTTAATACAATTTAAAATTGTACATAGAGCTTATATGTCTAAAGATAAGCTTGCTCGATTTTACTCTTATATTAACCCTCAATGTGACAGGTGTCATCTAGAAGTGGCTCCATTGACCCACATGTTTTGGTCATGTCCCACTTTACATAACTATTGGAAGGACATATTTGTTACCATTTCCTCAATTTGGAATATCGATTTACAACCTCATTTTATTACTGCAATTTTTGGTATACCAAATGAGGATGGTAATCAGTTTTCCCCTTCAATCAGACGAATGATTGCTTTTGTAACATTAATGGCCAGAAGGTCCATATTACAAAACTGGAAAGAAGTAAATCCTCCTACCACGTCTCAGTGGCTTTCCCAAACTATTTCATATCTAAGTTTGGAAAAAATCAGAAGCACTATTTTTGACTCATCAGTCAAATTTGAAGAAACTTGGGGACCGTTTATTCGACATTTTCATATGAATTAATCTGACCTTTTCCAGACCTTCTTTCTGTTTATTCTTGTTCAGGTATGGAGTTCTGGAGTTTTTCTTGACACTATCACATACTTATAAACTGTTACTATTGCCCATGTTAGTTTAGTTTAGTGTTTTTTTTATCAATATACATTTTCTTTTACTTATTTTCAATTTTTTTTTGACGATTATTTTTGGGTTTTTTTCATATATAGTTATACAGACTCGATTGATTAATGTACCTTTTTCTGTTGATGTTTTAATAGGATATTATTATCTTATTACCAATGTAATTTCAAGTCTATTGTATTCATAACCTATTCATTATTATGTTATGTTTTTCTTTATATATATATGAAACTTAATAAAAAGATTGAAAAAGAAAAGAAAGATAGTGCCTCCAGTGCCTAATAGCTTCCACTATGGCCTGGGCTTCTTTCTCCACCGCGGAGTGCCGAATTTCAGGGCCTTGAAGGGTATGAGAAAAGAATGCTACTGGCCTGCCTGCCTGATTGAGGGTAGCAGCCAGCGTGAAATCGGAGGCGTCACTCTCTACTTGGAAGGGAATGGTCTCATCCACCGCATGCATTGTTGCTTTGGCAATGTCCCCTTTAATGTGGCTGAAGGCCGCGTGGGCCTCGGCAGAGAGGGGAAATGTGCTAGACTTGACCAGGGGACGGGCCTTGTCTGCGTAATGGGGGTCCCATTGGGCGTAATAGGAAAAGAAGCCCAGGCACTGTCTGAGGGTGGTGGGAAGAGGGAGTTCTAACAGGGGGCGCATACGGTTGGGATCAGGGCCAATGACCCCGTTCTGCACTACATACCCAAGGATAGCAAGTCGGGTGGTTCCGAACACATACTTGTCCCTGTTATAAGTAAGGTTCAGGGCTTTGGCCACTTGGAAAAATTGTTGGAGGTTGGCGTTGTGATCCGACCAGTCCTGACCACAGATATTACCCAGATAGGGAAATGTGGCCTTCTGTTGGCACTGGTCCACCATCTGGTCCATTTCCCTCTGGAAGACCGAGACACCATTCGTGACACCGAAAGGGATGCGCAGGAAGTGATAGAGCCTGCCGCCCGCCTCGAAGGTGGTGTAGGGGTGGTCCTGGGCGGATGGGGAGCTGGAGATAAGCGGATTTCAGATCTATTGTCAAGTACACCTTGTACTGAGCTATCTGGTTGACCATAGCTGTGATGCAGGGTAGGGGGTACGCGTCAAGCTGCATGAACCTATTGATGGTTTGACTATAGTCCACGACCATCCTATTTTTCTGCCTGGTCTGAACAACGACCACCTGGGCCCTCTAAGGACTTGTGCTTGGCTCAATGATCCCCTCCCTGAGCAGCCGTTGCACCTCCGACTGAATGAAGGCCCTGTCCCCCGCGCTGTACCTCCTGCTTTTAGTTGCCACAGGTTTATAGTCAGGGGTCAGGTTGGCGAACAGCGGTGGGGAAGGGATCTTGAGGGTGGAGAGGCCGCAAGTGGTGTCAGTAGCGCGGCTGTCGGCATGGTGCTGGGTGGGATGTGTGGGTCGGTGTGTGCGTGTGGTCAGTAGCGGGGTATATGATGAAGTCCCACAAAACTGCGGATTCCTGACAGTGAGTGGTGGGAGGGGCCCGTCATATGCCATAGTCACACTTTCGAGGTGGCTCTGGAAGTTCAGCCCCAAAAGCACAGGCGCGCACAGTTGAGGCCAGTAGCGCAAAGTTCTGATATTCTGTGCCCTGCACCACCAATGTTGCTAAACAACCCACCCGGATGTCTGTGGAATGCGACCCAGAAGCCATGGTGACCCTCTGGCTTACCGGCCGTGTCACGAGTCTGCAGCGTTGTACCGTGTCCGGGTCAATAAAACTCTCAGTTCTGCCCGAGTCAAACAGGCAGCTAGTCCTGTGCCCCTCCACCAGGACGTCCATCATTGACCTTGCACGCTAGTGTGGGGTGCTTTGGTCGAGGGTTACGGTGGCCAGAGTTGAACCGCCGTCTTGGTGCCCGGTAAGCACCGGTGGGTCGGGGATGGGGCGAGCTGGCGCCGACAAAGATGGCTGCCCCCATGTCTCGCACGAGGTGGGCAGGCAAGATGGCGGCCCCCATGCCTCACATGCAGTGCTGCCCGACCCTGCTCGTGGTTTAGACTTACAGACCTTGGCAAAATGGCCCTTCTTCCCGCAGCTGGAGCAGGTCGCTTCTCGGGCTGGACAGCGTTTTCGGGGGTGATTTTCGAGTCAGCAGAAGTAACACTGCGCGGGCTTGTGACAGGCAGCAGCCATGGTCGGGTTCGGGGAGTTTGTGGACTCGCGACTGGCAGCGGCATTGGTGAATTCGCTCACGGGAACTGGCGGCAGCAGGGTCTGCAGTGTCCACGGAACCAGCGGGGGATCACGCAGCTGGACAGCGTCAACGTTGTGCAGAGCAGCCTCCAGGGTGTCGGCCGTCTCGATTGCCGAGCGTAAGGTAAGATCGGCATTTTCCAGCAGCTGTTGGCGCACAGACACTGACCTGATTCCTGTAACAAAGGCGTCTCACACTAGCAGCTCCTCATGTTGTTCCACCGTCAGTCCTTTGCAATTGCAAGTTCGCACGAGTGTCTGTAGGGCTCGGAGAAACTGCCCGCTCGACTCGCCGGGTCGCTGTTGCCGCATTGCTAAGCGATGTCTTGTGTAGACGGTGTTCACCGGCCGCAGGTACTGCCTTTTGAGGGTGTCCAGTGCCCCTTGGTAGGTCAGCAGGTCCCTGATAAGTGAGTAAACTTTGGGGCTGACCCTCGAAAGAAGGATTCTGTGTATAATAGCGGGCTCAGTCGCACGAACCTCCTCTAAGTATGATTGGAAGCATGCAAGCCAGGGTTCAAAGGCAAGAGCTGCTTCTGAGTCTTGAGGATCAAGGTCTAATTTTTCCGGACATAAAATGCTTTCCATATTTTAAAACTTCCAGCCAATAAAATTGATGCACCATCAATAACTCTTGGAGACGTGAGGCGAGATATAGGCTTTTATTGGCTGGAAGAAAGAACAATCAGCAATTGACCACCACACTGCATCCTGGAAACTGAAGCCGGGACGGTGTCCCCAATTATTGCCTTTATACCGGGGTCCATGGGAGGAGCCACGGTCAGTGGGAGGAGCCACAGGAGCAGTCAGCAGGGGGGGGGGGCGTGTCCAGACAGGTATATGTAGTTCGCTACACCTGCAGACGGCCTAATTCCTTCTAAGTCCTGCCCTTCAATGTACCTATCCAAGTTCTTCTTAAATGATCCTATCTTACCTGCCTCAATCACTCTGCCGGAAGCTCATTCGGTATACTCACCACCTCTGTGTGAAGAAGTTGCCCCTCAGGCATCACAGCCTGGAATGGAGACACCAATGCCCCCATAAGAACAGAGAAGCCTACAAAAAGTGGTGAACACAGCCCAGTCCATCACAGGCAAAGCCCTCCCCCACCATTCAACACATCTACAAGGAGCCCTACCACAAGAAAAAAGCATCCGACATCAAGGAACCCCACCATCCTTCTTTTCTCAGTTTTGCCATTGGGAAGGAGGTACAGGAGTCTCAGATCCCAAACCACCGGTTCAGGAACAGTTATTGCCATTCAACCATCAGGCTCCTGAACCCAGCGTGGATAACTTCACTCACCTGAACTTTGAACGGATTCCACAACGTGTGGATCCATTTTCAAGGATTCTACAATTCCTGTTCACAGTTTTATTTATATATATTTTAAATTCACTGTTTGTCTTTTTTTGCACATTGTTACTTTGTCAGTCTTTCTGTGTAGTTTTTCATTGATTGTGTTGAATTTAACCATTCTACTGTGAATGCCTGCAAGGAAGTGAATTTCAAGGTAGTAGATGGTGACATACAAGTACATTGATAATAAATTTCCTTTGAACTTTGAATCTATGCCTCTGGTTTTGGACACCCCTGTTCTGAGGAAAAGACTGTTACCTTAACTATGCCTTTCATAATTTTAAACATTTTCATAAGGTTTCCCCTCCTTATCCTACATTCTACAGAATAAAAGACCTTTTCTGGCTAAACTCTCTATTACTCAAGCATTCTAGCCCTGGAAACATCCTCATAAGTCTTGTATGCACCACATCTTTTCTGTAATAGTGACCTGAACTGCACGCAGGACTCCAAGTTGGGCCTCACCATAATAAACCATATAACATATAACAATCACAGCACGGAAACAGGCCATCTCGGCCCTCCTAGTCCGTGCCGAACTCTTAATCTCACCTAGTCCCACCTACCCGCACTCAGCCCATAACCCTCCACTCCTTTCCTGTCCATGTACCTATCCAATTTTACCTTAAATGACACAACTGAACTGGACTCTACTACTTCTACAGGAAGCTCATTCCACACAGCTATCACTCTCTGAGTAAAGAAATACCCCCTCGTGTTTCCCTTAAACTTCTGCCCCCTAACTCTCAAATCATGTCCTCTCGTTTGAATCTCCCCTACTCTCAATGGAAACAGCCTATTCACGTCAACTCTATCTATCCCTCTCAAAATTTTAAATATCTCGATCAAATCCCCCCTCAACCTTCTACGCTCCAATGAATAGAGACCTAACTTGTTCAACCTTTCTCTGTAACTTAAGTGCTGAAACCCAGGTAACATCCTAGTAAATTGTCTCTGCTCTCTCTCTAATTTATTGATATCTTTCCTATAATTCGGTGACCAGAACTGCACACAATATTCCAAATTTGGCCTTACCAATGCCTTGTACAATTTTAACATTACATTCCAACTTCTGTACTCAATGCTCTGATTTATAAAGGCCAGCATTCCAAAAGCCTTCTTCACCACCCTATCTACATGAGACTCCACCTTCAGGGAACTATGCACTGTTATTCCTAGATCTCTCTGTTCCACTGCATTCCTCAATGCCCTACCATTTACCCTGTACGTTCTATTTGGATTATTCCTGCCAAAATGTAGAACCTCACACTTCTCAGCATTAAGCTCCATCTGCCAACGTTCAGCCATATAATGTCCTATATCCTTTAGTTGGTGCACTGACTGATGAAGGCTAGCATGCTAAATGCCCTTTTCACCACCCTGTCTATGTGTGATGCTGCTTTTATCGAGCTTTGCACGTGTACTCATAAATCCTTCTGTTTCATTACAAGGCCGTGGCTTTCTGGTTGCATCTCCTACAACCTTCCAACTCTCTCTTCATGGCTGGCCCGTTTCTGAGATGGAGGTTCCTGCTTCTGGGAGGAGCACCGCTGATGCTTAGTGTTAGGACATATTCTGGAGTTAGGACGTATTCTGGAGTGGGTAATGATTTCAGTAGCAGCCAGTTTTCTGACCTGAATGTGGGTTGCTGATTGAATTTAAAATGCAGCTCTGGACAATGCTCATCCTGGAGACGTCTGAGATGTCATCTCATGACAATGGTTGCATCACCTGAGATGTCTGCATATGCATGACTGCAGCTAGAGAGACGATGAGGATTAACATTCATTTTTGGTGTCTGAAGTGTTGGAGATGTATTATTACTTTACTTCAGGGGAAGCATTGTGGATACACTGTGGCTATAGATTTGTCCTGCTGTTACCTTTGATCTTTAGCATATAAAAATGTCATGTAATACTGGGTCAGGCAGGCCTCTGATTCCAAGAGTGTCTCAAATATGATGCCTGCTGCTCGTTTTGCTGAATAAACACTTCTATTGAATGAAGACCAGCTTCAGTGTCTTTCCGGTGACCTTTTTCACAGTCACAACACTTGGTACTTCCCATCACCTTGGATTGTTCAGGAATTTTACAAATCTAGAAGCGTGCCATTCAACGAAATGAGTCTGTGTATCGATCAGGTTTGATTGCTGAAAGTTTGTACCTGTGACTGACGAAACAAACGCATAAAAGCACAAAAGAGCCAAGCATTATTCAAATCATGTCTGTGAGAAGTCTCTGATAAGACATGCTGAGTTCTTCCAGCATTTTTGTGTGCGTTGCTTTGGACTAATTTACCTCCTTATTTACCCTCACTCTCAGAATGTTATCAGAAACCAAGGGCTTCAGTCCACCTACTGGTAATACTAATGTCAGGTGTTCTCCTTCAAACAAACAGATCCAGTCATATGTTGGAACCAAATTGCACCTTTGTTGCCATAGTGCAGAGAACAGAGCATCACTGTGTAGCTTGTATCAGGATACTGTCTGATAGTTGGCATAATTAATGGTTGTTAAAATGTTCTCCAGATAGAAGGGATACTAGAATATTTGAAAGGGAGACTCTTAATTGACATAACATATTGATTGCCTTATATGTCTCACAAAGCTTTATGCCAGGAAGTACATTTTGAAGCTTAGTCACTTTTTTAACATAGGACAAACAAAAACAAATTTGTGAAGAGCTGACTTCCAACAAATAAGTAATAATGGCTGGATGGTTGCATCAAAATTAATTCCTTGTTAGTAACACTGAATCAGAATCAGGTTTATTATCACTGACATCTGTCAGGAAATTTGCTTTGTGATAGCAGTACAGTGCAATGCATAAAATTGTACAACTCGTAATAAAAACGTACAGTAGTGTAAAAAAGAGAGCAAAAGTACTAAAGCAATGTTCACGGACCATTCAGGAACCTAATGGCAGAGGCAAAGAAGCTGTTCCCAAAATGTTCAATGTATGTCTTCAGACTCCTGGACCTCCTCCATGATGGTAGTAATGAGAAGAGGGCATGTCGTGAATGTTGAGGGTCCTTAATGATGGATACCGACTTCTTGAGACAGGGAATTTTGAAGATGTCCTTGATGCTGGGTAGGCTAGTGCCCATGATGAAGCTGGTTGAGTATCTAGTCCTCTGCATCTTTTTTTTGATCCTGCACATTGTCCCTCCATAGCACACAGAGATGCAAGGTATATCTGCAGAAATTTGCTCAAGTCTTCGGTGATATACCAAATCTTCTCATGCTCCTAATGAAATATAGCCACCACGTGCCTTCTTCATTCTTCACTGAACGGTGGAATCAATGAATTAAATTTCTTGGGGAAGTACAATAGCTTGACGTGATATAATACATTTAGAGGTAGTGAATGACTGTAACTTTCTAGACCTATTGGATGAGTGGATTGGTAAACAATGCTTATTGTCCATCTGTGCTGAGGTAACAAGTAACGAGTGGAAAAAGGGCAAACTGGACAATATCTTGAAGGAAAATAAAATAGAAGAGTTGTTCTCCATGGCAGCTCTCCATGTACCAGCAGTTTTCGACCTTATACTACTTACATCTGTCTGTGTCCTTTGAGGTTTGCCCTCTTATCTGGAGAGGAGTTCTGACAGTGCTATCATTAAAACACTTTCATTAAATGGCACTGTGCAAATTTGGCTTTTTACAGCGATTTCAGGGCATGTTCAGAAACGGGGCTGCATTAAGGGTAATCCGAGCCCTTTAAGACCTGTCACTCAGCATCTCAGTGCAATCTGTGCCACTGTGAAATGCAAGTTAGCTGACTTCTTATTGTCTAACAATATGGTCTTTCTGTGACATCCATACATCCGTTACTCCAGAACAATGGGTACTGATTATTCAAGGGTATATCATTGCTGCTTGCTAGGTCATTTCTTGGAGGAATACCATTTTTGTAATTACACCTTAAAATTCCTAGTTCCTCATTTCATTCTGACAATCAAAGGAGCCATTCAGCCCATCTATACTGGCTGTCAGAAGAAACAAGCTCCCCTGCTTATTTCTCTATACCCATTTTCACTTTCTCATGACCAGAAACAACCCCCCCTCCTTCACTCCCTCTCCCACAATTATACTGTCTCCCTCTAACGCTGGGGAAACAATTTACATTTGTCAACGAAGCTACCAACTCACATTTTTTGGGGACATGGGAGGAAGTTGGATCAGCTGGGGGCAATACACAGAGTCACAAAGAGAGTATGCAAACCCTTCCCCTCCCTCCCCCACCACACAGCACCAGAGATCCACATCAAACCCAGGTTATCGGCATTGTCCATTCAACATGGAAGATATTTTATGACAGATCAGGTTCCTTTAAATATGAGAACTATATTTAGATGTGCTTTGCCACTAGCAATTATTTCTAAAAGGATAGAATATATTGATTATGTTGTCACAAATTTGAGTTCATTTTCTTGATTATTGTTTAAGATTGGCAGTAGACATTCGGCAACCAGTAATCTGAATGCAGTTAATAACCTTTCTCAGATCCTTTCAGTGAATAGGCATCATTTTAACTTCACAGCTGAATTGATATTTAATTTCATCTCATTGGACCAGGTAGATTGGAAGTCTATCTATCCAGCTAAGATGTGAATATGGACAGTTATGTAATACGTTATCTAAAAGCTTTAGGAATCCGCTTGTGAATTTGTGATGAAGACTCTGATTTATTTATTTATCACATGTGTGTACATTGAAACATACAATAAGAGGCGTTGTTTGTGTTCAGCACCAACACGACCTAAAGGTGTGCTGAGACAGCCTGAACGTGTTACTACGCATCCCAGTGTCAATGAAAAAATGATACGGAGACACCATACTCACATGGAGACCAACATCCGGTGCAGCTGGCAGATCATCAACTCGGTGAAAGACGCTCTTTGGTCGGCCCGAAACTTGATGAACTGCCAGCACGCGGAGATGTTCGTGAGGGAATGCTGCCGACTGGCACATTCTCGGCTGTAGGAGTACGTGCTGAGGGACGCACTCAAACTCGGTGCAGCCACCGCAAAGGCCCGGTGGGGAAAGACCACAGTCTAGGGTTCTTCTCCCGCGGGAGTTGAGGGGTAGGGGGGACGGTGTATACCCCTGAACGAGTATATGTAAATATGGAATAACAGAGTGCCACCTGGGTGGCAAAAGTGTGGGAATGTAAATACTGTAATGGAAACATTTGTAAAGGACTGAGGGTCATGGAATGGTTTACTGTACATAATTTTATTTTTGAATAAAGTATACTTTGATTTAAAAAAATCCAATCAGCAGGGCCTACAGCAGCCTCCAGAGCTCCTGGCTACAAGCAATCTGACTGCTTCAGCCTCTGAGTAGTAAGATTACAGGCGGGTTCTACTGAGGATGAATTTCAGAGCAACCAATGTCAAAGAAATGCACCCCATGGAGGAATAAGAAAATAATCAGAATGGATTCTGACCAATACTGCCTTAGTCATTTAGCTCTGTGTTACCTAATGAATATTGAAATGCCTTGATAGAATGGACGTGCAGAGGATGTTCCCAAACGTGAGAAAGTCAGGGACAGAGATGAAGAGGAATTTCTTTAGCCTGAGGGTAGTGAATTTGTGGATTTCATTGCCACAGATGGCCGTAGAGGCCAAGTCATTGGTATATTTAAAGGTGAGTTTGATAGGTTCTTTATTAGTAAGGGTGTCAAAAGTTTTGGGGAGAAAGCAGGAGAATGGGGTTGAGAGAGATAATCAATCAGCCATGATTAAATGGCAGAGCAGACTCGATGGGCTGAATGGCCTAATTCTGCTCCTATACCTAATAGTCTTATGGTCTCTCTTAGTGCTATTGAAAATTTAAGTTTTCCAGCGTACAGAACGCATACTTCATTTATTGATTACAATTATTCCCCCACAGCTGACATACGAAATCTGCTGCAGTTACTCGCTAAGCCCCTCCTAAACCTACCACTTGGAACATGTGGGTAGCAGGTAAATAAGAAGACTGCCTCTTCAAGTTCCTCTCCAAGCCAGTCCAATTCCTAACTTGTAAACATACACTCAGTGGCCACTTTATTGGGTACACATGTACACTTGCTCATTAATGGAAATATCTAATGAGCCAATCATGTGACAGCAACCCAATGCATAAAAGCATGCAGATACGGTCAAGAGGTGTAGGCGTTGTTCAGACCAAACATCAGAATCTGATCCAGCAGGAACTCGTCAGGTCAGGCAGCGTCTCTGGAAATGAATAGACAGTCGATGTTTCAGGCTGTAATGTTAACAGTTTATTCATTTCCATAGATACAGCCTGATCTGCTGAATTCCACCCAGCATTTTGTGTGCTTTGTCTTGGATTTCCAGAATCTGCAGATTTTCTCATGTTTGAGAATGTGAACGTAGTGACTTTGACCATAGAATTATTATTCGTACCAAATGGGGTGCTTTGATTAACTCAGAAAAAGAGCTTACAGAGAATAGTGTGAAAAGCAAAAAAAAGTGTGTTGCAGGTCCGTGGGTAAAAATCGCTTGTTAATGAGAAAGGTCAAAGGAGAATCATCAGACTGGTTCAAGTTGACAGGAAGCTAATGGTATCTCAAATAACCACCGGCTTGAACAGTGGTGTGCAGAAGGGCAGCATGTCAAACCTGCCGCAGCAGAAAGCAACGAACGTAGACTCTGTGGCCATTTTATTAGGTATCCCCTATACCTAATAAAGTGGCCAGTGAGTGTATCGTTGAGATTATGTCCCGGAACTCCCCCCAACTGATCTTTCACCACAATGACTGCTGCAGTTTAAGAAGGAATTCAGCAGTACCATCTGAAGCCAATTAAGGATGGGAAATAAAGTGCCAGCAAAGCCCACATACCATAAATGAATAGCGAAGTAATCCTTTCTCTCCCACTGCCCTTTCGAGACTATTCCTGCTATTATATTGATGTTTTGTGAAAATGCATTTGAAGGAATATATTATAAATACATAGTTTATTTAAAGTAACTAAAAATTTGATATAAATATAAACAAATAATAAAATAGATATCTTTCGATTCTTTTTACACTGAATTCAGAATATTCCACAGAATGACAACAGCAAAGTTCCGTGTTCAAAGTAAATTTATTATCAAAGTACATACAGTTGTGTGCAAACAGTTTAGGCATGTATATATAGCTTGGGTACCCAAGACTTTTGTACAGTACTGTATTTGTCAATGTAGAGTTGAGAGTGAGTTTGTATTTCTGCCGGGAGCTAACAATGTTGGGAATGGTAAGGATGGAAACGCACTCAGCCCAGAGACACCAGGCAAGGTCATTTGATTGTGATCAGTTAGTTTATTGATCATTACAGAATGTCTCTTCGGTGCTTCCCACTCCCTCCCCATCCTTTCCCTTTTTCCTAACCATGATTCCCCTCTCCCAGTCCACAATAGAGACACATACCAGAATCAGGTTTATCATCACTCACATATATGTGCCTTCGACTTTTGCATAGTACTACATATGTCACTATATACTACACTGAGACTTACTTATTTACTTGCAGGCATTCACAATAGACACAAAGGAACGCAACAGAATCAATGAAAAACTACACATAAACAAAGACAAACAACCACAATGCAAAAGACAACAAATTGTGCAAATACAAAAAGCAATACAAAATAACAAACAAACAAACAGACAAATAAATAAATACATTTAAGGTCGTATTGAAGCATGAGTTGTAGACTCCTTGAAAGTAAGTTCATGTGTTGTGGAATCAGTTGGGTGCTGAGAATGAAGTTATCTACACTGGTTCAGGAGCTTGATGGTTGAGGGGATAATTGAGTTTCACTTCATTTCCAAATTTCAATTGACTTGCAAAATTAATGAAAGCATGTGATTAGTAGTCAAATAATTGTAGATCAGACACTAACTGCAATGATGGTTAGTGCTGCTTTAAGCACAATCCATTTGCATGATCAGATAATGGATAGCTCTCAACTTGTGACCTCCATCCAGCTATACAACAGTTAAGAAATTCAGTAGATGCGCATTTTATACAAGAACCTAACTGCAGCTAGAAATTCAAACTTGCCAATTATCATTAAGATTGAATTATGCCAATTACTGAACTTGCAAACAATCATTTAAAAATGATTTGCTTCAGAAAAAAAATGATGATTGCAAAGTGAAATCCCTCAGTTTCATCCATGTTATCAGTCATAATCCATGGTCAATGGATTGTGAAAATGTGAAGTGATAAAAGCCCTACTGATTTAGGCAAATTTCTCAAAAATTGATAGATCTTCCTTTTCCATTGCCTCTTCTGATTTCCAAATGTCTAAGTGCGTTGCTGTGGTCGTTTGCTCAGTGCACGTGTGATTCAGTGAAATACTGCCAGCAGGGGGCAGACTTCAGTGCGCAGACAATGAAAGAGATTTATGTTCAACTACTTTAATAATCTTAAACCCTGCTGTGAGACATATGTGGAGAGGATTTAACCACCTCTGATTATTTAAAGTATTTCAAAGACCGTGGGTTTGTCTCGTTGCTTAAGCCGGCAGCATTATTCAATCTTAAAGACGAGGTCTGCAGGCAGGCGGTGACCTCTTGTCACCGTGTCACGGAGTGGCCACTTTCCTTCAGATTATTGAAAGGGAAAAGGTTTCAGGCACCAGACAATGTCCCCTTTCATGCTTTCCTCTTCTTAAATGTTTAACACCTGCTCTGTGTTCAAAGTAATTTACTTGTGCTTTTTGAAAGGATATTTCATCAATTCAGTGTCTGCTTGCAATATTTTCACTCTAATGTCACTTGAATTGTTCTTCTCTAATCACAGCATGTTTACTTGTGGTCATAAAATGCAATCACCCCAAATAAGGAGGACATGGCATACACTGAGCAAAAGAAGACTATGGTGTACCATCTTCTCCATTCAGTATCAACTGAAATAAAGAGATTTAGAATTCAATCAAGTTTAAAAATGTATCTTTTATGCACAATCATTTTTGATTTCAAGATTCATTCCTTGACTGCTAAAAAGAAGAGGACCTTTGGAGATACTTATTCAAGAACTGGACAGGATTGCTATCCATGCCAATTTCCAATGAGGCCAGAAACAGGAATATCATAACAGTTTAACACATAAGACCACAAAAACATAAGACATAGGAGCAGAATTAGGCCATTTGGCGCTACCATTCCATCATGGCTGATCCCGGATCCCGCTCAACCCCATACACCTGCCTTCTCCCCATAGCCTATGATGACCTGACTGATCAGGAAACGATCAACTTCCACCTTAAATATACGCATGGACTTGACCTCCACCACAGTCTATGGCAGAGCATTCCACAGATTTATTACTCTCAGGCTAAAAAAATTCCTCCTTACCTCAGTTCTACAGGGGTTGCCCCTCAATTTTGAGACTGTGCCCTCTAGTTCTGGATACTGCCACCATAGGACGTGTCCTCTCCTCATCCACCTTATCTAGAGCTTTCAACATTTGGTAGATATGGGTAAGAAGGTGGTTCAGAAGTTGGGATCATTGGACTCTTTTCCAGGGACCTCTACAGAAGGGATGTTTTTCACCTGAACTGGATGGGGTCTTATATCCTCGTGGGAAGGTTTGCTAGTGCTGCACGGGGAGGGGAGGTGTGAGGGGGTTTTTGAACTAGAGTTGCAGGGTGATGGAAAGCAGAGCACCTGACCAGTTTGTGGAGAGGTTATGGAGAAAGATGTTGTTAAGCCAACATAAAAGTCAGGAATCAAAATGATGGGACTGACGTTCTGAGTTGCATATATTTCAATGCCAGGGGTACACCAGGAAAGGCAAATGAGCTTCGGGCATGGATCAACACATTGAATTATGACATTATAGCCATTATTGAGGGGCAAGACTAGTAGCTCAATGTTTTAGACATGATAAAGTAGGAAGCACTAAACAGGGAAGAAACATGTCACAGTAAAGCTCAGCCAGGACAGACCGGAGTGCTCTCCTACTGAGGCTTTATGAGTAGAACTGAGGAATAAGAAAGGTATGACCATGGTAATGGAATCCTATTATAAACCACCCAACAGTCCATGCAATTTAAAGGACAAATCTGTGGAGAGATCGCAGACAGTTGAATGAAACATAAGGTTGTGATAGTATGTGTGTTTTTTTAAGCTTTCCACATATTGACTGGGATTCCCATACTGTAAAAGGTCCAGATGGGATAGAATTTGTCAAATGTGTACAGGAAATTTTCCTTAATCGACATACAGAAGTCCCAACTAGAGAGAGTGCGATACTAGATCTCCTATTAGAGAATGAGATAGGGTAGGTGACAAAAGCTTGTGGGGGGAGCATTTTGCATCTTGTGATCATAATGTCATTTGTTTCAAGGTAATTATGGAAAGGCTTCAGGTTCAGATCTTATTTGATGGTATCAGAAAGGATCTGGCAAGTGTGGATTGGGACAGGCTATTTTCTAACAAGGGTGTACTTGGTAAACGAGGAGACCCTCAAAAGTGAAATTTTGAGAATACAGTTTTTAAGTTTTCCTGTTAGAATAAAAGGCAAGGATAACAGATTAAGTGAACCCTGGTTTCCAAGAGATATTGAGACCCAGGTTAAAAAAAAGGAGGTGCATAGCAGATAAAGGCAGGAAGAAGCAAATGAGGTTCTTGAGGAATGCAAGCGAAGAATGAAATCAGGGTGGTTAAAAGAAGACAGGATGTTGCTCTAGCAGACAAGGTGAATAAAGATCCTAAGAACTTCTACAGAAATATTAAGAGCAAAAGGATAACTGGGATAAAATTGGTCCTCTGGAAGATCAGTGGTAATCAATGTGTGGAACCGAAAATTATGGGAAGATCTTGAACGGATTTTTTGCATTTGCATTTACTCAGGAGATAGAAACAGAGAGTATAGAAGTGAGGCAAAGCAGCAGTGAGGTCATAGGCCCTATACAGATTACAAAGGAGGAGGTGTTTGCTGCCTTGAGGCAGATTTGGATGGGTAAATCCCCAGGGTCTGTCAAGATGTTCCCTCAGATGCTGCGGGAGGCTATTGGATTAGACATTGAATTTGTGGGAGAAGCCAAAAAGTGGAAGTTGGTAGATGGTTGCTTCTCTGATTGAAGGCCTTGTAATAGTGGTGTGTCACAGGGATTGGTGCTGGTCTGTTGTTGTTTGTCATCTATATCAACAATCTGGATGATAATATGGCTAACCAGATCAGCAAATATGAAGATGACACCAAGATTGAGGATGTAGTGAACAATGAGGAAGACTACCAAAGCTTGTAGTGGGATCGGGATCAGCTGGAAAAATGGGCCGAAAATGGCAGATGGGACTTAATGCAGACAAGTGCAATTTGTTGCATTTTGTGAGAAACAGCCAGGGGAGGTCCTATACAGGGAATGGTAGGGCATTTGAGAGTTGCTGTAGGGGAACAAGGGGATCTGGGAATACAGGTCCATAATTCATTGAAAGTGTAATCACAAATAGATAGGGCCATAAAGAAGGCTTTTGGTACATTGGCCTTCATAAATACTAAGTACAGTATTTGGGATGTTATGTTGTAATAGTATAAAATGTTGATAAGACCTAATTTGGAGTATTGTGTGCAGTTTTGATGACCTACCTAGGAGAAAGGTGTAAATAAGATTGAGAAAGTGCTGAGAAAATTTACAAGGAGGTTGCCGTGACTCGAAGACTTGAGTTAAAGGGTAAGCCTGAATCGGTTAAGACTTTTTTCCCCTAGAGCATAGAAGATTGAGGGGAGACTTGATAGAGATGTACAAAATTATGAGGGGTACAGATAGGGTAAATACAAGCAGGCTTTCTCCACTGTAGTTAGCTGAGACTAGCACCAGAGGTCATGGGTTAAGGGTGAAAGGTGAAAGGTTTGAGAGGAATATGAGGGGGAAGTTCTTCACTCGGAGGGTGGTGAGGGAGTGGAATGAGCTGCCGGTGCAAGGGATGAATGCGGATTTGATTTCAACATTTAAGAGAAGTTTGGATAGGTAGATGGGTGGGTGGGAGTGATATGCAGGTCTATGATCCGGGGATGCATATTGACGGGATGAGTTTGTGGAATAGATGGGCTGCATGGCCTTTTCTATGCTGTAGTGTTCTATGACTCTGTGATTGGTCACATGCTCTTTCACTTGTGGTGCTATTGGGTTCCTGGTCTGGAGAGCCCTAAACTCCAAAGAGTATTTTAAGCTCTATTTGATATAGGTATCTACGGTCAGCCTCACTATAAGGAGTTTATACTGTATTCACCTACTCTTCCAGGACTAGCTTAATTCCCTGTCTAGTCTGTGAGATATAATTGCCAATACCCTTGAGTGGTGGGACCCCCTCCCTACAAGGATGAATTACTTACAGGAGGAGTTGAATTTTGTATACGTATTTCTGAAACTCTTTGGATGAGTTTTAGTCAGTGTTGGAAATGAGCTTCCTTATTGCACACTAGATTGGCAGAGGTATTTGTGAGGAGAACTGAGTTTTTTTTAATCCTCATTCATGGGACAGTGGTGAAAAGGTTGAGCAGTGTCCAGTTCCTGGCTGTCAACATCCCAGACGTTCCAAATTTCCACAGATGTAGCGTGGAGAGCATTCTGACTGGTTGCATCACAGCCTGGTGTGTAACCTCCAATGCACGAGGTCGCAAGAGGCTGCAGAGGGTTGTAGACTCTGCCATTTCCATTATGAGCACAGTCATCAAAGGTATTTTCAGGAGGCGGGGCCTCAAGAAGCAGATATCCATCATTAAAGATCCTCACCATCCTGGACGTGTCCACTTCTTCCTCAGGGAGGAGGTATCTAGAGGCCCACACTCAATGTTTTGAGTATAACCAGTCCTCATCGGAGGATCAGAAGTGGAGAGGGTCAGCAACTTTAAATCCCTGGGTGTTACGATTTCAGAAGACCTGTCCTGAGCCTGGCATGTAAATGCATTCGTGAAGAAATCATGACAGCACCTTTATTTCCTATTTCCTCAGGAATCTGCGGAGATTTGGCATGACATCTAAAACTTTGACAAACTTCTATAGATGTGTAGTGGCAAGTGCATTGACCGACTGCATCTCAGCCTGGTAAGGAAATACCAATGCCTTTGAACGGAAAGTCCAACAGAAGGTAGTGGATTCAGCCTAATACATCATGGGTAGAGCCCTCACGACCACCAAGCCCATCTACATGACGTAGATGATGCACCATCAATAACAAAAAGACGTAAGGCGAGATATCGGCTTTTATTGACTGGAAGAAGGAACCAGGAGTGAGTGTTCATCATACTATGACCTGGAGACTGAGGCCGAGCGTCAGGCCTCAGATCGCCTTTATACAGGGGCCTGTGGGAGGAGCCACAGGAGCAGTCAGCAGGGGGCGTGTCCAGACAGGCACATAGTTCACCACATTCACCCCCCCCTTTGTTTGAAAGAGTCCCCATGTGGCGAAGTTTCTTACAAGTCAAGTCTATCAGGTGGTCGAATCTGTCGCTGCGATCTACATAGCACCGGCTGTGATCGCATGGATGCCGGCGACATTGGTGATTGCACAGGGGACGGAGGTTGCGCTTGTTCTTGCCCACTAGGCGCCGGTGATCCCTCACGCATGTGCGAGGCGCCTGGTATAAATGCGTACGAAACGCCCGGTATACAAGTGTCGTGAGGAGTCTGTGTAGGGCCTGGTGAACACGGTGTCACCTCAGGTGCAGGGTTCATAGTTACCGGAGAGCCTTCAGGGTAGTGGTCTGCTGCACCTGCGGGTGCCAGGTCGCGGATGGAGACCGTGTCCTCCCGCCCATCAGGTAAGACCACGTAAGCATACTGGGGGTTCACATGTAGAAGGTGAACCCTCTCTACCAGCGGGGAATATTTATTGCTCCTCACATGTTTCCGGAGCAGCACTGGCCCCGGGGACGTCAGCCAAACTGGTAGGGTGGTCCCAGTGACAGACTTCCTGGGAAAAGAGAATAGGCGTTCGTGAGGGGCGGCATTGGTGGACGTACGTAACAGAGAGCGGATAGAGTGCAGTGCCTCAGGGAGGACCTCCTGCCATTGAGAGACCGGCAACCCTTTTGACTTAAGGGCTAAAAGTGTGGCCTTCCACACTGTGGCATTCTCCCGCTCCACCTGGCCATTACCTCGGGGATTATAACTCGTGGTCCGACTGGTAGCAATGGCCCTAGCTAGCAAGTACTGGCGCAGCTCCTCACTCATAAAGGAGGACCCTCTATCACTGTGGATATAGCAGGGATACCCGAACAGAGTGAAGAGCTGGCGCAGGGCTTTTATGATGGACGTGGCAGTGGTGTCGGGGCAGGGGATGGCAAAGGGGAACCGTGAGTACTCGTCGATAACACTGAGAAAATAGACATTGCGGTCAGTGGAGGGAAGGGGGCCCTTAAAGTCAACACTCAGTCGTTCAAAAGGGCGGGTGGCCTTGACAAGTTGCGCCGTGTCAGGATGGTGGAAGTGCGGTTTGCACTCAGTGCAAATTTGGCAGTCCCTGGTCATCGTCCTGATGTCCTCCAGGGAGTATGGCAGGTTCCGAGCTTTCACAAAATGGTAAAATCGTGTGACCCCCGGATGGCAAAGTTGTGCATGAAGGGTGTACAGCTGGTCGAGCTGTGTGCTAGCACATGTTCCCTGGGATAGGGCATCAGGGGGCTCATTGAGTCTGCCAGGCCGGTACAGGATATCATAGTTGTAGGTGGAGAGTTCTATCCTCCACCGCAAAATCTTATCATTTTTGATTTTGCCCCGCTGTTGGTTGCTGAACATGAACGCAACCGAGCACTGGTCGGTCAGCAAGGTGAACCTTTTGCCAGCGAGATAGTGCCTCCAGTGCCTAACAGCCTCCACTATGGCCTGGGCTTCTTTCTCCACCGCGGAGTGCCGAATTTCAGAGCCTTGGAGGGTGCGAGAAAAGAATGCTACTGGTCTGCCTTCCTGATTGAGGGTAGCAGCCAGAGCGAAATCGGAGGCATCACACTCCACTTGGAAGGGAGCAGTCTTGTCCACCGCATGCATCGTAGCTTTGGCAATGTCTGCTTTAATGCAGCTGAAGGCCGCGCAGGCCTCAGCAGAGAGGGGAAACGAGGTAGACTTGACCAGGGGGTGTGCCTTGTCTGCGTAATGGGGGACCCATTGGGCGTAATAGGAAAAAAAACCCAGGCACTGTCTGAGGGCCTTGAGAGAGGTGGGAAGAGGGAGTTCTAACAGGGGGCGCATACGTTCGGGATCAGGGCCAATAACCCCGTTTTCCACGACATACCCAAGTATAGCAAGGTGGGTGGTTCCAAACACACACTTGTCCCTGTTATAAGTAAGGTTCAGAGCTGCGGCCACTTGGAGAAATCGTTGGAGGTTGGCGTCGTGATCTGGCCTGTCATGACCACAGATGGTGATGTTATCCAGATAGGGAAATGTGGCCTGCAGTTGGTACTCGTCCACCATCTGGTCCATTTCCCTCTGGAAGACAGAGACACCATTCGTGACACCGAAAGGGATGCGCAGGAAGTGATAGAGCCGGCCGCCCGCCTCGAAGGCAGTGTAGGGGCGGTCCTCTGGGCAGATGGGGAGCTGGTGATAAGCGGATTTCAGATCTATTGTCGAGTACACCTTGTACTGAGCAATCTGGTTGACCATATCCGTGATGCGGGGTAGGGGGTACGCGTCAAGCTGCGTAAACCTATTGATGGTTTGACTATAGTCCACCACCATCCTATTTTTCTGCCCAGTCCGAACAACAACCACCTGGGCCCTCCAAGGGCTTGAGCTTGGCTCAATGATCCCCTCCCTGAGCAGCCGCTGCACCTCCGACTGAATGAAGGCCCTGTCCCCCGCGCTGTACCTCCTGCTTTTAGTTGCCACAGGTTTACAGTCGGGGGTCAGGTTGGCGAACAGCGGTGGGGGAGGGATCTTGAGAGTGGAGAGGCTGCAAGTGTCGGTAGCGCAGCTGTCGGCCTGGTTCTGGATGGGATGTGTGTGTCCGTGTGTGTGTGTGGTCAGTAGCGGGGTATGTGAAGAAGTCCCACAAAACTGAGGATTCCGGACAGTAAGCGGTGGGAGGGGCCCGTCGTATACCATAGTCACACTTTCGAGATGGCTCTGGAAGTCCAGCCCCAATAGCACAGGTGCGCACAGATTAGGCATGACCAGCAGCTCAAAGTTCAGATATTCTGTGCCTTGCACCACCAATGTCGCTACACAACCCGCCTGGATGTCTGTGGAATGCGACCCAGAAGCCAAATGGAACCTCCGACTTACCGGCCGCGTTGCGAGTCCGCAGCGTTGCACTGTGTCCGGGTGAATAAAACTCCCAGTGCTGCCCGTGTCAAACAGGCATCTAGTCCTGTGCCCCTCCACCCGGATGTCAATCATGGACCTTGCAAGCGGGTGTGGGGCGCTTTGGTCGAGGGTCACAGTGGCCAGAGTTGAATCGCCGTCGGGGTACCCGGTCAGCATCGGAGGGTCGGGGGCGGGGCATGCTGACGCCGACAAAGATGGCCGCTCACATCCGGGGTGCCCGGTCAGCATCGGAGGGCCGGGGGCGGGGCGTGCTGACGTCGACAAAGATGGCCGCCCACATCCGGGCATGCAAGATGGCGGCCCCCATGTTTCACCCGCAGCGCTGCACTCCGCTCGAGGTTGAGACTTACAGACCTTGGCGAAGTGGCCCCGCTTTCTGCAGCTGGAGCAGGTCGCTTCTCGCGCTGGACAGCGTTGTCGAGGGTGTTTTTTTATGGCCGCAGAAAGAACAAAGCACAAGCATCTGACGGGCCACCACCGTGGTCAGGTTCGGGGAGCTCGTGGAATCACGACTGGCAGCGGCGTTGGCGAATTCGCTCCCGGGAGCCGGCGGTGGCGGGGTCTGAGGTGTCCACGGAACTGGCGGGGAATCGCGCGACTGGACAGCGTCAGCATTATGCAAAGCAGCTTCTAGAGCGTTGGCCGTCTCTATCGCCGAGCGTAAGGTAAGGTCGGCATTTTCCAGCAGCCGCTGGCGCATGTACACTGACCTCAGTCCCGTCACAAAGGCGTCTCGCACCAGCAGCTCCGCATGCTGTTCTGCCGTGAGCGTCTTGCAGTCGCAAGCTTGGACGAGCTTCTGTAGTGCTCGGAGAAACTCAGCGCACGATTCACCAGGCCGCTGTCACCGGGTAGCTAAACGATGTCTTGCGTAGACGGTGTTCACCGGCCGCAGGTACTGTCTTTTGAGGGCGTCCAGTGCCCCATCGTAGGTCGGCAGGTCCCGGATAATGGAGTAAACTTTGGGGATGACCCTCGAGAGTAGAATTCTGTGCATAACGGCGGGTTCAGTTGCACAAACCTCCTCCAAGTACGATTGGAAGCATGCAAGCCAGTGTTCAAAAGCGAGAGCTGCGTCAGGGTCTTGAGGGTCCAAATCCAACCGGTCCGGACGCAAAACGGGTTCCATGTTTTAAAACTTCCAGTCAATAAAATTGATGCACCATCAATAACTCACAGAGACGTAAGGCGAGATATCGGCTTTTATTGACTGGAAGAAGGAACCAGGAGTGAGTGTCTATCATACTATGTCCTGGAGACTGAGGCCGAGCATCAGGCCTCAGATCGCCTTTATACCGGGGCTTGTGGGAGGAGCCACAGGAGCAGTCAGCAGGGGGCGTGTCCCGACAGGCACATAGTTCACCACAGTAGAAAAGCAGCATCCATCATCAGAGATCACCACCACCCAGGTCATGTACTTTTCTTGCTGCTGCCATCAGGTAGAAGGTACACGAGCCTCAGGACTTGCACCAGCAGGCTCAAGAACGGTCGCTATCCCTCAACCATTAGGCTCTTGAACAAGAAGGGATAACTACACTCATTTGCCCTATCATTGAAATATTCCTACAACCAATTGAATTGAATTGAATTGACTTTATTTCTTACATCCTTCACCTACATGAGTAGTAAAAACCTTTACGTTACGCCTCCGTCTAAACGTATAACGTGCAATTTATAGTAATTTGTAATAAATGATATGCACAACAGGACAGTCAATATAGGATAGAAATACAATTGTATCAGCATGAATTAATCAGTCTGGTGGCCGGGTGGAAGAAGCTGTCCCGGAGCCTGTTTGTCCTGGCTTTTAAGCTGTGGTACCGTTTTCCAGATGGTAACAGCTGGAACAGATAAGGACTTAGCTCACTTTAAGGACTTCATATTTTATTATCTCATGTTCTCGTTATTTATCGCTATTTATTTATACTTGCTTTTGCATAGTTTGTTGTCTTTGGCACTCTGATCTTTCGTTGATTCTCTTATCGTTACTATTCTCTAGATTTGCTGAATTTACTTGCAAAATGGATCCCAGGGTTGTGTATGGTGACACATTTGTGCTTTTATAATAAAATTTACCTTGAACATTTTCTTCCTCTTCACCGTCAGATTTCTGAACATACCACAAATCCATTAACACTGTTCATTATTCATCTGTTGCACTATTTATTTTTACAGTACTTTTCATGTCTTGCGCTGTGCTGCTGCTGTAAAACTGCAAACTTCATGACAAATGTCAGTGATAATAGACCTGATTCTGAACCTGATTCTTTTAGCTCTGATCTGCTTTTCCACAGATTAGGATGTGAAAGGTGTGAGGAACTCTTCAATTTAATTTCTGCCTTTCCATGAGAAACCAGACTGGTGATTTGTAGCCTGAAAATTGAGAAGGACAGAGGAAGGACACAGAATGCAGCACAGTGAACTGTCCAGCATTGGCTGAATCCAAGATAAAGCTACAGGTAGTTTTGCACTCTATTGTATTTTCAACCTTCAGTTAGTAAACATTAAAGCAGGCTGTAGAACATGGCATGGCCTTCAAGGCAAAATGCATGACAGGTATATATTTCTAGCTAAGTGTTCCTGTGCAAGTTTACAATTAACTAAGCTGAAGCTGCCATTGTCAGTTATCGCAGAGTATCAAGAGAGTATTTGATAGTCGTGTTGAGAACGTGTCCATTTTCTACAGCTTCCAAAGATATTTGAAAAGAACAGATGTGCCTACATTGGTTAATGCTACTTGTAGCTGCTGTTTGAATGTCAATCTAATGTAATTCCATTCTGAAACCTTATTGTGCAGCAGAACGACAAATTCCCAAATGAAATTGCCACATTATGGCTGAATCCAGCTGGTTTTATGCTGCTGCTTTGCATCTACTGAGAATAGTTTCAAGAAAACAATGAAAAATCTTGTGACATGCAACAGAACAGTCAAAGTGATAAAGAACAGAAGAAAATGCAAACCAACAAGTACTCCCTGTCGAAAGGCCTTGTGCCATTAATTCTAGTATGGCCTTTCCTGCCATACAACTCATTAACTTGAGGAATAATAGTTACTTTGCACTCAAAGAAATCACAGCAAACTGTAAAATATATTTACAACCTTTAATCCTGTTTCTCAACAAGTAACAATCCAGTTTCATTTTTAAGAGTCCTAATTGACCATAAATCAATTTCCTTCTCCTGTCACATGTGAAATTAGTCCCACAGTCCTGTTGAAGAGGAAGTGGGTTTAGTGGAGCTGGTACCTGTGGGTTGGAGCAAGTACGTTACTCTTGTTTATATGTCTGTTTTTTTTTCTGTTCCTTGATCTTACATTCAGTGTTCAAGATATGGCGGCATAATGGTTAGCACAATGCTTTACAGTACCAACGACCTGGGTTCAATTCCCACCACTCTCTGTGTGGAGTTTGTATACTTTCTCCGTGACTGCATGGGTTTCCTGATGGTGCTCCAGTTTCCTCCCACAGTCCAAAGGTGTACCAGTTGGTAGGTAATTGGTCTTTGTAAATTGTCCTGTGCTTAGACTAGGGTTAAATGGAGGGTTTCTGGGTGGTGTGTTGAAGAGCTGGGAGGATCTATTTTGTGATGTATCCCAACGACTAACTAAGTAAATAAATAACGAGTAAGAGACCCATAAATGGAGTGGACAGCCAGCAGTTTTTTTTTCCCTGGCCGGCAATGGCCAATACCAGAGCAAATCCATTTAAGGCGAATGGAGGAAAGATTAGGGGAGATGTCAGAGGTAAGTTTTTAAAATGAGAGTTTTGGGTGCCTGGTGCACTTTGCCAGTACTGGTAGTTGAGGCTGACAGAATAGGGACAGTTAAAAGACTCCTGGATAGGCACGTGGATATAAGAGAAATGGAGGGTTATGGGCTGGGTAGGAGAAGGGTTCGATTGATTGTGGAATAGGTTTCTATAGGTCTGCACCACATCATAGTCTGAAGGAGCCATATTGTGCTATTCTGTTTGATGTTCTATGTTCTATGTGTAGTTTATTTAATCCAATTCCATTGACAGTTTTAACACCCCCATCATGATTATTCTCCACACTTGTGTTGCACAAGATTATGAACTCAGTCCCCACTCTACTTCCTGTACACTCATGATTGTGTGGCCAGATTCTGCTCAGACTCCATCAATAAGTTGGCAGATGATACCGCTGCAGTCAGCCACATCTCAGATAGCAATGACTCAGAGTACAGTAAGGAGGTAGAGAGCTCAGTGACATGGCGTCATGACAACAACCTTTCCCTCAATGTCAACAAAGTAAAAGAGATGGTCATTGACTTCAGGAAGCTGGGTGGCACACATAGGAAGGTTTGAGTGAACATCACAAATAAGCCTGTCCTGGTCCAACCATTCAAGAAAGACCATCAATGCCTTTACTACCTCAGGAGGCCAAAGAAATCCTATCTGGATGCATCACGGCTTGATATGACAACCACTTTGCCCATGACCACAAGAAAGCATAGAGAGTTGTGGACACAGCTCAATACACACATCACAGAATCTGGCCTCACTTCCACTGACTCTTTCTAAATTTTTTTGCTGCCCCTTTGAGGTAGCTAGCATAATTAAAGGTCCTACCAACCCCAAACATTCCATCTTCTCCCCTTCCAAAAGGCAGAAGGTACAAAAGCCTGAAAGCACATATGCCCAGGCTTAAGGACAGCTTCTGCACTCCTGTTAGACAATTTAATGGTTCGCTATGATAATAAGTTGGACTCCTGACTTCACAATCAAATTTGTTATGATTTTGGACTTAATCATTTACCTGCACTGCACTTTCTCCATAGAGGTTACACTTTCTTCTTTATTCAGTTATTGTTCTACCTCAATGTACTGTGTAATGATCTGAACTGTATCAACAGTATATAAGACAAGTTTTTCCCTGTCCGTTGGTATCTGTGAAATTAATAAGCCAAAAATAAATATTATTTTGGAGGAATATATTATCCCTTCTCTCAATTTTTTTTCCAACTTTAGAGGAAGTTTATTGTGCTGATGTATATTGTTCTAAGGTCCTGCCAATATCCCAAGGTCTGAAGATATTTATTTTAATATATTTTATTTAGAGATACAACACAGATCAAGCCCTTCTGTCTCACTAAGCCGCACCAACCCGCAACCCACTTATTTAACCATCGCCTTATCACAGGACAATGTACAATAATTGAACATTAATGACTTAAAATAATTTACATTATTATTGCACTTTGGTAAATTATTACTGTGTATATTATTATTCTGTACATTGTTATTAGTTAAGTCTGCACACTGCTAAGTGTGTTTTTAAATGTTGCTCTGTAACAAAAGAATTTCCCACTTGGGATCAATCAAGTACTTATTATTAACCAATTAGCCTACTAATTGGTTCATCTTTGGACTGTGGGAGGAAACTGGAGCACCGAGAGGAAACCCATACGGGAAGAACATTCAAACTTTCTTATAGAGGATGCCGAATTGAATTCAAAACTCTGATGTCATGATCTGCAATCGCATTGCTGTAATTGCCATGCTAATGCGTCACCCTCTGTTATTTTGTGACCTTTATGTAGACCTTTGTAGCTACGTCCGTTGGGAGGCTGGATGTCCTTCCTGATGTAGGAATGGCCTTGTTATTGATCTGAATAATCTTTTTTGATTTATAGTGCAATTTCTAATTAGCTTTACCAGTTAATGTTTCGTACTGAGTCCAAGCTTTGGAGCATGATCAATGATCACTCTCAGTCATTTCCTTTTGGGTCTTGGCCAATATGTTTTTTTGTTAGCTGTAGTCATGTGCATTACCCTACATTATCCACATTAAAATCCATTTGCATTACATAACTCCTCTGTCTGTTTGGAACAAATTGCTCTTAAAATAGTCTGACTCCTTTCTATTCATTAACTGCACTCAGACCTTTGTTGTCACCATCAAAGCAGGTGCGTTTTCCTTTATCAGTCTCTAAATCATGGGTGTTTCTCTCCGCACCAGGACAAAGGAGCTCCAACATTGTACCTGCCTCAAGCACTTTTTCTGGCAGCTTATTCCACAGACTGTGTAAAGCCCCTTTTAAATCTTTCCTCTCTTGTTCTATATCTATGCCTCCTAGTTTTTGTATTCCCTACTCCGAAGAGAAGATTGTTACCGACCACCTCGTCAATGCCTCTAGTAATTTTAAACATTTGGTAAGGTCGTCCCTCTTTCTCCTACGTTCCAAGCAATAAAGAGCTAGCCAGCTTAACTTCTCCCTGTAACTCAGGCCTCCAGTCATGGCAGCGTCCTCGTAAATCAATTTCACATCTTTTCCGTAACAAGGTGACCAAACTGCATATAGTATTCCAAGTGTGGCCTCACCAGCAACGGTGCACAGCTGCAACATAATGTTCCAACTCCTGTGCTCAGTGTTCTGACTGATGAAAGCCACCGGAGAAACAACTTAATTCCTCGGTAATTAGCTTGGAACTTACTCATTACTTACATTACAACAAGTAAAATGGCTACACTGCACAACAATTAAAGAAGAAAATTGTTTGATAAATGACTTGTGTTTTACAGCTGAACCTTGCCCAGGGCTGATTCCCTCTATTATATGTCATACCCGAAATGGCATCCTCTGAAACCCCAGACTGCATCTCTTCCACATTAAACACCAGAGGGAACGAGGCTCTATGTATTTCTATCCATCTGAATTTTGACAAATAATCATGGAAAACATTAGTCAAAACAGTGCCTGACCTACTTCCCTCTATTTCTGTATTTATTTCACCTCAGTGCAACATCATCCAAATTTCTGAACGCTTTGCATTGTACTGGAGTATGTAACAATGAAAGATGAGTTTCTGCAATTGCAATTTTGTAAATGTGGCCATGATGAGGGCTTCAAACTCTATATTTTATAATCTCACTAAGCTATAGAGGAATTTAGAGAATTAAAGAGTCACATGATAGATGTCTTCCTCTGACCTGTCTATTTATGCTGCATTCCATTGTTACTTGCATTCTGGTGAATGCTAATGAGATTTTTATGAAATTGCTGTGGGCAAGGTCTGACTGTGACTCGGGTCATCCTGAAACTGCTTCTCCAGTTTAGGGAATCGTACGATACAAGTCAAATGCTGGTTTAAGGGGTAATTATGAAACACACTCGGTGGGCACTCAGTTATCCAATAAAGTGGCCTCTGAGTGTATGTTTTCATGGTCTTCTGCTGCTGTAGCCCATCCCCACTTCAAGGTTTAATGTGTTGTGCGTTCAGAGATGCTTTTCTAAGCACCACTGTTGTAAACGGCTCATAACGAATGAGCTGTTCCCATTCTGCTGTTTGGTCTGTGCACAACTGAACCTCTTGACCATGTCTGCATGCTTTTATGCATTGAGTTGCTGCCACATGGTTGGCCGGTTAATTATTTGCGTTAATGGGAAGATGTTCAGGTGTACCTAATAGAGAGACCATTGAATGTAAAATAAACCTCCCATGGGTCCATAAGATATAGGAGCAGAATTAGGCCATTCAGCCCATTGAGTCTGTTCCACCATTCCAACTGAACCACGACAGCAGTCAAAGAGGAAGAGCTCAACCAAATGGCAAAAGGGTAGTGTGGACACCTAAGTGGTGAAGTGATCATGCGAAGAAACAGTCTTCTTACCTTTTATAAAAATGTTTAAATACCACTGTGGGTGCAGGAGCTGTCTTTTGCTGGTCATATTCCAGAGTGCCACAATGTTGACCTTATTTAGGATTGTGAAAATATTTGCTGGACTGAGTCTAAGCTCGGGCACGTGCACCACCTTGAGAATCCTCAATATTTATCTTCCTAGTGCTTTGTGAATCACCGGCGTAAGTTGATCTGTGAGAATCCCATTCACACTCTCTTACTAGGTTGGTCTGTGCAGATAAATTCATGAGGTTTACAGAATCAGAATCAGGTTTATAATCACCGGCATGTGTAGTGAAATTTGGTAACTTAGCAGCAGCAGTTCAAGGCATTACATAATAAAGAAGGGGGAAAAAAAACAATAATAAATAAATAAGTCAATCAATTACAGTATATGTATATTGCATAGATTTAAAATTGTGCAAAAACGAGAAATAATGTATATTTTAAAAAGTGAGGTAGTGTCCAAGAGTTCAATGTCTATTTAGGAATTGGATGGCAGAGGGGAAGAAGCTGTTCCTGAATTGCTGAGTGTGTGCCTTCAGGCTTCTGTACCTCCTACCTGATGGTAGTAGTCAGAGGGCATAGGAGAGATTGGAGATTGTTTTACAATTCCTACTGTTACTGCTCACTATAGATCCTGGGGCTTTTTCTTTCTTTCTCTCCAATGTATGTCTTTATTCCTGATTTTGCAGAAATAGGAAAATGGAAAGTATTATGACTTTTTTTCTTCTAATCAAAATGGTGTTAAGCTCCAGACTCCATTGAGATTGTGGTTCAGATCTGGTTGCTTTTTTTTAAGCTCATAGGGATGGTTTTGAGGACCGAGAAGGGAGTTAGGGGCCAGGTTAGTGCCAAAGGACAGGGACGTGGGGTATTTGTTGGTGAGATTCTAGATTAGGGACAAGGATGCTGTTGAGTTAGAGGTCAGGCCTGACTCTAAGCCTCTGCTCTGCACTCCATGTACAAAAGCCAGTGATGGGGAATGGGTGACGAAGGTCAGCTGGAGTCCAGGCCTCTGTTCCATGATGTAGACATGTGTCTGACAAACACGGATGTCGGTCGAGCAAAAGTTGTGGGTGAACATCAGTGAGGGCGATTAGGTCAGCTAGCCGCTCAGGTTGGAGGATATTGGGTTTGGACGTCCGTGTGAGGAGGGGCTCACATGTTACCCAAGGTATGCAAGTTAGTAAGTCCAGAGTTCAAGGCCCGGAGTTCAGTTCATCCCAGGGTCGATACTGAACATTGAAAGCCAAAAGTCAATTAGAAGTCCGAAAGTCAAAGTTCAATGGTCAAAGCCCTGGATCTACAAGTTTTAAGTCTATTGTGGAAATTGAAAGCCCATTTTCCTGGGGGAAAGGGGCCTGTTTTGTTGTTGTTTTGTTACCTCTTCTGTTTTGTAGTGTTTTGCTGAGGATTGTGAACATGCTGTGCTAGTGCAGGAATGTGTGTCAACACCTGCCAGCTGTTCCCAGCAACCCTGAGGATGTGTTGGTTGTTAAAACATTTCACTGTATGTTTTGATAATACATGTGCTAAATAAATGAATCTGAATGTGACTCCCTGATATCACTATATCATCTTGTCAGGTTAATGTTAGAATTCTCACTGAATAAGAACCAAAGTATGTGAGAAGCTAGACACCTCAATGCCAGTTTGCTATCATGTTTGCTGTTGTGTGCTGGGGCAGCAGGCTGAGGGTAGCAGACACCAACAGAATCAACAAACTTATTCGTAAGGCCAGTGATGTTGTGGGGGTGGAACTGGACTCCCTGACGGTGGTGTCTGAAAAGACGATGCTGTCCAAGTTGCACGCCATCTTGGACAATGTCTCCCATCCACTCCATAATGTACTGGTTAGGCACAGGAGTACATTCAGCCAGAGACTCATTCCACCGAGATGTAACACTGAGTGTCAGAGGAAGTCATTCCTGCCTGTGGCCATCAAACTTTACAACTCCTCCCTCGGAGTGTCAGGCACACTGAGCCAATAGGCTGGTCCTGGACTTATTTCTACTTAGCATGATTAACTTATTATTATTTAATTATTGATGGTTTTATATTCTATATTTCTTCACTGTTCTTGGTTAGTGCTGCTGTAACGAAACCCAATTTCCCTCAGGATCAATAAAGTATGTCTGTCTGTCTGTCTGTTACAGTGGCTCTTGGGATTACCTGTCTTACTGGACATTCATGAGCAGAGCCAGTCTAAAACTAATTAGTGCCATGGTACTTACAAAGCCAAGTTCCACACTTCTTCGGCAAAATGTGAATGCCAGGATATAAAAGGACTAATATTGACAAATATTTGTAGGACAAATATTCTATCACATTTCAGACTAGATTAATTCTTTTCCTTTTTTTCTGTTTTTAATTAGAAAAATTGGCACAGAAAATAGGACACTGAGCATAGAACAGTACAACAACACCTCATATTCTGTCTGGGTAGCCTCCAACCTGATGGCATTAATATTGATTTCTCTAACTTCTGGTAATTTCTCCCCCTCCCCTTACTCTCCTTTTCCATTCCTCATCCTGGATCCCCTCTTACTCCTCTTCTCCTCACCTGCGTATCATCTCTCTCTGGTGCCCTTCCTCCTTCCCTTTCTTCCATGCTCCTCTGTCCTCTCTTACCTTTTCACCAACTAATCATGATTTTGGAAGAGTGATTAATTCTTTTAAAATATACCTTTGTTTGAAGAAGATTCCTTCTTCTTCAGCCCTTGACCCCTTCTGCCTATCACCTCCCAACTTTTTACATCACCCCTCCCCCACCTATCCACCTTCCCCCTCACCTGGTTTCACCAATCAACTGCCAACTTGTACTCTTTCCCCCATCTTTCAACCTCCTTATTCTGAATCTAAGTCCTGGTGGCCTTGAACTTGCTGTTCTGGGACGTTTCTGTCCTCTGGCCATTCAGAAAATCTCCTGTGGCCTCTACATTCAAACATTGAGTAATATGACTGTATGTTTTTAGGAGTGGTGGTGTTCCCTAGATTGTTTCCTTGATGGAGCTTATGAAGGAGGGTCACCTGAGAACTTCAGCTTGATTTTGGGGCCACATTTGAGGCTACAGTTGCGGGAGTCTGGTAGTCTGACAGGGAAAAGTTCTGGGACCAGATGAGCAACTGCCCTTTGCTATTGCCAGTTATGAGACAGAGGTCCTGGCAATTTTTCTAATGCTATTTGCCTGCTTTCCTTCAAATATTAATTAAATATCCAAGGCCAAACTTCTGTTTGTTCCCTGCTCCATTGAATTTATGAAAACTCTACATATAAAAATGACTATAAAAATCACCATATAAAATAATTTGGGGCTTTTAAACATTTCTAGGTTAACCTTTCTGATTACACATGCACCAAGAGCTAACTAATTGGTCAGTTCTTAAATTCTCTTGAATTTCCAGTTTAGAGTTGTTGTTGCGTGAATGAAGTCATTGGAGAAAAGTACTGGTAGATAAGAAGCAGCTTATTTATTTAGCAAAACAAGATACAACAGGCATCATATTGAGGCCCTTTCTGTTGAAAGATCTGCTGGCCCAATGTGGGACACAATATTTTATGTGCTAAAATCAAAGGACAATTCCATATTTACAACATATCAACAATGATTTCTTTGAAACTACACACAACTTCACGCCTCTCAATTTGCACCCACACCACTAACACCTAAATGAATTTTAATCTGCATTGTCTGGTCTGGGAATCAATGGCTTTTAGGAACCTATTGTTCATTTAAATTAAACCTACAGTTTGCATTCAGATTTGAAGACTGGTAGATGAAAAGTCATTTGCTAAATGTAATTGTACTAAACCCAAAAATTGCTCGAACAAGAATCAATTGTTTTCACTCCAAGAATACTACTCTGTCAAAAAAAAGACAATGCTATGTTACAATAATTTCAAAATAAGTGACTGTTGTAATTAACCAATGTACTGAACAGTGTATCAGAGTTTATACACTGGATATGGGTTTTGCATTAATTATTATGTCTGTATATTATATAAAATATTTTTGAAATCATGATTTAAGGACAAAATCTGACCAAAGTTCCAAGTCAATTGTTTAAGTATAAATAGAAGCCTAATTTTAATGATTTAAATCTCGTCATTGGCTAATTGGATTAACATATTTCATTGCAACAAACAAAGGAATAATAAAAAAGAATTAATCTCTCTTTCAAAGTAATGATCAGTTGGTGATCCTTGATGATTCTTAACGCTAAGCTGAGTTGACTGAAATTAATATTTTTGGCATGATTTCTGTGCTGTAAAAGCTAAGTCACCTGGCAATTCTATCTTAACTGAACTGAAAAAGATTAATAGTCTGTGATTCATTCAGTAAACTGACATCTGTCGGGAAAACATGTCATATTTAGCTTTTTTCTGATATACTTGTTAATCCCAGTTGACAAGTACTTTGTACAAGCGCCTGTCAGCTAAGAACCGTATTCTTTTTAATCCTTAAAGAAGACCAGAATTTCTTTTTTCATTTCATATTTTCAATATAACTGCTACCATAATGTAGTAAGGTTTTGCTGAGCAAAGTACCCTTAAGAAATAATTTTTATAAATAAAAAAGCTCTCAGTGGATGATTGTTTCCAAGGCTAATTACAGTTCAGTATTTGAACAATACTGAAGTTTTAGAACATAGAACATTTCAGCTCAGTACGGGACCTTTGGCCCATGATGTTATATTGATCTTCCAATTTACTCTAAGTTTAAACTAACCTTTTTCTTCTACATATCCTTCTATTTTCTATCATGCATACCCCTATCTAAGTGTTTCTTAAATGCCCCTAATATATCTGCCTCTACCACCAACCCTGGCAGGACAATCCATGCACCCACCACTTCCTGCGTAAAGAACCATCCCCTATACTTTTCTAAAATTACCTTAAAATTATGCCCCCTTGTATTAACCATTTCTGCCCCAGGGGAAGAATCTCTGGCCATCTATGTTTCTTATCACAGTGTACACATCTGTCAAGTCACTGCTCATCCTCCTTTGCTCCAATGAGGAATTTGCAGCTCATGATGAATTGGGAAAATGGTCATGAAGCCATATTGGGTGGTGGTGGAAAACGTGCAGTGAGATTGTGCTCGAAGATTAATTTATGGTATTCACTACCCCCCTCTCCTACTCTGCCTCTGCAGGTCACACACAAAATTCACACTGCTGCTTATTATCATGATTTCATGGCTACAGTGTAAATTGCATTGTTAATTACCTATGCATGTCGCCATCTGACATAGTTTTTGTGAACGGCTGTCACTGATAAACCTCACTTGCAAGGACAAGAGCCAGTTCATATCCCTCAAGAAGGGGTGCAATGTGACTGTTGCCAATGTTGGAAGTTGGTCGAGATATCACTGCTCACAGTTTCAATAGGTTTCACCAGGTACATCAATGTCAGAGAAATGTAGACAATATACATTCTGAAATTCTTTATCTTCGCAGACATCCACAAAAACAGAGGAGTGCCCAAAGAATGAATGACAGTTAAATGTTGGAACCCCAAACCCCTCCCAAACTCCCCCCTCCCACATGTAAGCAGCAGCAAAGCAACGACCCCCACTTCCTCACCAGCGCAAAAGCATCAGCACCCCCACCAAGCACTCACGTGTGCAGCAAAGCATCAATAAAGACACAGACTTGCGGTACCCCAAAGACTACTCGTTCACCTGGTATTCGACGTACCACAGACCCTCTCTCTCCCTAGTAAGGGAAAAGGATGTGTCCCCATTTCACAGTGAGAGGGGAGACATGACAAAACAACTCACTGATTTATGATGTTAAAATTCCGTTGTGTCGCTTCTTCTGAGCTCTGTTCCCAAAGAACTCGGGTTTCTGGGCACACGGCCAGCAGCCAGCTCGCTGCTTTCGAACTTCCGTCTCCCACGACACACCGGTTCACTGCAGTGGCTCCGACCTCGAACCCGCCCGCCTCCAGAGCCATGAGAATCCGGCACCCTGAAGGTGTGCTAGTCTTCTAGGCTGAGTCCTTGGCATATCGAAAAGCGGCCAGTCGTGAGACCCCGAGAGCGGGTCCCATTTCCGCAAAGAACTGAAGTCAGCATTTAACTCCAGCTCAGGGCCCGAAAGGGAAAAACGGAGATATCAAAGATAGAAAGAGAGCTGTTTCCAAAGATGCAAGCAAAGGAGTTGCCTTTAGGTGCCATCGTCCTCTTAAATTCCTTCTCCATGCTACATGATATTGCTGGTCAGGGAAGAGAACAGACTCCATGATTGTCAAATACTGCATGAGAGGCCTTGGCTGAAGTACTAGCCAGGGGTGAAAGGTGCAGTCCATCTGCTGGGGTCCAGGTGGCTCTCCAAGTAGAGTGCAGATTTCAGATTTATTGATTGATTACATGTACGTTGAAACATACAGAAATGTTGAAACAACAGTCGGAAGACATAGTTCTAAAGGTCAGGGACAGGAGTGCAGCCTTTCAATGCCACAAGATACTTAGACACTTACATGGCTGGCCAAAATTGGTTAATTCTCCTCAAACGCACTCAGAACCTTATGCATTGCTTGGGGTACCACATTCCATCATTCACCTAGTGACAGAAATTAGGACCCAGTCGTACGATTTGCATCTCATCTCATGCTCTTCCAAACACCTAGAAGCAAAGACATATCCTACAAGGAAGCAGAAGATTAACAAGCAATAGTCTTACTCCAACTAATATTCTGTAAAAATCCAATAAACAACTAAATTCTAAAAACTAAACAAAACAACTAAAAACTAGATTCCTTTCCGGTGAAGTTTGGATGGTCTGCCTGCTGTAAATATAGAGTCCTCTCTATGTATTAAATTTACGTGTATCAGTTGCAGTTTTCAGGTTCACATTGATTGCCCTGACTTCAAATGAACATTGTACATTGACTAATCACTAAACACTTCAATGGTACGTGTTTCATGACTGCTATGTCTTAGGGCCAGCAAAAATTCCATCCCAGCCTGTTTCCACAGATGTTCATCAGCTCATAAGAACATAAGAAATAGGAGCAGGAGTTGGCCATCAGGCCCATCGAGCCTGCCCCGTCATTCAATAAGCTCATGGCTGATCTGGCCATGGACTCATCTCCACCCTACCTGCCTTTTCCCCATAACCCTTAATTCCCCTACTGTGCAAAAATCTATCCAACTTTGCCTCACCTCATGTAATGTCTTAGGGTTACACCCCATGCAAAAGCCCTACTAAGTTCTATAAACTTAGATGTAGGTGTATGTAGTGCTTTAGGAAAACCCCAAGATTTCTAACCATATGGACATGTTCGGCACAGCTTTGTGGGCTGAAGGGCCTGTATTGTGCTGTAGGTTTTCAATGTTTCTAAATCCACTGTGCAACTCACTTGCGGGTATTGCGCTGTCAGTGTGATGACATCATTCTAAAAGAGGTTCGCTGCGTTGAGAAGTCCAGGAAGTATTTTGCTTCCTTCATCTGATGTGACATCCTGCAGTGGCAAAGCTTTGAATTGCTGGTGTTTGTATTGGGACCAGAATTACAAGTACTGGGCATTGTACACTAAAAGGTCTCACATCATTTTACATCTATTAGGAGATTTGGGCTGATGCAATTTCTCCAGCAACTTAGAAGTAAATAGAACATTGTGTTTTCAGGTAGCAGTGGAATTCAAGGAATCTTAAAGTCCTCCTGGGATTACAATAAGATTCAAAATTCTGTTTGAGCACGAGCCCAAGTTCGCTGGAGGCTGGAGGCAGTAGATCAAAGAACATATCCTGTCCTGGTGTTAAAGGACAGCGTACTGTATCACTGTACTCTTTTCCTTAGATGCTTCCTGACCTGCTGAACTCCTCCAGCATTTTGACTGTGTTGCTTGGGTTTCCAGCATCTATAGATTTTTTCTTGTTAGTGTACTGTACATGCATGGATGGGAGGGAGGTTGTTCTGCCATGCATTGTGTGCATGCTCTGATGGTGCTGGAATGTGCGGCAAAACTTGTGGGCT